>NC_141161.1:94233625-94551906 GCF_053477565.2 Lygodium microphyllum | reverse complement strand
CCTCCTCGTCAGAGATGAGTCGCATGCGTTGATGCAGGAGCCTGTCTAGTGCTCGTTAAGATGTTCTTGCTCTTCCCAAGATAGAGGAAAGAGCAAGTAATCTCCAAGCTGCTCCTTGGGGATTGTGCCCATGTCCGTAAGGACGTAGACACGTGCGACCACTTTGAGCTTAGCATCGATCTCAGCTAGGCATTCTGCAATACTTCTATGTTCAACGAGGGCTTGCTCGGTTGCCATCTCATGCAAGGTTCTAGGAGTTTCCTTAGGCTTTAGCATAGCTGGGGGCTCAGGCCTAGATGAGCAAGATTGGTCAACGCTAGGATTGCTTATGCTCTTAGGGATTGTGCGTTTTTCCTGAGGTTTTGCTAGTATTTTGTCATGGTTCTTCTTGGATGTGACTGGTATAGATTTGTCACCCTGTTGTGACAGCATTGTATCCACTCTTGATTAATCAATGTGAGTTCTATTGTCAGTGGATAGAGTGTTGCAAGCAACTGTTGATGGCAACTGTTGCTTTGGTTTTTCAGAGCACACGGATGTGTCTGAGGGTTCACCGCTATTAGGAGAGACATCAATGGCTTCATTGGTGGATGGACTTGATGCTTTATTCCCCAGCTCTCCCTCGCTCTTGGTCTCAATGCTCTTGGGGTCCACCACCACCTGTAGCTGCTGTTGTTTTCGATGTTTTCTCCTCTTTATCTTGGTTAATGAAGGTGCATCTCTCAACGACTCAGGACCCTGGACCAGGTTAACTGTTGATGTGCTTGGTTGGGCCTCAGCATTCTCTTTCTCTAATGTGTCCTTACGGGACATAATCGTGGCCTGTTGAATAGCCTCGCTAGGTTGTGAGAGCACAACTACCTCCCTTTTTGGAGAGTCTAGGCCTTCAGCCAACTCCCTTGTGTGCAACTCCTCCCGCCTAGGGTTTAGGCACTTTGGAAGCGCTGGAGTTTTCGAGGAAGTTGGTTGTGACACCTCCTCCACAGGTAAACTTCTAAGGACATGTTCCACAAGGGTCATTGTCACGGCCAAGGGCTGTGACTGCTGTGATCCTTGATTGGAAGTAGTAGCAGCTAGTTTAGTGGGCTGGCTACCCTTGGTGGATTGCGGTGTCAAGTCCCTAGGGCGATCAGAAGTGGTTGTGTCTTTTGTTGGCCTTTGAGCACTCATCTATGTAGATCGAGCATGAGTTGATTTATTCACATTAGGTTGCTCATGCATATCCTTGGGTTGAGAGCTACAGATGGCGTCATGTCCCACCTCTTGGACAGTTGGAAGCTTAGATGGAGATAGAGATTGTAATTGAGCATTCGCCCTTGACAATTGCTGTAGTGCTTCCTGTGTCTGTTTGGGAGAAGAGGTCGTAGGAGATCTAGGACTCATAGGTGGACGTGGCACTAGCTGAATGATTTTCTCAAGGCTATTAGACGATCGTGCCATTTGCTTTGTTGAGCAATTAGCCATCTCACAAGTAGTGTGGTGCCTCTGGTGCCCCTTATCTTCTTGGGGAATCAAAGGCTCTTTGGGCACTAATGGCTTTTGTACACGCTTAATGGCTACATATGACATCTGCTTATTAAGCATGCTAGGTTGAGGCTCTTTCTTTCGAACACTCATGTTTGCTTTCTTGCCTCGAGACCTAGAGTTTCTCTTAGATTTCCTCCTGTGCTTCATTGCTTTTGATGCATTCTGGCCTTCAGTTGATGGAGGTTGTTTAGCAAGGGATTTTGGTACCCAAATCCATCGGTTACCTGCGTAGTACCCTTGAGCACGTAGCAACGCTTTGGATATCCATCGCGGCGTTGTGCTGACCCTCCATCGATACTTGCGTCTATAAGGCTTGGGCTTCTTTTGGGGTCTTCTACAATATTTGTAAGTCCAAAGCCCATCCTTGCCATTGTCTCTTGACCTTCTTTTTTCAGGCCTGGCCTCACTCACTAGTTCTCGTTGTTTGACCTGTGCTTGTATTAGTTTTTCTAACAAGTCCTTGCTATCGTTAGTACGCTTGACTATTACGTCAGCACCTTCCTTGCCTTGCCCTTGAGGTTTGATGAGGTCACCCTTGCTAAAGGTTGTGACTATGCTCACACCCGGTAGTGTCAGGTGTATCCTCTGTGGTACATAGTCGGCCTCACACTTGGTCGCCCTTTTGAAGGGTCTTCCTAGGAGGGTTTCTTTCCCGCAGCTAGCACTATTTGGAGGAACATGAAATAGGATAGGCAAGTTTTCTGTTTCAATTGTCGCAAGGATTTTGCACTTCCCTATGAGTGCTTGTGGGTGTCCCCCATAAGGGCTAAGAGTTGCACTAGTCGGTGTGAGCTCTGGTTGGCCTAGTAGGGTCCATGATTCATAGGTCAAGATGTTAAAATTTTCTCCTTCATCAATCAGAGCATCGATAGTATGCTCTCTTTTTGCGGTGAGTTTGACCCTAAGATAAGTAGGTGGTACTATGTCTTCATCTTTCGGGTCTTGGCTTGTAAATTTAAGCCTTCTGACAAATGCCCTTGAGTCCCCAACTATACGACCAGATGTGGATTCTCCACTGGTGCCTTGGGTCGTCAGTGTAGTGCTATTCAAGGAGCATCTATCATCAGGACTGCCATATCTAGTCATTCTCGCTATTGTAGCTTGATGTTGTTGCTTTCCGCTTTGACTAGATGCAGTCCGAATGCAACACATATGTGTTTTTGCAGTGTGTCCTTTTTGCCCTTGTTGGCTAGATGGGCCCATTGAGGTTCTAGGGTCTCTGTTTGTCTCTATTCGGGTATGGGCTTTTGGCTGCTCTTTTGCAAGTGAGAATCCATGCTCGTGTAGAGCCATTACTTCACTAGGGTCCAATTTGGAAGACCTATCAACGGCGCGCGTTTTCTCTCCAACCTACTCAAGGGAGGTGCGGAGGGGGCAGAGCCCCCTTTGCGGGGGTCCGTGGGGGGCAGTCCCCCCCGGCCCGCAGGGCCGTTACAGTAAACACCATGCGCAATTTGGAGGACCGTTTATAGCCAAATTTTGAACTACTTGCTCTAAGTTTCAGCCCAGTGATCGATCTATGATATGGTTTCGGCTTTGTATGGTTTCTCGGTTAATTTCATTGTCTTCAGGTTAAAATTTGAGAAAATCTAAATTCGGCCCAACAGGTCCGAATTACAGGTGCCGAACGCCCGATTTGGACCGTCCGAGGGCCGAATAGGAAGGGCCAAATGTGACTAGTCCGAATGTCAAATTCGGCCAGTCAGAGTCTAGATGTCCAAGGGCCGAGTCGATCGGGCCGAGTGGGCTCGGACGGGCCGAATGAGTTTTTGGGCCAAGTCGGCCGAGCCAAGGCGGGCCGAGGGCCGAATCAGGTGGGCCGAGTCAAGTGGTCCGAGTGGTAGTGTGCCAAGGGCCGATTCTGGGACTCGGCCCAGAATCGCCGTCACTCGGACACGCCGAGCGCGGCACGTTTTTTGCCGATGTGATGATAAATCGCCCAAATCACACGATTCAGGTCACGGCCTGTCATATATATCTCTAGATCAAAGCTATGGATGGAGGGGAAGAGTTGTATATACCTGGAATAGCCAATAAACTCAAAAATGCAAATCGGAAAGCAAATCAAACCCTCTTTCCCTGTTTTGACAACAGAAACCCTAATGCTTATTTTCTTTGTTTTTCTTTGTTTTCTCCTACTCTAATGCATCCAAATCACAAAGTAAATACCTACACTACTCCATCTCACAACATAAATCTTAAGAAAAACAACAAAACTACTTGCCAAGGAGATCGAATACCATCTTCAACCCCCTCGCTTCCTACCTATCTCAAGCACTGGTTCGGGGGAAACCCTACTCCAATGCTCGATTCGAAGCGGCAAGCACTCAAGGCTTGAATCCGTTGGTCCTGGCAACGGAACCAAAATGTGGGAGCTTTCACTCAACCACCAAGACCATTGGACCGCTTATTGTTTCAAGCATTCCAAGCCGAGCACTAATGGCTACCTCTCACATAACCGATGCGCCATCCATATCTACGAGTGTAGTGAGCTTACCTCCGTGCCGTTCGAGTTACCTCCTGTCCCGCACATTCCGGTAGCTCCACGATCCAAGTGCAAGCTTCAAGCAAGCTCCATCCTCAAGCTCCACGCTCCAAGCTCCATTGCCGCGAGCAAGAGAAGAGAAGAGAAGAGAAGAGAAGAGAAGAAGAGAGGAGAAGATGGAGAGCTTCTCCTCCTCGATCCCTCACCCTCACACACTCACTCTCTCACACTCACACTCCCTCTCTCAAGCACAAGCTCAAGCAAGCAAGAAGAAGAAGAAGAAGAAGAAGAGGAGAGCTACTTTTGGCCATACACAAGAATGAGCTTCTCATTCACTTTTCAACTTTATATACAAAACCCTAAATCCCTTTTGGGCGGTCATCCCCTTTTCCCCTTTTTACATGGCCGGCCGTAGCCTAGGCCCTTTTTCCCATTGTCCTTCTATCTTCCTAGCTTCCTTTCCACCGCCCGTCTACATTTACAAATTGCAGGGGTGAGAGCCCGGCGCTCCTTGAATTAAACCATGATGCGCTTGCGCTCTTTCATAAAAGTTTTGACTTGCGCTTTTCCTTGTGCGCTTTTCTCCCTTATTTAGGACTCTTCTCCTTGTGCGTCTTTGTCTTCCGTTTCTCTTTGCCTTGGCATTTGTCTTTGTCTTCTGCTTTAGCTTTTCCGGATTTTCCACCTTCGTTCGTTTGAGAGTTAACAAATTGGATACAGATGAAGCCCATGATTTCTTTTCATGGTTGGGAATAAAGCTTGCTTTACCTTTATCTTATAACCTTGAAGGAAATGGAAAAAGTGAAAGAAGTCACCCACCCTATTGTGAAGACATTGGCAAAAGCATGTGGAAAGAAGGTAAAAGAGTGGCAAGGATTGCTCCCTTATGCTTTGCGAGTTGATAGAACAACTCATAGTACTGTTATAGGATATATGCCTACTAAGTTAATGTACGGTCAAAAACCTATCATGATAATAGAAGATATGACAATCACATGGAGTGTGCTACCTTGGAAAGAGGAGGTGAATCAAGAGGAGTTGTTGGCCTTACATATTAGATAGTTGAAAATGAAGTGAGAAGACATAGAGACAACTGTTGCTAAGTTAAGGGCATCAAGGATACAGAACAAGAAAGGGTTTGATAACAGACATGGATTGAGGCCAAGAGCCATACAAGATCGGGATTGGGTGTTGGTTTATGATAGTAGTTTGAAAAACTAGCATAGTATCATGCGTAAAGTCTCCAAACAATGGTTCAGACCCTATGTGGTAAGACATGTGTTTGATAATGCTACTTATGCATTGAATGAGCTGGATGGGATATCCATCAAGATTTTAGAGGAGAGAAAGGAATCAAATTATTTAAGAGGAAAAAGTCTACTGCCTATGAGTTGCTAGAACTGGATGAAAATAGTGACCATGATATAAGGGATAGCCAAGAAGATATGGAAGATGAAGAAGCAAATGATATAGTTACAAAGGATAAGGAGGACTTAGAATCTGGTAAAAAAAACTAGGATTTTGGCGCATACTGTAGGATGTGCAGATTTAGAGGGGATGGATCTCGAGGTGGATGTCATGTCGCTATGCAGACACAGTGTGAAAAATCCTAAAGTGCATCATCATCTCGGTTTCTTATTGATCTAGAGAGTTAATGCCATATTAATCATTAGTGTAAGTGTCCATAGTATGGATGGTTTAAAAATATGAGATTTTTGAATAATTTTAATATATTTTTGATATTTTGGATATTATTTCTTGTAAATATTCTAAAAAGGTATAAAAATTTTCTAAAATAGGATGACATGTAAAAAAAGCAAGTTGCTTTTCAATCAATTTGCAAGATCTCATGCAAAAAGAAGGGCTTTTGCATTCGAGTGGCATGAGATCGCAATTTTCAAGTAGCAAATAACACTTTAAATAGAAATAAAAAAGTGTTTTGAGAGAATTTTAACCGTGTTCTAAGATTTTGCCTTCCTTTTAAAGCCAAGAGAACCATGAGATGTGCCATTTGAGCAACTGAGAAGAAGCTAGTGTTTGGTGCGTGTTTTGGGTCTATCAGGGAGCTCAAGGAGATCTAATGCTTGAAGATTGCTTTTGAGTAGTCTCAGATAAGGATTTTGTTTATCTTCTTAGGTTCTACCAATACATAGTGCTTTGAATCATTAAGCTTTGCCTTTATATTGTGTAAAAAAGGATGATTTGGTTGATTTGAATCCCTTGCCTATTCTTTTTCTTCTCTTATATCTCCTATTCTCTACTTCCTTCTCTCTCTGATTTCCGATGGATATGATCTTTCAATAAAAACCCCTCTGATTGTGACCTTTTGGGAGTCCCAACTTTGGTCCACACAATGATTATGCATGGTAACCTGAGGTAATCAAGCCTATCACAATATCCATATGCAATCAACACAAATATGAAGGAGTCCCAACTTTGGTCCACACAATAGATATGCATGGTAACTTGACGTAATCAAGTCTATCACAATATCCATATCCAATCAACAAAAATATGAAGGAGCCATATTGGATACCACAAATGAAAATCGAAGCTTGTTTGCCCAAGCACTCCCCAAAACCCAAAAAGTCATGTATGGTCCACATAAGAATGACTCATATATTCTTAATAGATCGCCTCCCAATATACTTACTCATATCTGTCACAATAATCCCTTCCTCACACAAAATCTTGAGCTTGTCACAACTAATGAACGGAAAGCCATGGCGAGATGTTGTAGTTTGTAAGGATTACTGGCTACACATTGTAAGAGAAGTTGAGCAGAGTTTGAATAAATTCATGCCATCAAAGAAAGATCAAGTGAAAGATTCCTTGGTTCTCGAGCAAATATTGAAAAGGTGAAATGAATATGATACCATGCTCGATATCTATTGGTATTTGCCAAATTCCATTAGTGAATCTACTTTGCGTATACCATGTTATAGTTCCCCATACTTGACATGTGAAACATGTGACACATGCATAGTATAAGTAAAAAGTGTTTGAGAATCTTCTCATGGATAGTTTGTCCCTATAGGTATTGTCTATACCTATAAGCGCTGCACTTCAAATATGTCTCTATGAACTAGTATTCTCCTGGAAAGAGCACATATTCATTGATATATGCATGAATGCTTTTATAATCCATACCCAACTTTTCCAACACTTATCACACATAATCATGAGACTCAGATATTGTGTTTCTAGAGGGCGGTATGTGACATTTTAATAGAGTATAGAAAACCAAATACCTTAAAGAAATAAAAAACCCTTTCTTATTTATGCATCAAAGACACAGGAGTGTAGTATATACTTGAATAACTTGGCTACACTCGCATTGCTCCATCCGTACTTTGCCTACATACTTAGGAGTGCAAGGAGCATCTTTAAGTGAGATTCCGAGCACCCATTATATAATGGTATAGACACCTCCTCTCTCAATGGATCAAATGACTCAACATCCATGATTAGTAATTCATTGATCATTGACTCAATCGCAGGCTCAAAGATTTGAGAAAGTTCCGAAAGGCCCCTAATATTTTTTGATATCAAGGGTGTACTAGTGGATGGAGTGGCCTCCAATCGATTTATTGACTTGAACACTCTTTCCATTATACACCCACAAAGTCTTCTTTATATGGGACATAATAGATGCATTGCATGGAATGGACCCGATGTCATGCCACTACGCAGGCACAGTGTGAAAAACTCTAGAGTGCATCATCATCCAACTTTCTTATTGATGTAGAGAGTCAATGTGATCAGAGTCATTAGTGCTATTGTCTATGGCATAGATGGTCCAAAAATACTAGATTTTTGGATAATTTTAGCCTATTTTAGATAGGTTGGATATTATTTATTATAAAATCCTAAAAAGTTAGGAAAGCTTCTAGATTAGGATGGCATGCAAAAAGTAAGTTTATTTTTCAGCCAGTTTTTGGGATTTTTCATAAAAAAGAAAGATTGGCAAAATCGTGCGAGTCGCGATCGCAATTGACAGCTAGAAAACAACACTTTGAGCTGGAAGAAGAAGAAGAAGAAGTGATTTGGGAGATCCCTGACCAAATATCCCACGGTTTTACCCCCCTTTTGGAGCCAACAAAGCCATCAGATTTGGGTTTCGAGTAGCAGAGAGGAAGCTACTATTTTGATCCACATTTCTGGTCTACAAGGGAGCTCCAAGAGATCTAATGCTTGGAGAGTGCTTCTGAGTAGTGCCAGACAAGGGTTTCTAAGTTCTATCAGTACATATTGATTTGATTCATTCTACTTTGTCTTTGTCGTGTTTACCTCTTGTCTATTATTTTTCTTCTCTTCCATCTCCTATCTCTACTTCCTTCTATCTCTGATCCCCGATGGATACGACCTTTCAATAAAAATCCCTTCGACATTAGTGAATATGACATGAAAGGTCATCAAAAGAAGGAAAGACAAGATGGGACAACCTTTGAGCATAATTTCCAATGATTTTTTGCAATAGTTGGTGCAGAATATGAATATGTTGTGCAACAACAACAGGTGATGCAGACTTCTGCTCAAATAGAAAGTGTTGTGATGAATGCTCTCCAAGCAATTGAGCGTGAGATGAAGTTATTCAATGGCAGGAATGTATCTGCATATGTACATACCTATGCTCAAAAGATGGAATTCTTTGGAGTGGTTGGACTTGCATGGAGCCAGTATTTGGTATGGGTTACTGTACATGAACTGAAAGCACAAATTATTGAACTATACATGCAGGATGCTGACTGGGTAGCTTTCAAGAAGACACTCAAGGAAGAATTTTACATTGAAGATACTAGTTTGATTACACACAAAACTTTTCAGAATTGGGTTTTACAACCCAATAAGGGTCTTGTGGCTACAGAATTGTTAAGAGAATTTGAAAGTCAATTTGAGCGGTTGGATCTTGTAGAACAGCCAGCTCTTGCAAGTCAGAAATTTGAATTGTTTCTACAAGCAGCAGATCCTGAACTTTAAGAGAAGCTTGATGATTTGCTAGAGGATCAGACTACAGAGATAGGTCTGAAAATAGAGTGGAGACATGTCAAGGAAGTTGTTACTGCACTTGTGAAAAAACATAGAAGAGAAATATTGCATGTCTCTAGCTTGCCCACTGTTACGGGCAAAACAGATGATGTATTTGGTAAGCCACCCACTTCTGTGGCTAAACCTATGGCTGAAAACAGAGTGGAGACATGTCAAGGAAGCTGTTACTGCACTTGTGAAAAAACATAGAAGAGAAATATTGCATGTCTCTAGCTTGCCCACTGTTATGGGAAAAACAGTTGATGTATCTGGTAAGCCACCCACTTTTGTGGCTAAACCTATGGCTATACCTGCTACTATTCCCTTTGTTAGGGAAGATGTCTTAGATTAATTAGTCAAACGCATGCGGGATCTTCAATTGAAGGTTGCAAATTTGAATGAAAAAGGAAAAGAGGAAAGGCGACGGGTAGTAGCCCCTAAGCTAGGAAAAAGATGTATACGGTGTGATAGTTTGCAGCATGAGAGAGAGGATTGTGTTACCTATCAAGAGGCCTTGGCATGATAGCTCATCTTTTGGAAAGATGGAAAAATCCATGCACAAGAAACGGGATTGCCTCTTGCTTTGAATTTTGGAAAGGGAGGTATGCAAAAGTTGTTGGAAGACTTGGCTGTCCGAAATGCTTATGCGGTTGTACATACTTCTACTTTTGGTCCACAATTGGATAGAATGCATGGAGCAACACTCTTAGTGGCACCATTAATTTGCATCAGAAATGGCCATCACTATGGCTACATTCCTTATAGTGTGTGCTCTGTCTTCTCTCTTCTTTCTCTATCCTCTCTTTTCCTTTCTTATCCTCTATTTATCTTCTCTCTTCTCTCTCTACCCTCTCTCTCCCCATTCTCTCTACAATCTCCTTGCCCTCTTATCTTCTCTCTCTCTTCTTCTCCCTTCTCTCTAACCTTTTTATCCTCTTCTCTCTCTTCTCCCTCTCTTTCTCACTCCTCTCTTTATTGTCATCACTTTCTCTACTCTACTACCTACTCTCTTCTATGTCCTTTCCCTACTATATCTACTTTTTTACTCCATCTCCTACTCTTTCTCCGTCTTTCTCCCTCCCTACTCTCTCTACTCACTTACCCTCTCTCTCTCTATCTCTCTCTCTCTCTCTCTCTCTCTCTCTCTAGTCTATTTTCTACTCTCTACTCTCTCCTCTCTTTTCTCTCTACTTTCTCTTTCTCTACTCTGTCCTCTCTCTATTTTCTCTCTCCTCCTCTCTTTACTCTACATTCTCTCTCCCTCTCTATCTCACATACTTGTTTTTGTTTGTACTCCACTCTTCTCTGTACTCTTTCTCTTTTCTCGCCTCTCTCTTTTCTCTTTTTATTATCTCTCCTTTCTCTACTCTCCCTACTTTCATATTCTACTCTCTTCTCTCTCATGTTTATCTCATTTCTTCTCTCCTCTCTGTCTACTCGCACTCTCTACTCCCTCCCTCCCTCTCCTCTCTCTCCTCTCCTCTCTTCTTGCTACTCTCTCTAGTACTCTCTACCCTCTTTGGTTTATCATATCCTCTCTTTACTCCCTTTCTCTGTAGTCCTCTTTATCCTATTTAGATGGAGTTTCCTATTGAATATTTTCAGTTCCAAAGGTTTGTGCACCATGACATGAGGCATACATCCAACTTCTTGTATAAGAGAAATTTTGCATTCCCAATCATAAATATTTCCATGAAGGTTGTTTGCATGTTGTCTCTAACTCAATTAACTAAACTTTTTGTTACAAACATATGATTTGTCAAAGGCTTGAGATTGAGATGGCTGAAGTGTACCTTATTGTGAAGGGAATTGAGTTTATATGAGTTAATAACTCTTAACTATATCAACACTTGTTATTCAAGTGTGTAAATGAAGACCAACATATACCGATATTGTTTTGAAAATGACCTAATCAATAAAGAAATATGAGGCTCTTTCTTGAGAGCATGTTGCATCTAGATTATAACAAGAATATAACATCAAGAGGAAATTGTCTAATCAATAAAGAAATATTGGGCTCTTCCTTGAGAGCATGTTACATCTAGATTTCAACAAGAATGTAATATTAAGATAAGTCCCTTGACAAAAGTACAACTAAGGATGGTAACAAGTTAGTTTTATGAATGTGAATACTACCTTCTTTAATCCTCAAAATGCACGTTGGGCTTTTGTAGATGCCCAAGTAGATGGTCAAGGCAAGACAAAAGTTGTGTTAATAGAATATCTCCAAGTAATTTTTTGATACTATGTTAACGATGAATATTGGCTATTTCCAAAAGTATAGATAAAGATGGTGGAAAATTAGCTAATAAAATGAAGCTCTTCCAATGTTGTTTATAGGTAGTACTTTGTAAAACTATAATGAGCTTGTGGAGATATAGCAAAAATTACATTAATAGTAGGTCCCAAACATAATTTGTGCTTTCCACATTAACATTGACTAATCAAATGTTATTAACTCTAGCTCTAGAAAATAGCTACTTGGATTCAATGAGACATAAAGCATTTGTTCAAGGATGGATGCCTAACGAAGATATCATGGATGGCAATCCCATCCAAGGTAGGATAGGGAGATTGGAATGATAGCCTTATGATGTTACGTATTTATTGTTGTGCATAGGACTTGGAACAAATTTAGGGAGCTAACATTTTAGGCAAATACAACGTTCACTCTACATAGCATTTAGGAAGCTAGACAAGTTTGGTCTTTGAAATAGTAAGGAAGAAATAAGCTAGGAGAAAGTAATTTACAAGGTAAAATTGTTTTGGGATATATCCAATCCGGTGGTTAAATTAGACAATGAGGGCATGGCTACAATGCTTGATCATTTGACTTAGTGTAGCCTATATTTGGAATCTTGAATAGTTCTTCAATCTTAATACAATAGCTTTGCTTCCAAAAGAGTGACAATGACGAGCCAATAGAGTGTAACATTCAAGGATACAAAGTTTTTGAAGTCTTACAAACTCCGAAATATAAAAGTACATGCGTAGCTCAATTATTTAACACACTTTACACCTACATTCAATATATCAAAGCTTGAACTATAGCTACAGGTGACTAAAAATGATGTATCTTTTGGGGAAAATTGTCAATGAAGGATGCATCCTTGTGAGAAATTCTGATAAGTGACTAAAAATGATGTATCTTTTGTGGAAAACTGACAGGGAACGATGCATCTTTTGTGAGAAATTATCCTAAGTGAGTAAAAATAAAGCATCTATGTAGGAAAATTGTCCCTCGATGATGAATGATGCATCTTTTGTGAGAGATTGTCCCCGGACTGCGGTAGGGTGCATGCAGCATATTGCTTTTGGGTTTGGGGTGGTAACTTTATTGGCGCCTTTACCCTTAGGCTTCGGGGTACACGCTGGGCACGTTCTTGCATAAGGCTGAACACTAATTAACTGTGTTTTCTCATACACATCTCGGTATCTGTCCAGATTCCACGAGAAAAGAAAGAAGAGGCCGGGGACTGAAAAGCCGTGCGGGAATATTGTGACTCGTGAGACATATGAATGAGAGAGAGAGAGAGAGAGAGAATATATCATGTTCTCTGCAGAGACGGGATGATGAGATCGCGTGGGATAGTATGATCATATGAGAGAGAGAGAGAGAGAGAGAGAGAGGAATTGAACGAGATCGAATATACACAATTGGAATTGGCGACTACGTTGTTTAATCGTCGTAGGCTGGCTGTCAATTTCTGGGCTCGTCAGGGAATGTTTTTCTTTCTGAGCGGCGTCTTTGCTTTTTTAACAGAATCGACGTAGTCTTTTACGACGCGACAAAGAAGAAGGCCCTGCAGGGCAGGAGGCATATATATATATATATATATATATATATCAAGTGTATGTGACTGCAGGTTCAACAACATAGCTGTGATGGGGGCGGCGCAATCGAGAGTGAAGGTGGTAGCAGTAGTTCTGTACCAGTCCAGCAGTGCAGAGGCGGATTTCTCGATCAGAACAGGAGCTGCTCATGCCTTCCCCGCCCCTTTGGCCTTTCCCGGATCCGTTTTGTTGTTTGCAGTGGAATTTGGCAGCATGCGCACTACTCACTATCATTCTCCTCTCGTACCGAAAGTTCCCCGACTGTACTTTCTCCTCTCTTTTGAGAACATTTGATCTCTAGATTATACATATCATTAGATTACTAATCTCGAGGGCTCTAGATTATACATCTCCGTACATCGATCATCTCCATATAACATGTTACCTATTCTTACCCTATAGAACCTATTTTTATCATATTCTATGGAAAAGTACACACCCCTATTCATATCACTAAGTAATCATTTTATTCAATTGCAAGGGGAAATATATTTTACATTTATTATAGGACTATGTGTACACACACACACACACACACACACACACACACACTCCCTTCCTCCCCAACACATACATACTACACACCACTCATATATATACTTGGCTCTAATTTAAATATTCAATGACAAAACCAAATTTCATAGCAAACTTGTTTTCAAACCATGCTACAGCTTTAGGAAGGGATTGCCATGGAGCTTTGTGTTATGATGTTCTTTTATTTGCAAACAAGAAACATCACACAAGCGATTTGGGATCACATGATAACGTAATGTGCAAAGAAGCTTTATTACTGATTGTGAAAGAAAGAATATGCCATGGTTTCAATGCTTGGTGGGATACCATAAGAGCAATGCCTCTTGGGTCCACTCACTGAAAGGAAAAAAGACGTTACAAAAGGCATGTAAGGGTTGACATAAAAACAAATGAAAAGGATAGTGTGAGTCAAAATAGGTGTGGCCAATGCGTTAGAAATGGATAATTATTGTAGGCTCCTTTGCAAGCTTTTTGAAGTAATTTGTAGACATGCCTATGAGGTGGAAAAATCTTACATATATTGCAAGTGAAACATTAATAACTAATTCTACTACCAAAACTATTTACCAAGACATACAAATGGCACCACATCTCTATAGTATAACTAATTAGCTATTAGCACTCACCTTAAACCACTAATAGAAATGTTAAATTTTTGCAAGTCACTCATGAGAAACTATTATTGCATTGTGAGACCAACTTACTTAAAAGTTTAATGCATATTTTAGCACGCCCTAGCTAGTTACAAAATCCATATTCTCTAAGTTTTCTAATCATAGGATACATATAGTGTTTTTATAGGATGTGTGTGTGTGTGTTGCACACACGTGCACATGCATATTTGTGTATACATAGGCTTGCATATGTGTGCATGTGTAAGGAGAGTGTGGGTGAGAGTTTGTTCAAATGTGTGATGATATTGGATTATTAGTGGTAATATGGACTCCAAAAGTTCCCTTTAGATTAGAAGTTAATAGCTTCCCTAAATATAAGAATTTTGAGGTGCACCGATGGGAAATGGGGTGGTATATATATATTTTTCATGTTTTTTTCCTCAAATCCATCACTTCTAGGCTTATCCTCCTATATCCCTTATGTCAAGCTGTGGACCCAAATAAGTATGCAAAAACTGTAGCTAGAATTTAAATTTTTTCTTACCTTCATCCTTAAAAAGGTTTATTCTCCTCACAAAATCATTTTTGCATTTCTAAGAAATAAAACACATCCATTTTCTATTCAATCTATAAATAACCCCTTTATATGGCATTCTTCTATACGTGAAAAATATGTAAAAGATGTTATTTTGAAAATCCCTTATTTTGAACCCATGTGATATGCTTACATATTTGTTAGTGCTCCCCCTAAGCCAAAAGGGTATACCTACAAGACCTAGGTGTGTACCAATTTATTCTTTAGGGTTTTTAAGGTTTTAGGTTTAGGGCCAAAGTGTTGTCCTTTATCCTAAAGCCTAAACCTTAGGTGTGGAGGACTTAAGCTAGACCCAAGTTATACCTAACTAGTGGAAAAGAGATTCCTATGTCTGAACGAGTGTCTACAAGCCCTTATAAGTGTGTCCTACAAAACTAATTATATACACCAGCATTCTTTTTTAAAAAATCAAACTTCATAAACAATTAAGGATTTTCATCTGGTAGAACTCAACGAGTTTAAAATGGCTTTAGACATGCTAACTTATAAAGATCATAGTTAAGAAAATTCCTAACTACAAAAAATTGATAGGCTTGGCTATACATCCATATAATATACCTAAGAGCAAAGAAAAGAGTATCACGATTCAATAGGCTTATGTAGGTACCAAATAAGATTGATTCTAGTTCAAAATTACACTTTTATATATTAAAAGGAATGTATGTAAAAGAAAGATTATTTCAATGTAGACACTCCTGTATTTTCCCAATTCCCATCACAAGTTTATGATAAGGGGCATTGACATTTTGTATAACATCCTAGCTTTCTTAGTACATAAATTGTGGAGATTATAATCATTACTTCCCATCATTGGTAGCTGAATGCTCAAAATAAAAGTGATAATATGTTTACAAATGGATAAGGATACCATTTAAAAACATTAATTCACTAGTCTAGAAACATTATTTACCTTGGCATTTATACAGGTAACCTGGAATATTAATGCTCCAATGCTAACACATGAATACTATAAGTATGACACTCCTCTTGAATGTTCTTGTGAAGGCGTACTTTTAAAATTCCTTACTTGTAACTTTCCATGGATGCTACGTCTTTTCTTGACATTGCATGTCCCATTATATGGCATGTTTATATGTTAATGTTCTTAACTATATGCCATGTATAGTGAGGAAAAGTGAATTTTAATGTTTAGGAAAGCTTCTAGTTTTAGAATCTTCTTATCTCTACTTCACATACCAATGTGTAATTTCACCTTCTATGATCAACATAGCCATAGATGAACAATTATTGTAGTCTTATGTACCCTTTCCATCTCCTCTCTCACTTTCACTTCACATATGCATCATAGTCATACTCCAACTGCATGGCCCTCTCCCAAGAGTGATTATTATCTCTATGTAGCAAGGTAGGAGCCACATAGGTAGGGTTGTACTTAGTGGTTTTTATTGTGCATCTTTGCTCAGCGCTAGTCATGATTTGGAAACCCACTTGTTCCCATTGAAGACGGAAAGCATACCACTTCTGTAGAAAGGAAGAGTCACTGTCGGATAGCTTGGTCAACTCTCCTAGTTCTTGGCCTATTGTGTAGGGATTTTGCCCTTGCGATATGATGTGAAAAACCATTGTGTGCAAGCTTTCTCTCGAGAGATCTCATTGTCAATAAATTCCTTGGCTACCTCGGGAATCTTAATGAACAGAAACTCATAGTTCTCCCAAGTGCATGGAAAGAAGTGTACTTCCCTTGCTAAAGTCTCATCAAGGAGTCCTAAGTCTAGCCATTCATAGTTCCTTGCTAGCGTAGTGAATGTGGTGTCCAAACAACTGATACAAGTGACCAAGTTGCCCCATGTATTCACGGCTAGGTCCATGGCCAATGTAAGGATGGATTGACACTTATAGGAGGGTCTAAGGCCCACGGGAGGTTAGGGTTTGGTTGAGCCAGATAGCTCTATTACTAATGCCTACCTCACGGGTGGTTCAATGGGGTGTCTATCGACCGCTTGTGCATAGCCCGATCCTACAGCTCAATTGTCATGTTGTCCCTGGCATGTGAAGCAGTTGGAGCACTAGAAGTGTTAGGTTGAGCTAGAGATGATTGCGGATTTGATTGATAGTGTTCATGAGGTTCTATGTATTTTGTGCTTTTTAAGGTAATGAATTTATCCTCCCTAGTTGGCTCACTAATTGTGGAGATGGGTTGGAGGGCTTGGATTAAGGAGCACCCGTACTGTTTTAAGACTTGGATATCCATATCCTATTGTTGCCTTTCTAGTAGCCTTGAGTGTGAAATAGGGCTTTGGGGATCCATCGTAGCTCCACTATTTGTCTACTTTTGTAGCGCAACTTTTCCTCCTAGACCTAGGACGTGACATTCTGTGGTCACAAATTTATGCAGGTTGGCTTCTAGGTGGCTACAACTATTGTTTGGGCACCCATTTGAGCTCCTGCTCAGTGATCTTTGGTGTGTCTCCTCTAGGCTACAGCCACCTTGTCTTCGCAAGATGGGCCAAGTCATAACCCCCCTCCTTAGACCTTGCATTAGGTTCCTCCACCAAAGAGATGCAGGCTTTGATGGAGTTGTGCAATTTTTGTTGAAAGCCATCACTATCTGAATATTGCCAATGGCAAGGTGAATGCACTGCGAGTCATAGTCGATATTGCAATGCACTGGTTTCTTGAATGTATGTCCTAGCAATGATTCCTTACCAGTGGCCTTTGTGTTATGCATCATGTAGAAGATCATAGGTAGGCTTTCAGTTTCAATAAAGACCACTATTTTTCATTTTCCTACTAGGAAGTATGATTGTCCTTGGAATGGATTGAGTTAAGTGTTTATTGGCTATAGTTGGAGCTGACCAATGAGGGTCCAATGAGCATGCGTAAGGATGTTACAATTAGCCACCTCATTAATGAGTACATCAAATACATGCATCTTTTGGGTGGTCACTAATGCGTGTAGGTAGGCAGGTGCCACCACTTCCTCACCCTCTTCCTCAATCTCAGTGATGGTGGCTACTCTTATATTTGCAAGGGGTTCTAGCATTGTAGGCGTTTGTAGTAGGTGCACTAGTGTCGGTTGATTACTAGAGTTCTTAGCTATCATGCAGAGTGGTACTAATGGCACAATTTCCAATCTAGAGGACGGCTTTTGCTTAGGGAAATCGACAAAAAGGTGAGTCAATGTATTTGAGATGAGCCTTATCTTGATTTTCTTGCTCCCTCTAGGGGCAGCAGGAAGAGATGTATCCTAGTGGGTGACCACAAGTTCAATAAGAAATTAGTTCTTGGGTCTGCACTCCTAAGTCTCTGCCTCTCCCTCTTCCTAACACCATCACCACCAGCACTGGTCGGTGTTCCATGAGGATCGAATTTCCCTCTTCATTGTATGAGACGTAAGGGTTCACATAGGGCTCCTCATTATTAGGCTCCTCCACATAGTAAATTGGAGTGTTGCTCGATGGATGGGTGATGTAGGGCCCAGGTGGCCTAGGTATGGCAGTGGGATTGATCTCTATCCTAGGGATGGCTAGCTTTGTATCATAAGGTGGTGGGAGGGCCAATGGGGCTCCTCTCTTGAAGAAATTTGGAGGTCTATTCCCTAGGTAAGGCTGATTGTAAGGTTGCGAATATGAGAGTCTCCACAGCAGCAATCTACAGCATGGTATCGTGGCTAAATCTACCACAGTTGGTGCAAGGTTGGGATCTTGGGTCCTAACACTTAGCTGGAAGGTGGTTTCCACCGCAATATGCACATTGGACATATGATCGCTTGGGCCTTCTAATCATCTCCTCCAACTTGGCCAACTCTATCTTCACGTCTGCCAACTCCTTGCTCTAATCGACATTCTTTCCTTTGTCTTGGGTGCCTTGGCTGGATCCATCACTAGTGATCGGGGTTCTTCCTAAAGTTCCAGGAGTAGTGATATCTCGAGTTGTGGATTTTGAGCTCCTCTCTTTGAGCAGATCGTCCACTCATATGGCTTCTTTGAAGACCCTAGCTAGCATGTCCCTTTGCAGGGTTGAGTTGCTCACCAAGGCCTTGTAAAGCTCTTCACTTCAAATTCCACTTATGAACACAGTGCAGACTGCTCGTTTGCTAGTAGGTCTCTTTGCAGCAACAAAGATTCTCTTGAAGAGGCACTGCACATGGGTGACATACTTAGATATTCTCCTTGTTCTTCTTCTTGACATTCATCAATCGAACTATGAGGTTGTCAAAGTATCCCACCTCAGAGAACCTCTTGATGAAGAGACTCTTGAGGGTATTGAAGTCATTGCATTCAACATTGTCCAAACTAGTGTACCACATCCTTCCATTGTCACCTAAGCATAGGTCGAAAGCCTACGAGCACTGGGCAAGATCCATGAGACCATTAGCCTCGCAAACCTGCTCAAATTGCTATACAAAACTATATGGGTCATTGCTCGGCTGGTACTTGTCTAGTTATTTCAGAATCACAAGGATTCTTGACTAGCTCTTGGAGCCCTGGGTAACTCCTAATCCTACCAGCAAACAATGTTGCTAGTATTGTAGCGATTTGCTTTGCGAATGTGTTGTCTATCAATTGCTTCATATGAAAAGCTCACTCAGTGTTAAGTCTGTCTCTAGCATTCTCTCCCTTTCTAAATTTGGCCATGTTTGGTTTCTATTTTGCTAGGGCTTGCACACGTAAGACTTCTTGCATTTCTATGTCCTATCGCAATGCCTTGGAGGACTTTCTGTGCCAGCTTTTGTTCCTATTCGAGGTCCACTCTAATGTCTTCTGATGGTTTTCCATGGTGGTCTACTCTGGTTTTTGTGTTGTATGCATTCACCATCTAATGGATTTCGAACAAGAAATCTCCTCGATTAAGCTCCTCGTTTTTGCAGTTCACACCGGTGTCCGCCATGTGTGCAGTTTTCAGCTCCACCAAGTTATCAATGAGGTTGATCTAGTCGGGCAATGTTGCGCTCCCAATGATGTTGTCCCTTTGATACATCTAGCCTTTCATGTTGTGCTGTCTGATTTTGGCCAGATCAAATTTCTGTCCGAGTGGTCGAGTTCCATTTTGGTATTGTCTGATGTTAATGAATCCAATCATCTACATCAGATGGGGTGAATGTTTAATTGGACAATGGTCCAATTTTTGGGATTGGATGTGATTGGACAAATCAAGTTAGTTTCAATGTCTGAATTCTAGGAATTGGACATGTCTGATTCTAGGAATCGGACCCCTGTGGACCATGTTTGATTCCGTCACCACACAAACAATGGCAACAAAGAATCGATTCGTGGCAACGATTTTGGCCATGCCCACACGCAAGGAACTCCAAAATGCAAGAATGCATACATAAGGAGGGTTCCTTGGGTCTTAAGCCCTTCTTCTAATGTCCATGTGCTATCTTGTTAGTGCTCAAGCCTTGTCAATGGAGTGCAAGCTTGTTTTTCCCTTGATTTTGCCCTCTTTTGGCCTATTTTATAGCACAAATCCTAAAGCTTTTTTACTTTGATTTCTTGCTCCTATCCTACTCTAAATGCAACAAGAATCAAAAGACAAATACTAAAATGAATCGTCCTACTTTTCTACTCATCAAAAACCCAAAATACTTACTTTTTTCAAGGATTAAAGCATCTAAATATCCAACCTATATCAAGCACTAGTTTGGGGGTAAAACCCTACTTCGATGCTCGATAGGAAGCGTATAAGCACTCAAGGTTGGTAAGAACCAAAATTTTGGGAACTTCTACTCGATTAACAAGACCCACGCACCGCTTATTCTTTCAAGCATTTCAAGCAAAGCACTAGTGGCTACCTCTCACATAGCCGATGCACTATCCTTCTCTATAAGTGTAGTGAGCATAGCCTCCATACCTGATTGAGTACCCTCCTCCCTCATGCACACTAGTAGCTCCATGATTTGTGATATGAGTTCAAACAACCTCAATCCCTCTCCTTCAAGCTCCATCCTCCATAGTTGCACTATCATGCCGCTACGCGCATATCGTGTGAAAAACTCTAGAGTACAACTTCCTTATAGATCTAGAGAGCCAATGCCACTTTAGACATTAGTGTTAGTGTCCATGGCTCAAAAATATTAGCATTTTGGACAAGTTTTAGCCAATTTTTTATATTTTAGAAATTATCTCTTGTAAAAATCCAAGAACTATAGATAACTTCTAGACTAGGATGGCATGTAAAAGAAAGCATGTAGCTTTTAGGCATTTTGAGAGGATTTTATGTAAAAAGAGGGGTTGATGAAATTACGCGATCGCTATTTTCAGGCAATGAACAACACTTCGAAGTGGGAGATGAAGAAAAAGTGATCTGCTATAAAAGTTTGGGCAGGTATTTCTGGTATTTTACCCCCCTTTCGAAGCCAATGGAAGCATTAGATTGGTGGTTTGAGTAGCATAGAGGAAGGTATTATTTTATGCACATTTTTGTGTGCAAGAGATTTGTATTCTTGTAATGTAGAAATAATTGATAGGCTTCACCTCTATGAATATTCTTCTACATCTTCTATCTTTTTCTATGAGTATTCTTCTATGCCTTCTATTTCTTTGAACCCCTTCTCTTCTATCTACTCCTCTCCCTGAATCTCCCTTCACCCTGGTATCTCTTATCCTCGCGATGATAGACTTTCGAACCCAAATGCTCTGACAATGGTGAACCCGATGTGAAAGTCAGTAGCATAGGTGTGTAAAGATGGGGGATTCTGCTGGGTCAAGTGGTAGTGATGCTTTACAACAGTTGATTGCTTTGCTGCAGCAACAACAACAACAATAGTTGTTGTTACAACAACAGATGCAAACTCGACAGGAAGCAAAAAGAATTGATTCCCTAGTCGTGAATGCATTGCAAGCAGTGGGACAAGAATCAAGCAGTTCAAAGGTCAAAATGTTTTGGCCTTCATACGATTATATGAAGAAAAGGTGTTGTTTCATGGGGTACCGCAGTATGCATGGAGTCAATATTTCTCTCGTTTGGCCATGCATGCATTGCATGATCGGATTGATGAGTTACATAGAAGAGATATTGATTGAGAAGCTTTTAAGAAAGCTTTGAGAGAAGAGTTTTTCTTGGAAGATACACGATTGGTAACTAAAAAGATATTTATAGATTGGATTGAAAAGCCCAATAAAAGGTTGCCTGCTATAGCTTTGCTCTGTGAATTTGAAAGTCGGTATGTGCAGTTGGATGCTGATGAGTAGCAAGTCAAAAAATTGATTTGTTTCTAAAGGTTACAAATCTTGTCTTGTAGGAGAAGCTGATTGATCGTTTAGAAGATGCCTCTTCTAAAACATGGCTAAAATCAGATTAGACTAATGTAACTGAAGCAGTACATATGTTGGTAAAGAGAAAGCTGATGAAATTAAGATGGGGTACATGCACCACAACTGCCAGTGCTTGGAAGGGGGCTGAAATTGCAGCCAAGGCCCTTGTAGCTATAGCAAAAAAACCAGCTATACCTATTGGTCCGACTCTTAAAGGTGATGTTATGGATGAATTAATAAATGGAATGTGTGATTTGAGGCTGAATTCGACAAAGATCTATGTAAAGGTTGAAAAGTTGGATGTTAAGGTAGAAGAGAAGGCTCAAAAAATAGCCCAATGACCATACAAAGAAGGATACAAGAGGAGATGCATATGGTGTAACAGTTTACAACATGAAAAGCAAGTCTATATAGCCTACTGTGAAGCGGAAGCAAAAAGGTTAGTCTTTGGAAAGATGGAAAAATACATGCAATAGAAACCGGTCTTCCAATAAAGCCAAATTTTAAAAATGGTGGCATGCAGAAGAAGTTGGAAGAGATGGTTGCAAGGACAACATTTTCTGCCATAGATGCAGCCACATATGGGTTGAGAATTGAAAGGACTAATGAAGCTCGTAAAGGAGGCATGGCTGAAGAAAAATCTCATGTTTGGATGCAAGCATTAGATTGCATGGAAAAGAGCAGAACAACAAAGGTTGAATTAACTGACGCCAGTCAGAGTATACGAGGAAGAACAGGATGGAGTGCTTCAGTAGATTCATTTTCAGCCTATGCTTATTTCGCTAAGGTTCATAATCAAGAAGCTTTTGTGGAATAAAAGAGATGAAGAGATGAGGACACTGCTAGTCCTTCCTCTTTGGGCCCATTTAAATGCACAACACAAAGTAAAATGGAGCAGTAGTAGAAAGAGGCTCAAAAAGCCATACCTGAGCATGTTATGGAGGATGCATCTCAGGAGAAGAGACAAGAAGGGAAGAAAAGGGGCAAGCAGCCCGGTTACAGGCTACAATTGGATCTTGAGACTGCCACGAATCTTAAAAAGGCCTTGGAAGATCGCATACTTGGTAGTAGAGTGGAATTCACACTTGGTGAAGTTCTTGAAATCGCAAAGCATGAATTTCATGATGCAATTATTGATGTATTGAAATGAAAAAGGTAGTTTGATGGTGAAGTCTTGCAAGCATTGATGCAGGTTGACAAAGACATAGAGAAACATTTTCAGAGGAAATATGATAATGCATGTAATATTGATTTGGAACAGGCTAATGTTGAAAATGGGAGTGCAGACAGCAAGCTTGTGGCTAAAATTGGTCTTATGGGCAGCAATAAGCATAGAGAGAAGGTTATGTATAATGGGGATTTCCATCAACAAGCACATGAAGAAGAAGATACTCATTTTATTCCAAACAATCATTATTCACGAATGCATTAGGCTCCTACTAAAACAGAGATAATTGTTAAAGTGGGAGAAAGAGAGATGCCTTGCATAGCTCTCTTGGAACATGGTTCTGAAATCAATGTTATGGCACGCAGCCTATATGAGAATGGAGGTTGGCCGATTGATGTAGATCCAAGATGGCGCTGTCGTGCCACTACGTGGGCACAGTGTGAAAAACTCTGGAGCGCATCATCATCCGACTTTCTTATTGATCAAGAGAGTCAATGTGATCTGAGTCATTAGTACTAGAGTGAGTGGGCATGAATGGTCCAAAAATACTAGATTTTTGGACAATTTTAGCCTATTTTTGATGTTATTTATTGTAAAAAATCCAAAAAAGTTAAAAAAGCTTTTAGATTAGGATGGCATGCAAAAAACAAGTTTCTTTTTCAATTAGTTATGGGATTTTCATAAAAAAAAGTCAGATTGACGAAATCGCGCACATCACGATCGTTGTTGATAGGCTGAAAGCTGCCGTTTGAATTGGAAGAAGAAGAAGGAGTGAACTGGAAGATCCCTAAGCAAGTGTCCTAATGTCGTGGGGTTTTACCCCCCTTTCAAAGCCAACGGAGCCATTAGATTTGGGTTCCGAGCAACAGAGAAGGAGTTGTTATTTTTATGCATGTTTTCTTCTACGAAGAAGCTCCACGAGATCTAATGCCTGGAGATTACTTCTGAGTAGTGCAAGGATTCCAGGTTCTTTCAATACATATTGATTCGATTCATTGTGCTTTTTCTTTGTCGTGTTTACCACTGATATATTCTTTTTCTTCTCTTCCATCTCCTATCTCTACTTCCTTCTATCTCTCATCCTGGTGCACAGATCGGATGCCGTGAGCGCGCATAGTGAGCACTGGAAGGTCCCGAAGAACAAAAGAACTCTACTTTTTGCACAAAACTCAAGGTAGAAAGCATGCACGACATGAACAAGAGACCAATTGGGTGTAATCTCCCCCCATGCCTTGTGTGAGCGCTCCACAAAGCATGTATTTTATGTATTAAGCCCAAATTACAAAATAGCACGCTTTTGGCTTTTGAGTTTGCTTTAGTGCTAAATAGAAATAAAGCTAATGGGTGGGTGCCCAAGAAGTCAGGCATACCCAATACAATGTCCAAATACAAATATCATAATCATGCGTCCATGCGCATAAAAAAATAATAAATAAATATCCAACGCCTTAATAAATAGGCACGACAAAATATAGGCGCCATGCCTAAGGTATGCGCCCATCAAAATATAAGTGATAACTTGAATACACGCTATCCTCCAATGCTTTCCTCCGCCATTGCTGCTATCTCTACACATTAACTGAAGCATTCACAATCGTTAGTAAAATAATACAATTAAACCGACAAAAGTGAATACCTAGCAGTCTTCAGCTACATAAATAAATCAATTGGTTAGAAATCAATCCTAACCTTAATTTATCACGAGTGCGCACTCTAAACTCATAAATGTTTATTAATTTAATATGTTTTTTGCGAAATCACCCGCTATGGAATTACCCATGTATACACTAAATTAACGAAATGCCCGAAAAGGATAGGCGTCCCCATCGACTTCTCGCACAAAGAATCCACTTTGTGTATGAGCCCCAGTAAACAAAGTTTACGGAATCCACCGTAAAACCTCACGGAATCCACTGTGGCACAGAATCCACTGTGAAATATGGCTCCCGGCATCATACCCTCGGGGTGGGATAGCAATTGTCCTCAATTGCTATTAGCTCAATGTGGAGCTAACAGAGTGGGGAAAGCATTAAAGTCTCTAGCGTGCATCCATTGGGTCTCTTCAATAGGATGGTTTTTAAACTTGACCAAATATCTAGAATACCTACGGCTAGTTCTAGTGGTCATAAAGTCAGTATCTATGATAGCTTCAGGCTCAAGGATTTCAGTCTTTTCATCTAGCAAAGGTGGGTTTTCATAAATAGGATGTACATGTAATTGGCCTCTAAAGGGTCGTAATAAACTAATGTGAAAGGTGTTGTGAATTTTCCAATGTGGTGGTAGTTCTAACTTAAATGCATTGTCATTGATTTTGTGAATGATCTTAAATGGTCCATAGAATCTAGGTGCTAATTTCACAACTGGGTGTTTATCTACACTTTGTAATCTACGTTTTTCTATTCTTAACAAAACATAGTCATCAACTTTGAAATTCATGGCCTGTCTTTTCTTATTGGCTTGCTTTGTATATGATTGCTGGGCTTTGGCAATTATATCTTTAACTTCATCAAAAATAGTAGCATGCATGGTAGCAATATCATCAGCACTCTAAATTTTATTTGATAAAGATGCAATAGGTGTAGACAATCTATAACCATAAATCACTTGAAATTGTGCTTTCTTTGTAGTTGTGTGTGGTGTATTGTTATATGCAAACTAAAGTAAATGTAGATGTGTATCCCATGTCTGTGGTTTAGAAATAGTATAAGCATGTAAAAGATCTAAGATAGTACTGTTAGTAGCTTCTGTTTGACCATTAGTTTCAGGATGAAATACAGATGATAAATCAATCTTTGTTCCTAGGTTAGCAAACAAAGTAATCCAAAAATTATTACAGAATCTGGAATCACGATCAACCTTGCGGCTCTAAAACGGGCCCTGAAACGGCCTCAGATGCTCAAAATAACTGCGGGCAAGCCCTAAAGGGCTTATCTGCAGAATACACAGTGCTCTTCGTGCACACCAAATCTCACTGCAATCTGAGATTTTTGCTCTGCCCTACTTCCAGTGCCTCCACAGGCACTATCCAAGAGAAGAAGTGGAAGAATGGGAGAGATTCTTACCCGTAGCTTGCTTGCTCGAACCTTGCTTCTTCTTCTTCACTTCAGCCTTCGAAATCAGCCTCTCTCAATGGCGCGTCTCTGATACCATGTCAAGAATCGCGTGGTGGAGGGGGTTGCTCAAGATACTGCACCGAATACACACAGAATGCACAAAGAGAAGCTCAGTCAAGAGACAAGAAGAGAGATGGAGGCCAAAACGTTTTCTTGCTGATTTCTTCTTTTTCTTCCACACTCTTTACAATGTACACAAAGTATAGATAAGATACAACATAAAAGGAAAGTGACCTACTAAGTCAAACAATGCATAACCGACTACACTAGTCGACTGGCGCTATAACTATGCCAGCTGTAAATAGGTGTAACAACCTGAATATAATAAGTAATGAGTCAGTGGCCATGTGAGAGTCATAATGACCACCGACGTGCTAAGTGTAGACGTGTGGACCCATCTAACCAGGCGGTCCATCATCAATGTCCGCATGTGTTGAGCTTGTCATCTCAACAGGATTCACCTGTTGACAGGTACACTATTTATGCCTACTTGGCTAAGTCTCAAGGAGCAGATGTACTTGTTGAGGAGAAGCATAAGAGGGATGAAGAGAATCCAATTGTAGCTAAAAAGACTAGAGGGGGTGAGTTTGTTACTGCACCTGCTGCAGGGCCGTCTTTGAGACCAGGGCCAAAACGACAAATGGAGGATGCTCAAAAGAAAGAAAAGAGGCAGGAACCTAGACAGAGAAAACAGCTAGGATTTAGATTAATGTTTGATATTGAGACATCTATGGACATGAAGAAAATCTTTAATGACAAGATACTTGGCAGTGAGGTGACTTTTACTATTTCTGAGGTTTTGGGCATCTCGAAAAGAGAGTTTCAAGATCAGTTCCAAGAAGTCCTAAAGAGGAAAAGACATACATTGCCTACTACTGATACACAAGCAGTTTTGATTGGGGAGTTGGATGAGGATGAGGATGAGGTTATGGTCAAGAATGCTTCTATTTTTCCACAGATAGAGAAGAGGGTTCAGCCTATGCATTATGTTGAAATTGATGAGCCTATCTTGGTACTGCGTAGTCATTTTTCACGAAGTCATTGGGCTAGGGCAACTACAAAAACGATGGTAAAAATTGGAGAGAAACAGGTGCCTTATGTTGCTTTGGTGGATCATGGTTCAGAGATTAATCTCATAGTTCGTGGAGTTTATGAAAGTAATAGATGGCCTATGGATGCAGAGCATGGGTGGCGTATGAGAGCCACCAACAACGCTACATGTGATTTGTATGCTGCATGTCCCAGTGTCAGGATTTCTATTGGAGATGTAGAGGAGGATTTCCATTTCTTTGTGCAGGATTCATGCTCTTACCCCATAATCCTTGGACAGCCATTCATCATAGAGATGTGCATGGAGACGAAAGTAATGGATGATAGATCTGCTTATGCACGGATTCGCAGTAAAGATGGTATGAGAGCAGTCCAGTTTATGACTGTGTGTGTAAATCATGCTAGAAACAGGGATACTCTTCGAGATGCACCTTTGCCCACTGTGAGGGATTCGGGTTTTCATTAGGTACCGCTATCCCATGAGAGGACGGTGGTACAGAGCAAAGGAGATTGGAGTTCTCACCTCCTGGCAGCAGTGTTTTCTCCTCCAATTTTGTTGGAATTTCAGCAAATAGTTCGATGAGTGATATATCAAAAGATTTCTAAGTTTCCTAGAGCTGCCAGACAGTACATATGCAGGAAGGAGAAAGATTTGAAAAATCTAGGTATTTTAGAGGATGATGAGCATATAGATGGGATGTATGATAGTATGGTTTGTGCAGATACGATGACAAAGATGGAAAATATGCTGAAAATTAATATGCAGAGTTATCATAGTAATGTATCAGTGCAGTCCCTGAACATGTTTCATGAAATTTCAGATTTTGGGTCATAGATAGAGTCGGAGGCTAAGGTGACTCAACAAAAAGTGTTGAGTGGTGCTAAAGAAATTCAGCAAACAGAGTTTCCAGCTGATTATGATCACCCTACAGAGACACAGAGAGCTGAAAACTTTCAGCCAACAGAGTTTACTGCTGAAATATTTCAGCATCCAGAGTTTAGGGCTGTTCCTATACAGTCCACAGAACAGAGGGCTGAGAATATTCAACCACCAACAGAGGGAAGAATTGCTGATTTACAGCAAGATTTGAGTAATGTAGAGGATCATAATGAAGCCAGGGTTGACACGAAATACAAGACTATGGATAAGAAGGTGAAGCCCGTAGCTGGAGTGCTTCCACTTGACAGTGATCAGTAAATAGAGAGGGCTGCCAAGCAGCCAATTTTGAGGAATCCAGAGCATATAGGCCATAAATTTTCAGAGACTCTTACTGAATTAAAAATTGGAAATGGTGATTTCTTGCTACCCTCACAGAAGCAATGCTTTCAGGATATGCTTGAGCGACATGGAAGGGGGTTTGCTTTCTTTTCGCATGAGATTGGATGTGTGAATCCAGATATTGTTGCTCCTATGGTGATCTTTACTGTTCCTCATATTCCATGGAATCTCCGACCTATTCGAGTGCCTAGGGCACACATACCAAAGTTAGTTGACTTGTTGAATGAGAAAATCAAGATGGGAATCCTAGAGCCTTCATCTGCACCATACTCAAATAGGTGGTTTACGGTTCCAAAGAAGAATGGTACTCTCCGATTTATACAGGACATGCAGCTAGTAAACAGAGTTACTATCAGGAATGTTGGTATAGGTCCAGTTGTGGATGAGTTTGCAGTAGCATTTACTGGACGTGCCATCTATTCTTTAGGTGACTTGTATTCGGGATATGATCAGTTTCAGCTGGCCTTGGAAAGCAGGGATATAACCACTATGAGAACTCCTATTGGGCTTGTCAGGATGTGTACCTTGCCTCAAGGTGCCACTAATTCTGTTGCGCATATGATGAATGCCATGCATAAGGTCCTTTGTGAGTACATACCTCAGCTTACCATGCCTTTCTTGGATGATAAGCCCATTAAGGGGTGTGTAGAAGAAGAGAAGGATAAGAGTCTAAATGAGCAGGGATGCAGATACTTTGTGGCTGATCATATTGCAGCTTGTGAAAAGATTTGGGCCAGGTTAGAAGAAGTGAACTTGACACTATCAGGGCAAAAATCTGTTTTTGGAGTAAATGAGGTTGTCATTGTTGGACATATGTGTGGGTATTATGGCAAGAAACCTTCACTTGAGAAGGTGGATGCTATAGGAAAGATTACAGAGTATTGTTCTACCACTTTAGAGGTACGGAGATTCATTGGAGCTTGTGTGTTTTACATGATTTGGATACCCCATTTTGCACACATAGCAGTTTGTTTATATCAGCTGCTTCGAAAGGGGCATAAATTTTATTGGGATGAGAGCCACACTAGAGCCATGCGAAAATTGAAGAAGTTATTGCAGATTGCTCCTACTCTCAGGAAAGTGGATTATAATTGCGAAAGGTCTATTGTATTGACAGTTGACACTAGTCCAATTGGCATAGGTTGGGCTGTGGGTCAAGATGATGCAGATGGAAACATGTATGCTATTTGGTTTGGGGTGAAAGTCCTAAACGAGAGACAGAGGAGGTATCCGAAAATCAAGAGGGAATTACTAGGAATTCTAACGACTCTCAAATGTGACAAGGAGTACTTTATTGGAGCCCAAGTTGTGGTAGAGACAGATTGCTTGCCATTGATAGGTATGATTACAAGTTTCTCTACTCCGGATATAGCTATGCTGAGATGGATTGCATACATAAAATCATTAAATCCAAAATTTAAACACATAGTAGGGAAGGATAATCCAGTGGTGGATATGCTGTCTAGAGCCAGATATGATGATGAGGAGACACTACTTGCAGAAGAGGATGATGCAGAAATTTCAGCCGCTATGGTTGATCATGTTTTCCATGTCTATGATATTGTGGCTTTCATAGAAGAACTCTATGTTGGAGATTGGTTGCAGATTGGCAAGTACCTTAGTACACTAAGAAAAAGAGATAAATGGACTAATGAAGAATTCAAAAAGATGAGAAGAAAATCCTATGGTTATTTTCTCAAGGTTGGATTTCTTTGGAAGCACCCGAAGAAAAGAGGTGGATTACCCTTGCGGGTTGTCTACAATAAAGAGACCCAGTTACAGGTGATGAGAGAGTTTCATGAGAGTCCTTGGGCTAGTCATAGAGGAGTGTGGGCTACTTATGAGAAAATCAAGGAAAAATATTGGTGAAAAGGCATGTACAGAGATGTTTCTCGCTTTGTAGAGACTTGCAGAGATTGTCAAATGTATTCCGTAGTGCATCATCGAGATGAGCTTCATCCGACCTATCTGCTATGCATTCATTATAAGTGGGTAGTTGACTTGGTTACTATACCTATGGGTCTATGGCAGATGAGGTATATTGTTTTGGCTAGAGAGGATCTTACCAATCATGTTGAGGGCAGACCTTTGAGAACGAAGACCACAAGTGCAGTGTCTAAGTTCTTATTGGAAGAAATTTTCTGCAGGTATGGCTGTGTTGGTAAGATCACTACAGATCGCAGTGAATTGGATGTAGATGAAGCTAAGGAGTTTTTCTCTCAACTAGGAATCAAGCATACAATCCAGAGGGAAATGGAAAGAGTGAAAGAGGACATCCGTCGATAGGGAAAGCATTAGCCAAAGCATATAGAGGACGGATTGGAGAATGGCCGAGACTTCTACCATTTTCTTTGTGGGCTGATCGTACGACTCACAGTGTTACTACAGGATATATGCCTGCAGAGTTGATGTATGGTCAAAAACCACTTATGCCGAATGAGACTTGTGCTTTGACTTGGTCAGTTTTACCTTGGCAGAGATGATGAGGATTATGCATGGGAAGAATTTCCAAGAGAAGGGCAACGAGAAGAAACTCCAGTAGAAGAGAAAGAAGAGATTGATCTGTATGTGGATCTTGATGACAATGATCATGGGTAGTTGGCCCATCCGGAGGATGCACAGGATCAGAGGGGTGGATGTCGTACTACTGTACATCTGAGTGTGGAATCCACCAAAAAGTTTGTGTGTGACATTTGTTACTTTGTACATACTTAGTCGTTGTGTTTGAATTTTGTTCTGTGTGGGCAATATAGTAGAGAGAGGGGTCTTCTACTGCCTTTCCTTTCAGCTGGGGTTGCACCTGATAGATCCTCCTTCAACAATGGTGGGCATGCGATGTCTTCTATGGCTTTTCTTGGCTTCCAATTCCTGGGTGAAAAGAAGGAATGGATCTCCACATTTTACTCCCTTGGCATTTTTATCAAGTTGGGATGCTTTTCAAAATCAAGTGCTAAATGTATGATACGAGCTGAGTTAATCATGGTTTCTAAACCTCTTCTGACATGGGTTTGCAGCATATTATAGCCAGTTTACTTAAGCTGGCCACATGGTCTGAGAAAGCCGGTCATCTTCAAATGAGGTTGAGAATTTGGTTTGGCTGTACAGTTGGAGATATGTGCAGATCTATCTGATGGGTAAACAACTGCAATATGCTATTGGGAGACGACGTTGAAGGCAAAGGGCTTTTCTTCTTTGATAGCAGCTACAGACCTGTGCTACTTACTCAGCAGTACATTCGCATAACTGAAACAAACTTTTTGGCTCGTAACACTCTAATGAACGAAGTATGCTACAATAGAAAGCTGGAGGATGGCGTGAATTAGGAATGCTTGATGTTATGCAGATCTTTGGAAGGGCAGGACATCCACAGTTCGACAAGAGTGGAGAAGGAATCATCATCACTATACATGATTAACTTGCATACTACTTACGCTTACTAACTCATCAACTACCAATTGAAAGTCAGTTTGTGAGCTCCCTGAAGGATAACTTGAATGCTGAGATTGTACTTGGAACTATTACAAACTTGAAGGAGGCTTCAGCTTGGCTGGGATACACGTACTTGTTTGTTCTAATGCCATCAATTTCCCTTGCTTATGGAAAAACATGGGAAGAGGTTATCAAGGATCCTAATCTTATTGGTAAACGGAAGGCTCTCATTATTGATGCCTGCACGCCCACATCAAGGGATGATGATAGTAGTCAAGAGGTTGAATTCAAAAGGGTAGCAGGGTCACAAAGAATGGATGGCAGAGGTGTATTTTTTTGGGTGCACTTCACCATCCCAATCTTGTCAAATTGATTGGCTTCTATGTAGGGGATGACCAGAGATTGCTTGTGTATGAGTTCATGCCTCGTGGAAGCTTAGAGAATCATCTGTTTAGAAAGGGTACTACAAAACTTTAACTTGGGCAGTTAGAATGAATATTGCTATTGGTGCGGCCAAAGGTCTTACTTTTCTATACGATGCTGAAAGGCCAGTGATTTTCAAAAATTCTGCTATTGTGGAAGGGGCCGCTTTTCTGGTCAGAGAGAGGAGCTTTACCGGCCTGGGGAAGAAAAAGCAACAAAAGCAGGAGAATGTGGTTGGAACTTGATGGGTGGTAATCGATTGGGGTTTTCTGATCTTGATTGGAATCCAGCAGATGATAAGCTATCCACTGCATTGGAAATTTGACAGCACAATAAAATGGGGGGTCCATAATCGAGGAAACACTGCTGGAGATCAAGGAGTTCACACATAGGACACGAAAGCAACCGAATTAAGGATATGTAGGATGTAGTCAATACTTCAGTGGAAGCCGAAGACGAACGGATAGTCCTACTGAAGGCGAAGTGAAAGAAGTGTTGCCATCGCCGATACTCCACCTGCTACGAATCCCTTAATTGCCTCGAACATGATAGTGAAGATATGGCAAAGGTTTTGCATCATGTTTAGCTTCAAGAAGAAGCGAAAGTTGCACGTGACATCGTAGATTCAGGTCTTAAAGAAAAGAGAGAGGAAAATCGTGGAGTGGCTTATTCAGGGAGGAAGGGGACTACAACTTAACAGATTGGATCCAGAGGAATTCTCCATAGAGCTTCTTGAGCCCACAGATTACGATGGTTTGCCTGATCAAAATTCCAGAGAGCTCCCTTCAGGATGGGATGCTGAAGATTTCTCTCCAGAAGTTGAATCTGTTTCCAGTAGTTCCCACTTCATGAGATCTCTGCCCTTTTGTATCCCTTATACCAGAATATATGTGTCTTAGAATAGAGCAAAGCGACTCGATTAGATTTGGATTGCACTGAGGAAACATAGGATGGTTCCACATAGGGAGTGCCACTTCTAGAACTTGTGCTTGAAGAGCCAAAACAAAATTTTTCCGGTCCTTGGGAATGGGAATAGTTTCCCCACTCACAGGCGCTGAACTAAAAGTTGTGCCATAGCAGAAGGAACCAATAGGGTGGAGGATGTCACCAGATATTCCAACAGCCTGGCATAGTTACGTAGAGTCTCTAAAAGCCATGCCTGTCCACCTACTTTGGGTTCAGAGCTCTCTGCTTCCATCTTTCCAGTCTCTGTTTCCATTGGGGTACCAGAACTTGGTGCAAAAGTCCACAAAAGCTAACTAGTTGCTTCAAAAGTGGTATCTGCACTTGACTGACATTGAAGACTCAGATGATGATGATGAGGACCCAACACAACCATCATGTTGCAAGTTGTTAAGAAAGAGGATTGAAAGAGAAGAGGCAATAGCTTTTGCCACTGGACTCATTGTGACAACATCATCCCGACGTCGTGAGGGAACAACCATAGTCTTTTCTAAAGCCACATATAGGCCTCTAGCAGCAGTAGCTAACCTCACCATCATTTCATGATTCAAGGTATCTGCAGAAACATCCATAATCATATTCTTGAAAGTAGCTTGGAGTTGGATCTTTTCATTGGAGGTGCTCTTGTTGACATGTATGCTAGATCGGACAGGTTGTCCTGCATAGCCTGATCTCGCTTGATTGATCTTCTATCTTGGAATTTCTCAAGAACCTCTATGGTTGCGACTTTGCTTTCGAAAACCCTTCGACAGCGCCTGAGAAGTCGAAATCGGGGATATACGCGTGCAAACATGTGGAATTTCAGAACTTAAATTCGTAGAAAAATTAAGTCCAAAAAATCTAGCTGCCAAAATGAAATGCAAAAAGAAGGAAAAGCATGTAGAATACCGTGCTGGACATGCGTGGCAGATGAAAATGTAGGTGCAACATGGATAAGATGTGTTCACATTGAAAAAACCATAAAAATGCTCTCGAAACTGGAAAGAAAAATTAATACGAAAAGATTCCACGTTCAAAACCCGATATGGTGAATACGAAAAGTGTTCGCAAGAGGAAGATGTTAGACAAGATAGGTAAGGTCGAACATGGTTCCGAGGATGGTAGAGTCATTCACATGGAAAAAACAGTAAAAATACCCATGAAAACAGAATAAAAAATTAATATGGAAAAATCGGTGCATCAGAATGGAGGGTAATAAAAACAAAAAATATCGGGGGAAGTTTGTGGGATAGGTTTGTCATGTCAAAATGTAGTTTCAATGGCATTAGAGGGCGATCACATGGAACAACAAGAAAAAACAAGCATAAAAATTCACAAAAAAGTAATAAAATAAAATCGATAGGCCAGATCAAGATGGAAAAAAAAGGAAAATTGTGCAACAGATCAAGCTAAAAAGGGCTATTCAATCAAAATTAAATTATGAGGTGACTAAGGTAGGTTCACATGGAAAAATGGTAAAAAACGCACACAAAAGTTCTCGAAATTACTAAAAAATTAATAACAGACAAATTAGACATTCGAATGATGGCCAGTAAAAAGAAAAAATGTTGCAAGGAAGGTGTAGGTTAGGGCTATCACATCAAATTGCTATTTCGAAGCAAAAAAAGCACGTTCATATTGAAACACATTCAATGGATAGAAAATTCTTCAAAAATTAATAACTCATAATTCGTGGCTTGAAACAGGGGGTTGTAAAGAGAAAAAGTATCCAGTTCAAAGGGAGAATAGGCTTGTAAGGTTAGATTGTAAGTTTAGTGAACGTAGGGTGCGTTCATATGAAAAAGTACTGAAACAAAGAAAAAAGGCAAACAAACAAGGAACAACCCCAAGACGAGTTTGGGTGGGTGGGAAGGGACCCCATTAGGTCAAGACTAGGACTTGGTATACTCAAATCATTCGAAAGAGATGTGGCCATAAGGGTATGCATAGCGGACGCGCAGAGATGCGTCCCCACACTTAAGACCTTAATAGCTCAGATTATCCATGCAACAAGGTCCTAACATGGGATCATAACCCATACACATATGTCCCCACACTTAAAACATGACTAACTCTTGAAATAAAAAAGGGACAGGATTAGAAAAACTTGGCCAAATCCGCAGATGATCGAAAGAAACCGTCATTGACTCTTGAAGAGTGGTGATTATCAGTGGTAGGAGATACTGTAGATCGCCATGTTGTACTTGTGTAGCATGGCAAGGACCATGCAGCAGCATCTAGGGAGGTAGCTTCATTGATGAAACATTGGTTAGGTTGTCGATGGCGAGGTATACAGCTCTCAATCTGGATAGTCACTCATATGGAAATGATCGATCATTCAATCACCCCATGGCGCATGTCACTCACAGAATAATTATTGAAACCCATAGCTCACATCAAGTTTAGAAATCAACAAGGGGAATAGTTTAGAGGAAGTTTAGCGATATGCACAGTTGATGGTGTAGCCATGCGTTGTCATATTGCTGCGCATTCGAGTTGTGAAAACCACCCAAAAGTTGTGTGTGTGATTTGATACTTTGTACATATTTAGATGTTATGTTTGCTCTTTTATTTTATGCTGAAGACGAAGAAGATCAAGGAGTTTTGGGCTTGAGATGCAATCTCATGGCTATACTTATTTCAAGATATGTCGATTATGGGTTTCGTGAGGATGTTTCTAACATCTACAACTGGATGTTCTATGTGTGAATGGCAGTAGTATGGGCACAGAACCAATTGATCATGATGAGTCGAGCTTATCAAAGCATATTCTAGAAAGATGTGCGAATGTCTTCCGAATCTGAATGGAGAGAGTGTTGTGGAGTGTGATCAAGTTTCTTCCATGCTCACAAAAACATTTTGTGGAGTGTAATTAAATGTAATATGTTAGTGGGTTTATGGGTTTGGATGTTTCTTCAAGGCCTTTATGGATTCTTGGAGATGTTTTCATGGGCTTATCACACGGTTTTCGGTTATGGAAAAACACGTGTAGGCTTTGCAAGGAAAGGTTTCAAAGCTAGCTAAAGGAGAAGTGTTGATATTAAATATCGGTTCTATGTCTATTGGTGCCCGTGTGCTTGCTGTGAAAATAGATCATGCTAAGCTGCAGCTTCCAGTTTGTACGAGAAAGGGGAGAAAAGAAAGGGCCGCTTTTGGAGAGGAATTGGGGAAAAGAGGAAGCTATTACGGAAGGAGGAGGCTAAGGAGGGGGGATTCAAAAGCTAAAGAGGAGGGAAAAAGCGAGGGGAGAACCAAAAAAGGAAGACGAGGACTAAAAAAGGAGGAGGAGAATAGATGGTACTCTGTGGAGAACAGAGGAGTATTACGCGGAATCTAGGAGAAAGGAGGACGAACGGAGACGCCTCACGAAGCACACTAGACCAAGGATTCAGAAAGCGGAAGCAGATTTATGGGATGTTTGGAAGAAAACTGTGGCTCAGAGGATGGGAAGTGAAAAAATGAAGATTAAGGAAGCTATTTCATTGTTGTGATGCGGATCATCTCAGGATTTCCTTCTGAACAGTTCTCAGGGTGGAATTACGCCGTTTAATCTGCTTATTTGATGTTAAGAGGGATTGGATTGAGCGAGTGGTAGGCCGTGCCTGACACTGATCTGTGTTTGTGTGGAGACGGCACTTAATACCGATCCATTGGGCGTGTGTAGCAGTAACTTCGCAGAATATGGGGTCTTTCTGAAAAAGCTTATCATGGCTCATTGCTATGGTGTAATAGCAACACGCTCCCTGTTTGTCTCACTGAATTGCAGAGCACTCATTAATGCCGGAAGATTGCATTGATCGGCGCAAATGTGACTCTCTGTATAATGAGGGCTAGGCCTATTGCAATTGCAAAAAGAAAGGACGTGAATACTCGGCATGGACCTTCCTCTGTCAGGAGGCTGTGATTACCTGCAGGTGCGCGAATTACAGTACCCAAGCAGCTAGAAACGATATGGTAGCTTGGAGGGATACTTGGAACATGGAACAACTGCATCTGATGCAGCTGCTAAATATGCAAGTGTAGTTTGGAGATGGACTTGGCAATCGGAGGGCGTAAGTTGTGAATGCAAGCGCATGTCTGGGGCTTCTTCCTCTTGCATCGCATCATCTGTGCTGATCTATCTTGCGATCCTTCCTGTTGCCTGCGCTCTTCCATACGGAAACTCCTAGAAAATAACTATCTTTCAGGTTTAAATTCGCTGTCGGACCACCTTGTTTCTTTCTCAAAAAGGACCATCAAGCCACGTTGTGAGGGCCTTCCAATCATGATTCTATTTGCAATTTCTGCCCAAGTTTTGGAAAACTATGTATTGCTCTTATTCTGAGTTCTGGCTGAGCTTGTACATGAGGCCTTTCCCATTGTGGATATGGCAGCTAATCCTGAGGAGGCTTCGTGCAGAGTCAGGTCATCCATATTGATAGGGGCTGGGGCTTGACAGCACCCTGTATTTATTAAATTTTTTAGGGAGTCAACACTGATGTACAATGTATGGCTCATGCGTAAAACATCCAAGGTTTCATGCAAGATAAATGTGGTTTTGGCTAGCCATGTCCACAGCTGGCACAGAGAAGAGTTCAGGAAACTGTCTCTGAGAATGATGACTTTGAATTCCCTCATACCTTGTCTCTTTATGATCTTCAATTACAAAACAATTTCTGTTTGAAAATTGAACCACCAAAACCTACATATTACCTATTTGGAGTAATTTTAATGATGCTGAAAATGGTATCCTTGTTATATATATGTTCTGCAGAAAAAGCGTATGCCCAGCAAAAAAGGAATTTGATGGTAAAACAATGTTTGAATCCTTGCAGTAGCTGTTGGATACATGCATCTTTGGTATATTAAAGGTCAATTTAAGGGCTTCATATTCCCTGTTTCATTTATGGGAGAAGGGAAATTCTGAAGCTTAGTTCATAGCTCGAATATTCATCTATAAGGTATTGAATAGCTGAGAATCTTTGATGACAGCACTGGGACATGGATTGTGACCTTTAATGGCTGAAAGAACTGAAAGGCAACAATAGTCATCATGATGGAACTTGAATCAGAAAATTATCCATGATCTTCCACTTTCTTATTCATCAATGAAGACCATACTCTTGGAAATTTTCTTTGAAATGTATATATGATCTATGCATTTGAGAGGCTGCTCGGATTTCTTCATCTTGAATCTTGAAACTCTTATTGACAGAAAAAAAAAAACAGAGTCCTGACATTATTTTCTCATCTTGTTTATTCATCTGATCGGTCTTTTATCCTGAAATTTATCAAGGTCTTCTGAAGATGCGACTTTGCTTTCACAAACCCTTCAACATCTTGGTGAACCCGACGTGAAAGCGTCGCAGAAATTTCAGGATGGGAGATACTTCAGCCTCTATTTCAGTTTCTTCTACAACTCCAGCTGTGTCTACTTCAGCTCCATTAATGACTGCTGCGTCAAGTACTTCAACGGAGGATCTAAAACAGATTTTGCAGAATATGTCCATGTATATGCAGCTCCAAAATCAGCAAACACAATTGTATATGCAGCAGCAACAACAATTGCATCAACAGCAGTTGTCTCAGCAAAGGCAACTCTATTCAGAGTAGGAGAATGCAAACAGCGCGACTAAGTCTATTGAAGCAGTTGAGAGTGAGAAGAAGCTATTTGACGGGCGTAATGTTTCAGCATATTTGAAGACATATGAGATCAAGATGGGGTTTTTTGGAGTTGTTGCTGGACTTATGAGTAAGTACTTCCTTCGTCTTGTCACACCTGCTTTGAGGACAAAAGTGACTGATCTTTTTATTCAAAATACACATTGGCAAGATTTTAAGAAGGCCCTAAAAGAAGAATACTTCCTTGAGGACTTTGGTATGGCTACTCGGCGGTCATTCCGAGAGTGGGTCTACATGCCAAACAAAGGTCTCGCTGCTTCGGAGTTGATTCGAGAATTTGAGGAAAGGTATAGTCAGCTTGATGCCATTGAACAAAGAGCATTGGATGTGGAAAAAGTTGAGCTTTTCTTGCAAGCTGCAGATCCTGCTCTTCAAGAAGAATTGGGTGAGCTTCTTGAAGATCGCACGAAGCCTATGGGTCTTAAAACTGATTGGCAGGATGCTCAGGATGCAGTCTCGACTTTGACCAAGAGGAGGATATGGAAGACTCGCCTACAAAATGGTTCCATGACACCTACACCATCATCAGCTCCTATGCCTACTTCTATCCCTGTTATTTCTTCTCCTCCTCAGCCAGTTTCTTGCCTATGCCAGTGCCTACTGTTTCCACTCCACCTATTCCTCTTGTTCCACGACCGATGCCTACACCTTCTGCTCCAAAACCATCCGCTCCATCGGTGCCTACTTCTCTTGATGACATAATCAAAGGCATCACAGATTTGACACTTGAGTCAGTCAAAGCGGAGCTAGTGGGAAAGTTGAAGGAGCAGTTTGCTTCAACTGTGCCTACTACTTCTTCTAGTGCTCCTACTGCACCTAGGAGTGCTCCTAGTACACCTAGGAGAGATCGGAGATGTATTTGGTGTGATAGTACGGAGCATTAGCATTGCAGGGATTGTGACTCTTTCCAGGATGCAAGGAGGCAGAATTTGGTATATTGGGGGCAAGATGGTAAGATTTGGTTGACTGAGACAGGAGCTCCACTTGCTACCAACTTTGGTAAAGGTGGAATGAAGAAGTTAGTGGAGGACATGGCTGCACGTACTTCTTATGTGACAGTTAGAGGTGATGCTTCTGCATATGGAGTATAGATTGAGAAGGGATCAGAGACTCAGTCTGCACTATGGACTTATGCTATGGAGACTGCAAACAAGGGAAAAATTCAGCAAACTGTTTTGACTAGTGCAGGCTCTAGCATCAGATCAGAGACAGGTGGGGACTCGCCTGTGTTGAGATATCGAGCTCCACTCGTGATACGCCAGCGTGATCGTTGTGCATTTATGTCACCGACTTGTCAGTTGTAGATGCGGTTGGTACACCGCCCATGAATAATAGCTAGATGACAGCTATCCTTATCTACTCTAGTTCGTGGCTCAGTTAGTATGCTACCTTAGTTAGTTGAGTTTGGTTTGAGACCCATATTTAGGGTTTTTCTATCTCTTTGTACTTGAGTTCTTTTGGCTTACACAACTAAGAAGAGAAAAACTGTTTTCAGCCTCCACCCTTGTGTGTATTCCCCCATTGTGCAAGCAAGAAAGCTACAAGTGAGACTCCTTCCTTCTCTCCCACAATCTTGACATGATATCAGAGCCTTGTTCGTGGTAAGGAGCTCAAGAAAGCAAGCCAAGCTCGCGGTGTTCTGGTAAGAGGAGCAGTGTTGCTTTCATTTTCTGTTTTGGGAGCAGATCTCTGCAGGTAGCACAGCCGAAAAGTGCAGGAGTGCATTGTCTCAGGTTGAGACGCCCTTCGCGGTGAAGCAAAAGGGCAGTATATGCTGCGGGGCAAGGCTTTAGCCCTTGGCGACCTTGTTTTTTTGATTTGAGGCCATTTCGGGGCCCATTTTGGAGGCGGAAGTTTTCTGCACGCACTCAGGAAAAAGCCCAGTTTTATGCTGTGCGGCCACTGTTCTACAGGTCGGTGAAAAGTTTCTGTAGAAATTGCATTGTATGCTTGTGCGCAGAGACATTGGGAGTTACAGAATCATCCCTATTGCTTGTTGATGCAAAATCGTCACTAGGAAGTGACTGTGTGGTCAAATACCACTTTCATCAGTTTTGCAGATTTGCGCTTGTGAGGGTGAAGCTGAGTTTTTGCAGTGACAGAATTTTTCACAGTGTTCTGTAATGGCGTCTGATTCTCTTTCACAGATTGTAACTGAAAAGCTTGACAAGAACAACTTCCAGGCATGGAAGTTTAGAATGACGAATTTCCTTATGGGAAAAGGATATTGGGAATTTGTTGCAGGAAATGAAGAAGAACCAGTTCTTCCTGATGTTCCCAATCAACAGCAAATGCAGGCATTCAAAGCATGGCATGAGAGAGCCAGGAAAGTTATGTACTGGCTGTCTATCAGTATTTCAGACTCTATGATTGTGCATATTCAGGATGCAAGTACGCCAAAGGAGGCATGGGATACTCTGTCAAAAATGTATAGCACAAATACGCAAGCCAGGAAAATGCAGCTCAAGCAAGAGTTGCATAATGTGCAAAGAGAAAGTATGAGCATCAATGACTACCACATGAAGGTGAAGAAGATTGCAGATGCACTTGCTTCCATTGGGTCGCCAGTGGAAGATGATGATTTAGTTTCTGTGACCTTGAATGGTCTAGGAAAGGATTATGCACAGTTTCGGACATCCATTTCAGTTCGTGAAAGATTTTCTGATTTTGAGGAGTTGATTGCTCTTCTAATTTCTGAGGAGCAGAGAAATGGTGGTGCATCTTCTTCAGGAGGAACTTCAAAAGAAACTGTCTTCTACTCAAATGCTAGAAGAGGTAGAGGCAGAGGTAGAGGAGGCTGATTTGGAGGCCATGGTAGAAATCAGAATATGCAGCAAACTCAAGAAAACCAGTCCTATGGAGGAGGACGTGGTAACTCTAGAGGCAGGGGGAGCCAAAGAGGTCGTGGTGGATGGCAAAGAGGCCAAAATGCAAACAGTAACGTTGAATGCTACTATTGTGGTAAAATGGGTCATATGGCTAAAGACTGCTATAAAAAGCAGAATGACATCATGAATGGAAAACTGCAACAAGGAAATTATGCATCTTCTAGTAGACAAGGTGATGACAGAAATGAGCATTTGTTTATAGTGCAGCACATGAACAACTCTGTGACAAGTGCAGAAGAAAGCAACGATGTGTGGTATGTTGACTCAGGTGCATCAAACCACATGACAGGTCATGCAGAATGGATGGAGGATGCAAGGAAAATAGAAAAACCAGGATTTGTGGAGACTGGTGATGATACTGCACATCCGATTGTGCAGATTGGAAAAATTCCTTTGTCTATGGAGGATGGGAAAAAGAAATACCTGTCCGATGTATTTCATGTCCCGAATATCACCAAGAATCTGGTTTCTGTTGGTCAAATGGTTGAGTAGGGCTTGCAGGTCAGATTTAATCCTCATGGATGCTTTGTTGAGGATATGAAAAATAAAGGTCGCTTGATAGCAAAAGGAAAGAAGAAGGGCAGAATGTTTACGTTGGATGCAGACGTGTCTGAATTAAGTGCAGCAATGTTTGCACATGGGATCGGTGTAGTTGCAGATATTGATATCTGGCATAAACGCATTGGTCATGTTAATGTACAACGACTTAAATCAATGCAGGCCCAAAATATTGTTGCAGGATTGCCTAAATTCAAGGTTGCAGAAATGCATAAGGTATGTGAAGCCTGTCAGTTTGGAAAACAGGCAAGGAAACCATTTCCTAGACATGTTCAAGAGAGTAAGAAGCCATTGGAATTAATCCACTTTGATGTGTGGACTACTAAAGCTGCATCTCTTGGAGGCTGTCATTATTTTGTCAGTTTTATTGATGACTATAGCAGAAAAGTTTGGGTGTATTTTATGAAAAAGAAAAGTGAAGTTTTTGGGCATTTCAAAACTCTTAAAGCTATGGTTGAAAAAGAAACAGGCCTGCAAGTAAAATGCCTAAGGTCAGATGGAGGGGGAGAGTACCTCTTAAATGAGTTTGCAAGGTTCTTGCAGGAGCATGGCATAAAGCAGCAATATTCATGCAGTCATACCCCACAGCAAAATGGAATTGCAGAAAGAAAAAACAGACATATTGGAGAGGTGTCTCGTGCCATGCTCAATGAAAAAGACCTGCCAAATTTTTATTGGACTGAAGCAGTTGCTACAGCAGTCTACATAATGAACAGGACTCCCACTGCAGCAATACATGGAATGACTCTAGAGGAGAGGTATACTGGTAGGAAACCAGATATTTCTCATCTGAAAATTTTTGGTTGCATTGCCTATGTACATGTGCCAGATGAGTTGAGATCCAAGTTGGATCCAAAAGCTGAGAAGTGCATCTTTATTGGTTACTCTCTGCAGCAAAAAGGGTATAGATGCTATAACCCTTCTACTCGTAAGTTTACAGTGAGCAGAGATATTGTTTTTTATGAGATGAGTAGCTGGTATAAACCAGTAAATGTGATTGATGATGTAGATGCACAAATTGGTAATGCTGCACAGAATTCACAGCAGCAGTCACAAAATATTAGTGGACCTGGAGCGTCCTCTACCAGTGGTTCACATTCTTCGCCATGGACAGGCAGATTGAGATCAGGAGAATCTTCTCAAAGTAATGCAAATAGTGGTATGCAGGTATCACGAAAAGGAAAAGAGAAGGTAGATCAGCCCATGTTTGATGTGAATGCAGGTCACTCTTATGTGGATGGTGAATGCAGTGGCTCAGAACAGAGCATTGATGATGAGTTGGGTATTCCTTCTATTGTTACACCTGGAGTAAGGAAGACCAGGGATGTTTTGAGAGCACCTGGGAGTGAACCCACTTTGCGCAGGTCTAGCAGAGTTAGGTATCCTGTGGATAGGCTGAAATATGATGGATTTATAGCCATTCACTATGCATATATGGTCAAGGTGATACAGGAACCAGAACCCACTTCTTTTGAGCAAGCCATGGGAAAAGAAAAATGGGAGAAAGCCATGGATGAAGAAATGGATGCCTGCTACATGGGAATTGGTACCTTTGCCTAAAGGTAAGAATTCAATTGGCTGTAAGTGGGTTTATAAGGTGAAGCACAATGCAGATGGTTCTGTGAACAGATACAAGGCAAGATTAGTAGTCAAGGGATATGCACAAACATATGGCATTGACTATGAAGAAACATTCAGTCCGATTGCAAGGATGGCAACCGTAAGAGTAGTCATTGCTATGGCTGCATCAAAGGGATGGTCTTTACATCAGATGGATGTAAAGAATGCCTTCTTGCATGGTGATTTGCAAGAAGAGGTCTATATGGAGCAGCCACCAGGTTATGTGCATGATGTTCATCCTCAGTTTGTTTGCAGGTTGAAGAAAGCCTTGTATGGCTTGAAGCAAGCACCTAGAGCATGGTCTGACAAGATAGGACAGTATCTTATCACTATTGGCTTTCAGATTTCCAAGGCAGATTTCTCACTTTATGTGAGAAAAACAGAGAAAGGTATTATGCTACTTGTCATTTATGTTGATGATTTGATTATGACAGGTGACAGTGATGAAGATATCCTTCATGTGAAAATGCTATTGAAGCAGAAGTTTGAGATGAAGGATTTGGGAGAGCTGCGTTATTTCTTGGGCATTGAGGTGATTAGATCACCAAGTGGGATACAGCTCTTGCAGAGGCAGTATGATTGGACATGCTGTCCAAATATGGGATGACAGGCTGTAAGCCTATTTCAGTTCCTTTGGAGCAGAATGTGAAGCTGAGCGCAGATGCAGGTGAGCTTTTGGAAGACCCTACTATGTACAGACGCATAGTAGGAAGCTTGATTTATATGACTATTACCAGGCCAGATTTGAGCTATGCTGTTGGATTGGTAAGTCAGTTTATGCAGGCTCCAAGGAAATCGCATTTGGATGCGGCTAGACGCATACTCAGGTATGTGAAGTCCACATTGCAGTATGGACTATTTTATGAGACTGGGGTTCAGATACAGTTGCATGGATACACTGATGCTGATTGGGTTGGTAGCATTTCTGATAGACGATCTACCAGTGGATATGTGTTCTCTTTTGGGAGTGATGCAGTCACTTGGAGCAGCAAGAAACAGCCTACAGTTGCCTTGTCAAGCACAGAGGCTGAGTACAGGGGTGCAGCAATGGCTGCATGTGAGGTAGCTTGGTTGCATAAGCTACTTTATGATATGCATCAGTCTATAGATTGGCCAGTTGTCATTTATTGTGACAACATGAGTAGTATACACTTGGAAAATAACCCAGTCTATCATGCTAGAACAAAGCACATTGAGGTGCATTATCACTATGTGCGGGAGAGGGTTTTACTAGGTCTTATTGATCTAGTTTATGTCAGCACAGAGGATCAGGTAGCTGACATATTCACGAAGGCATTGGGCGCAGAGAAGCTGCGCAAGTTCAGAGACCTACTTGGTGTGCAGGAATTGGGATTGAGCTCGAGGGGGAGTGTTGAGATATCGAGCTCCACTCGTGATACGCCAGGGTGACCGTTGTGCATTTATGTCACCGACTTGTCAGTTGTAGATGCGGTTGGTACACCGCCCATGAATAATAGCTAGATGATAGCTATCCTTATCTACTCTAGTTCGTGGCTTAGTTAGTATGCAACCTTAGTTAGTTGAGTTTGGTTTGAGACCCATATTTAGGGTTCTTCTATCTCTTTGTACTTGAGTTCTTTTGGCTTACACAACTAAGAAGAGGAAAACTGTTTTCAGCCTCCACCCTTGTGTGTATTCCCCCATTGTGCAAGCAAGAAAGCTACAAGTGAGACTCCTTCCTTCTCTCCCACAATCTTGACAGCCTGTTGACAGGTACTCTATTTATGCTTATTTGGCTAAGTCTCATGGTGCAGATGTACTTGTTGAGGAGAAGCGTAAGAGAGATGAAGAAAATCCAAGTGCAGCTATCCTTATCTACTCTAGTTCGTGGCTTAGTTAGTATGCAACCTTAGTTAGTTGAGTTTGGTTTGAGACCCATATTTAGGGTTCTTCTATCTCTTTGTACTTGAGTTCTTTTGGCTTACACAACTAAGAAGAGGAAAACTGTTTTCAGCCTCCACCCTTGTGTGTATTCCCCCATTGTGCAAGCAAGAAAGCTACAAGTGAGACTCCTTCCTTCTCTCCCACAATCTTGACAGCCTGTTGACAGGTACTCTATTTATGCTTATTTGGCTAAGTCTCATGGTGCAGATGTACTTGTTGAGGAGAAGCGTAAGAGAGATGAAGAAAATCCAAGTGCAGCTAAGAAGACTAGAGGGGGTGAGTTTGTTACTCCACCTACTGCAGGACCGTCTTCAAGACCAGGGCCAGATCCACAGATGGAGGATGCTCAAAAGAGAGAAAAGAGGCAAGAGCCTAGAGAGAGAAAGCAGCCAGGATTCAGATTGATGTCCGATATTGAGACATCTACAGACATGAAGAAAATCTTTAATGATAAGATACTTGGCAGTGAGGTGACTTTCACTATTTCTGAGATTTTGGGCATCTCAAAAAGAGAGTTTTAGGATCAGTTTCAGGAGGTCCTGAAGAGGAAAAGACATGCATTGGCTACCACTGATACACAGGGAGTTTTGATTGGGGAGTTGGATGAGGATGAGGATGAGGTTATGTTTGATAATGCTTCTATTTTTCCGCAGGTAGAGAAGAGGGTTCAGCCTATGCATTATGCTGAAATTGATGAGCCTGTTTTGATACCGCGTAGTCACTTTTCGCGGAGCCATTGGGCTAGGGCAACTACAGAGACGATGGTAAAGGTTGGAGAGAAACAGGTTCCTTATGTTGCATTGGTTGATCATGGTTTAGAGATTAATCTCATAGTTCGTGGAGTTTATGAGAGTAACAGATGGCCTATGGATGTAGAGCATGGGTGGCGTATGAGAGCCGCCAATAACACTGCAAGTGATTTGTATGCTACCTGCCCTAGTGTCAGGGTATCTATTGGTGATGTAGAGGAGGATTTTCATTTCTTTGTGCAAGATTCATGCTCTTATCCCATAATTCTTGGTCAGCCATTCATTACAGAGATGCGCATGGAAACAAAGGTCATGGATGATGGATCTGCTTATGCACGGATTTGCAGTAAAGATTGTATGAGAGCAGTTCAGTTTATGATTGTATGTGTAAACCATGTTAGAAACAGGGATACTTTTAGAGATGCACCCTTACCCACTGTGAGGGATTCGGGTTTTCATTAGGTACCGCCGTTTCACGAGACGACGGTGGTACAGAGCAGAGGAGATTGGAGTTCTCGCCTCCTGGCAGCAGTGTTTTCTCCTCCGATTTTGTTGGGATTTCAGCAAACAGTTCGATGAGTTATCAGAAGACTTCTAGATTGCCTAGAGCTGCCAGGCAGTATATATGCAGGAAGGAGAAAATTTTGAAAAATGCAGGAATTTTGGAGGATGATGAGCACATAGATGGGATGTATGACAGTGTGATTTGTGCAGATACGATGATAGAGATGGGAGATATGCTGAAAACTGATATGCTGAATTGTCATGGTAATGTATTAGTGCAATCCCTGGACATGTTTCATGAAATTGCAGATTTTATGTCACAGATTGAGTCAGAGGCTGAGGCAACTCAGCAAAGAGTGTTGAGTGCTGAAGAAATTCAGCAAACAGAGTTTCCAGCTGGTTATGATCAGCTTTCAGAGAGACAGAGGGCTGAAAATTTTCAGCCAACAGAGTTTATTGCTGAAATATTTCAGCATTTAGAGTTTGGGGCTGTTCCTATGCAGTCCATAGAGCAGAGGGCTGAGGATATTCAGCCATTGGTGTGCAGAATTGCTGATTTACAGCAAGGTTTATGTAATGCAGAAGAGCATAATGAAGCCAGGGTTGACACGAAATACAAAACTGTGGATAAGAAGGTGAAGCCGGTTGCTGTACCGCTTCCACCTGACAGTGATCAGCAAATAGAGAGGGCTGCTAAACAGCAAATTTTGAGGAATCCGGAGCATATTGGTCATAAATTTTCAGCAGAGACTCTTGCTGAATTGAAAATTGGAAATGGTGAATTTTTGTTACCTATAGAGAAGCAATGCTTTCAGGATATGCTTGAGCGTCATGGAAGGGGATTTGCTTTTTTCCCACATGAGATTGGTTGTGTGAATCCTGATATTGTTGCTCCTATGGTCATTTTTACTATTCCTCATATCCCATGGAATCTCCGACCTATTCCAGTGCCTAAAGCACACTTGCCAAAGCTGATTGATTTATTGAATGAGAAAATCAGGATGGGAATCCTTGAGCCTTCATCTGCACCATACTCAAACAGGTGGTTTACAGTTCCAAAGAAGAATGGTACTCTCCGATTTATTCAGGACATGCAGCCAGTGAACAGAGTTACTATCAGGAATGTTGGTATAGGTCCAGTTGTGGATGAGTTTGCAGAGGCATTTGCTGGACGTGCCATCTATTCTTTGGGTGATTTGTATTCAGGATATGATCAGTTTCAGCTGGCTTTAGAAAGCAGGGACATAACCACCATGAGAACTCCTATTGGGCTTGTCAAGATGTGTACCTTGCCTCAAGGTGCCACTAATTCTGTTGCGCATATGATGAATGCCATGCATAAGGTCCTTCGTGAATACATACCTCAGCTTACTATGCCTTTCTTGGATGATGTGCCCATTAAGGGGTGTGCAGAAGAAGAGAAGAATGAGAGCCTAAATGAGCAGGGATGCAGATACTTTGTGGCTGATCATATTTCAGCATGTGAGAAGATTTTGGCCAGGTTAGAAAAAGTGAACTTGACACTTTCAGGGCAAAAATCTGTTTTTGGGGTGAATGAGGTTGTCATTGTTGGGCATATGTGTGGATATTATGGCAGGAAACCCTCACCTGATAAGGTGAATGCTATAGGCAAGATTGCAGAGTATTGTTCTACCACTTCAGAGGTACGGAGATTCATTGGTGCTTGTGTGTTTTATATGATTTGGATACCTCACTTTGCACACATAGCAGATTGTTTGTATCAGCTGCTTCGAAAGGGGCAGAAATTCTATTGGGATGAGAGCCACACTAGAGCCATGCGGAAATTGAAGAAGTTATTGCAGAATGCTCCTACTCTCAGGAAAGCGGATTATAATTGTGATAGGCCTATTGTATTGACAGTTGACACTAGTCCAATTGGCATAGGTTGGGCTGTGGGTCAAGATGATGCAGATGGAAATAGGTATGCTATTCGGTTTGGGGTGAAAGTCCTAAACGAGAGACAGAGGAGATATCCGCAAATCAAGAGGGAGTTATTGGGGATTGTCACGGCTCTCAAATGTGACAAGGAGTACTTTATTGGAGCTTCAGTTGTGGTAGAGACAGATTGCTTGCCATTGATTGGCATGATCACGAGTTGCTCTACTCCGGATATAGCTATGTTGAGATGGATTGCATACATCAAGTCATTAAATCCGGAATTTAAACACATAGCAGGGAAGGATAATCCAATGGCAGATATGTTGTCTAGAGCCAGATATGATGATGAGGAGACTCTACTTGTAGAAGAGGATGATGCAGAAATTTCAGCCACTATGGTTGATCATGTTTGTCATGTCTATGATATTGTGGCTTTCACAGAAGAACTCTATGTTGGAGATTGGTTGCAGATTGGCAGGTACCTTAGTACACTAAGCAAAAGAGGTGAATGGACAGATGAAGAGTTCAAGAAGATCAGAAGGAAAGCTTATGGTTATTTTCTCAAGGATGGATTTCTTTGGAAGCATATGAAGAAAAGAGGCGGATTACCTTTGCGGGTTGTTTGCGATAGAGAAACACAGTTACAGGTGATGAGGGAGTTTCATGAGAGTCCTTGGGCTGGTCATAGAGGAGTATGGGCTACTTATGAGAAAATCAAGGAGAAATATTGGTGGAAAGGCATGTATAGAGATGTTTCTCACTTTGTTGAGACTTGCAGAGACTGCCAAATGTATTCAGTAGTGCGTCATCGAGATGAGCTTCATCCGACCTATCCGCTATGCATTCATTATAAGTGGGTAGTTGATTTGGTTACCATGCCTATGGGTCTATGGCAGATGAGATACATTGTTTTGGCTAGAGAGGATCTTACCAATCATGTTGAGGGTAGATCTTTGAGAACGAAGACCACTAGTGCAGTGTGTAAATTCTTATTGGAGGAAATTTTCTGCAGGTATGGTTGTGTGGGTAAGATCACTACGGATCGTGGTGAATTGGATGCAGATGAAGCTAGGGAGTTTTTCTCTCAGCTAGGAATCAAATTGGCTCTAACCACAGCATACAATCCAGAGGGAAACGGAAAGAGTGAAAGAGGGCATCCACCGATAGTGAAAGCATTAGCCAAAGCATGCAGAGGACGGATTGGAGAATGGCCGAGACTTCTACCATTTGCTTTGTGGGCTGATCGTACGACTCATAGAGTTACCACAGGATATATGCTTGCAGAATTGATGTATGGTCAGAAACCTGTTATGCCGATTGAGACTTGTCCTTTGACTTGGTCAGTTTTACCTTGGCAGGAGGATTTGACGAGAGAAGAGCTCTTAGCTCTTCGGATTCGACAGTTGGAGAGGAGACCTGAGGATATTCAGCTAGCTATTGATAGGTTGAAGGTTGCTAGACTAAGGAATAAGGACAGGTTTGATAGCAGGCATCGCTTGCGGCCTAGAGTAATAGAAGAGGGAGATTGGGTATTGGTCTTTGATAGCAGCCTTGAAAATCAGCATATTGCACTTCGGAAGATGGTGAAAAGATGGTTTGGGCCATACATAGTCAGACATGTCTTTGATAATGCAACATATGAGCTGACAGAATTGGATGGAACAGTGCTTAGAGTGCCTATTGCTGGAAAAAGAATCAAGATTTTCAAGAAAAGGGATGATGAAGATTATGCATTGGAAGAATTTGCAAGAGAAGAGCAACGAGAAGAAACTCCAATGGAAGAGACAGATGATATGACAGTTAATCCTGTTGATCTACCGGAAATGCATAACAAAGAGATTGATCTGTTTGTGGATCTTGATGATAATGATCATGGGTAGTTGGCCCATCCGGAGGATGCACAGGATTAGAGGGGGTGGATGTCGTATTGCTACGCATTCGAGGTGTGAAAACCACCCAAAAGTTGTGTGTGTGATTTGATACTTTGTACATATTTAGATGTTATGTTTGCTCTTTTATTTTATGCTGAAGATGAAGAAGATCAAGGAGTTTTGGGCTTGAGATGCAATCTCATGGCTATACTTATTTCAAGATATGTCGATTATGGGTTTCGTGAGGATGTTTCTAACATCTACAACTGGATGTTCTATGTGTGAATGACAGTAGTATGGGCACAGAACCAATTGATCATGATGAGTCGAGCTTATCAAAGCGTATCCTAGAAAGATGTGCGAATGTCTTCCGAATCTGAATGGAGAGAGTGTTGTGGAGTGTGATCAAGTTTCTTCCATGCTCACAAAAACATTTTGTGGAGTGTAATTAAATGTAATATGTTAGTGGGTTTATGGGTTTGGATGTTTCTTCAAGGCCTTTATGGATTCTTGGAGATGTTTTCATGGGCTTATCACACGGTTTTTGGTTATGGAAAAACACGTGTAGGCTTTGCAAGGAAAGGTTTCAAAGCTAGCTAAAGGAGAAGTGTTGATATTAAATATCGGTTCTATGTCTATTGGTGCCCGTGTGCTTGCTGTGAAAACAGATCATGCTAAGCTGCAGCTTCCAGTTTGTACGAGAAAGGGGAGAAAAGAAAGGGCCGCTTTTGGAGAGGAATTGGGGAAAAGAGGAAGCTATTACAGAAGGAGGAGGCTAAGGAGGGGGGATTCAAAAGCTAAAGAGGAGGGAAAAAGCGAGGGGAGAACCAAAAAAGGAAGACGAGGACTAAAAAAGGAGGAGGAGGATAGATGGTACTCTGTGGAGAACAGAGGAGTATTACGCGGAATCTGGGAGAAAGGAGGACGAACGGAGAAGCACACTAGACCAGGGATTCAGAAAGCGGAAGCAGATTTATGGGATGTTTGGAAGAAAACTGTGGCTCAGAGGATGGGAAGTGAAAAAACGAAGATTAAGGAAGCTATTTCATTGTTGTGATGCGGATCATCTCAGGATTTCCTTCTGAACAGTTCTCAGGGTGGAATTACGCCGTTTAATCTGCTTATTTGATGTTAAGATGGATTGGATTGAGCAAGTGGTAGGCCGTGCCTGACACTGATCTATGTTTGTGTGGAGACGACACTTAATACCGATCCATTGGGCGTGTGTAGCAGTAACTTTGCAGAATATGGGGTCTTTCTGAAAAAGCTTATCATGGCTCATTGCTATGGTGTAATAACAACACGCTTCCTGTTTGTCTCACTGAATTGCAGAGCACTCATTAATGCCGGAAGATTGCATTGATCGGCGCAAATGTGACTCTCTGTATAATGAGGGCTAGGCCTATTGCAATTGCAAAAAGAAAGGACGTGAATACTCGGCATGGACCTTCCTCTGTCAGGAGGCTGTGATTACCTGCAGGTGCACGAATTACACTACCCAAGCAGCTAGAAACGATATGATAGCTTGGAGGGATACTTGGAACATGGAACAACTGCATCTGATGCAGCTGCTAAATATGCAAGTGTAGTTTGGAGATGGACTTGGCAATCGGAGGGCGTAAGTTGTGAATGCAAGCGCATATCTGGGGCTTCTTCCTCTTGCATCGCATCATCTATGCTGATCTATCTTGCGATCCTTCCTGTTGCCTGCGCTCTTTCATACGGAAACTCCTAGAAAATAACTGTCTTTCAGGTTTAAATTCGTTGTCGGACCACCTTGTTTCTTTCTCAAAAAGGACCATCAAGCCACGTTGTGAGGGCCTCCCAATCATGATTCTGTTTGCAATTTCTGCCCAAGTTTTGGAAAACTATGTATTGCTCTTATTCTGAGTTCTGGCTGAGCTTGTACATGAGGCCTTTCCCATTGTGGATATGGCAGCTAATCCTGAGGAGGCTTCGTGCAGAGTCAAGTCATCCATATTGATAGGGGCTGGGGCTTGACAACACCCTGTATTTATTAAAATTTTTAGGGAGTCAACACTGATGTACAATGTATGGCTCACGCGTAAAACATCCAAGGTTTCATGCAAGATAAATGTGGTTTTGGCTAGCCATGTCCACAGCTGGCACAGAGAAGAGTTCAGGAAACTGTCTCTGAGAATGATGACTTTGAATTCCCTCATACCTTGTCTCTTTATGATCTTCAATTACAAAACAATTTCTGTTTGAAAATTGAACCACCAAAACCTACATATTACCTATTTGGAGTAATTTTAATGATGCTGAAAATGGTATCCCTGTTATATATATGTTCTGCAGAAAAAGCGTATGCCCAGCAAAAAAGGAATTTGATGGTAAAACAATGTTTGAATCCTTGTAGTAGCTGTTGGATACATGCATCTTTGGTATATTAAAGGTCAATTTAAGGGCTTCATATTCCCCGTTTCATTTATGGGAGAAGGGAAATTCTGAAGCTTAGTTCATAGCTCGAATATTCATCTATAAGGTATTAAATAGCTGAGAATCTTTGATGACAGCACTGGGACATGGATTGTGACCTTTAATGGCTGAAAGAACTGAAAGGCAACAATAGTCATCATGATGGAACTTGAATCAGAAAATTATCCATGATCTTCCACTTTCTTATTCATCAATGAAGACCATACTCTTGGAAATTTTCTTTGAAATGTATATATGATCTATGCATTTGAGAGGCTGCTCGGATTTCTTCATCTTGAATCTTGAAACTCTTATTGACAGAAAAAAAAAAACAGAGTCCTGGCATTATTTTCTCATCTTGTTTATTCATCTGATCGGTCTTTTATCCTGAAATTTATCAAGGTCTTCTGAAGACGCGACTTTGCTTTCACAAACCCTTCGACAGCGTCCTAACCCATTTGGTATAGGTGTAAGAAGGAAGGCCAAGGAGCCTTATTGTGCAGTGTGCCAAAGTGAATGAGGTGTAGAGTAATGGTGGAGGAGGCATGTCTCGTGTGTGTGTGTGTGTGTGTAGGGAAACGAGAATGTATATATCTCCAAGTGTCAAAACATCCCTCAATCCTCATCTCTTAGTTGATGGAAGGAAAATCAATCATACTCAGTCTCCCCTCTGTCTCACGCTTTGTTGATGATAATAGGAGGGCAGTTGAGTTCCTCACATCCCATTGATTGAATCCTCACTGCCACTTATGTGAAGGTTGTATGCCTTGTGCACAATTGATAGTGCAATTGTGCATCCCGCCCTGTCCTGGCATACGGTGCAAAAAGGAAGACAAAAAAGCCTTATAGTGCCATGCATAAGAAAAATTTTGTGCTTTGTATATTGAGAGGCCCATCACGTGTGTGCAATGCTCCATTCACACATCTCACCTCTTTGTTGGAGATAAAGGGCAAGGAGGACTGGTCACTCACCCCACCCTCTATCTCATGCTTTATTGATAATTATAGAGGGTAGCCCATACTCACATCCTCATCCAGTTAGTCCGTGAGGTCGTTATTCCACGGTGGATTTCGTGCGGTTTTTCGATGGATTTTGTAATACTATATTTATTTACTGAGGCTCCTACACAAGGTGGATTCCTTGTGCAAGAAGTTGATGGCGGGACGCCTCTCCTTTTCGGGCATCAGATTAATTTAATGTGCACGTGGGTGGTTCCACACAACGGGTGATTCTGCAAAAATACAAATACCAAATAATGGAATATTTAATAGAGCACCTATGTGTATACAAAATAATAAATGTTTTGTCAAGCGCTTTAATAAATAATCAACTCAATAAATATTAACGCCACTCTTTTAATGATAAGACAAACCCATATCAAAAATAGTAAATCTTCTAGGCATTTTGAATTCACACCATCACTCCGTGTTACCCAACGCCTCCATCATCTGCTTTATACATCAACTGAAGCATTCACAATGGTTAGAAAATAATAAGATAAAACCCAACAAAAGTAAATACCTAGTAGTCTTCAGCTACAAATAATTAAATAGGTTGGAACTCTATCCTAATCTTAAATTAATTTGAGTGCACATTCTAAACTCATAAACATCCATTAATTTGATATGTATTTTGTAGAATCACCCGCTATGGAACCACCCACGTGCACATTAAATTAATCTGACACCTGAAAAGGATAGGCGTCCTTGTCAACTTCTTGCATAAGGAATCCACCTTATATACGAGCCCCGGTAAATAAATATAATTTTTCAGAATCCACCGTAGAATAAAAACCTCATGGTTTCCATCATGAAATACAAACCTTAAGAATCCACTATGGAATAAAAACCTCACGAAATCCATGACGGAATATGACATATACCTCACAGAATCCACTATGGAATAAAAATCTCACGGAATCTACCGTATATTCCACGGTGGATTCTAGGAGGTTTTTATTCCACGATGGATTCTGTGAGGTTTTGCCCACCATGGAATAAAAGCCTCATGGAATCCACCATGGAATAGTGGATTCTGTGAGGTTTTACCCACCGTGGAATAAAAACCTCACAGAATCCATCATGTCATATTCCACGGTAGATTTCGTGAGGTTTTTATTCCACAGTGAATTCTGTGAGGTTTTTATTTCACGATAGGTTCCATGAGGTTTTTATTCCATGGTGGATTTTGTGAGGTTTTTCGATGGATTCTTTAGTAAAACTATATTTATTTACCAGGGCTCGTACACAAGGTGAATTCCTTGTGCGAGAAGTTGATAGGGATGCTTGTCCTTTCCGGGCATCAGATTAATGTAATGTGAATGTGGGTGGTTCCATAGCGGGTGATTCCGCAAAATACAAATAAAATTAATGGAAGTTTATGAGTTTAGAGTACACACTCGAATTAAATTAAGATTAGGACAAAGTTTCAACCTATTTAATTATTTGTGCTGAAGACTGCTAGGTATTCACTTTTATTGTGAATGCTTCAGTTGATGTGTAGAGCAGATGGCGGAGGCGTTGGGTAGCATCGGGCGATCACAAAATGCCTAGAAGATTTACTATTTTATATAGGCGTTTGTCTTATAATTAAAGGCGTGGCGCCAATATTTATTTAAGCATGCTTATTTATTAAAGTTCTTGACAAAACATTTATTATTTTGTATTCACAGAGGTGCTTGGTTAAATATTCCATTATTTGGTATTTGTATTTGGGCACGGCCTGACTTTTGGGATGCCCAAACACTTTACTCTCTATTTGGGCAAAAGCAAACACAAAAGCTAAAAGCATGCTAATTGTAAAGTGGGCTATTTTTGAGCTTAGAGATTAATAAATCTATAAATACTTGCCTTGTGAAGCGCTTACAGAAGGCATGGGGGGAGATTGCATCCAATCGGTCTTTTTCTCTCTTGTCATGCAAAATCTCTTTTTGTCTTTATGAAGCTTTTGTAGAGTTCTTTGTTCTTGGGGACCTTCCGGTGTTCACAGAGCGTGCATACAGCACCCGATCTATGCATTAGTGGTATTAGAGCGAAGTTGAGATCAAGAGCTTCCAATCGCTTACCATCTCGCGCAAAGGCGAAGCTCCTGGAATGAATGGGCTCTTTAGGAGGCTGTCTCCCAACAAACCATCAATATAGGCGTGTTCCTGGCAGTGAAGAACCCCTAATGTACTCTTAGATCGTGCAGGACCTCTCCCAGGAGGCGAAGGACCACTCGGGAAGCCCCTTTTTGAAGATGTTTTTTCTCAGATAGAAATTGCCATGTTTTATATCAATTGTTAACCTTATTATTTAAGCTTATAAAGCTTAAGCCTCCAAAATTCAACAAGTTGCGGCAGAAGGGCGTATCTGTCGTCAAGCTGCCGTCGTCCTGTAACGATTGTTAAAATTATTAAGCTTTTTCTTTAAAGCTTAAAGTTCTAAGCTTTACTAAGGCTTCAAATTCAATCTTTAATCTCCTCCATAGCAGGTGTTTGCACTGTGTTACTCCCGAACCCGTTTCAAAACTCTAGCAAGCCTCTATTCCCACTTGCAACTTGCAGAGCTGATTCATAGCAAGCATACTGTCACACGCAGTCTATGTGAAAGACTATTTCGCTTGGAAGAAGACCATTATCAATTGTCGTACCCATGAAAAAAGCAAGATCGTAAAAGCTTTAAAAAAAAACAAGCCTTGTAAACCCAAATTTGAGCTACGCTCATGCTTCTAGCGAGATTTCGAGTGTGTGAGGTTGTTTGAGATTTTTGTAGGATGTTCAATCAAAACATGGAAGATTTTATGGGTGAAAGTGATTTGCCAGAGCCGACTATGGAGCAAAAATTGGACCTAATCATGATGCAACTTCAAGAAGAGCAAAGAGCACATCAAAATTTGCAAGCACAACTGGCTACACTCCAATGATCCATTGTCGATCAAGATGGAGTGCAACCTGAAGATGTTATTCGATGTACGATTGATGCGACACTCGATGCACAAGCTCTCAGGAAAGAGGCCAAGATAAGTAAAAGAAATTTCAATTTTTGTACTTTTAATGGGCAACGTGATCGCAAATTTGTTCTAGCTTTTATCAGTCAGTTTGACAACTATTTCATGAAGAGCAATATGTTGAAAAAGATAAACCTAAATGTGTCACTAACCATCTAGCAGACAGAGCATCATTATGGTGGACTATTGTTTGCAAGAGTGTTGATTGTCCCTCTACTTGGAAAGCCTTTCAAAAGAAATTTTTGTAGAATTTCCTTCCACCTCAATTTCATGAAAAATCCATCAAACAGTGGGATCTCTTGCAACAAAGAGATCGTGAATCCATCTCATAATACAGGAAGTGTTTCTGGAGTGCCTTACTTCAACTTCGAATGCTTGAGGATGTTTCGACCCACAAGCACAAGTATATGTATGGTTTGCTTGGTCACTTCTATGTGAAAGTGAATATGTTCAAGCCAAAGACTTTGGAGGATGCGATTTCTTTAGTGCATGATGTAGAAGATAAAGTTCGTGGATGAGAAAAGTGACCGCAATAATTTTTTATTGATACAGGTAACTTTGGTACAAAGCAATTCAATTCTAACTTCTGAAGATTCAATCAAAATCCCTTTGCTCCTTCTTCTTTCTGTAAACCTTGGACTCGACCTCCTACTTTACCATCAACTACTAATTCAAACCCTAAGTCTTCTCTCCAACCAAATCCCAATATACCCAAACTTCCAATCTTAAACTATTCTAGATACTGACTTTATGACCACTAGAATTGGCCATAGATATTCTACATATTTGGTTAATTGTAAAAATCATCCTGTTGAAGAGGCCCAATGGATGTATGCCCGTGACCTAAGTGTTTACCCCTCATTGCTCACAGCACATTGAGCTAATAGCAATTGAGAACGATTGCTATCCCACTCTGGGGGTATGATGCCAGGAGGCATATTCCACGGTGGATTCCGTGAAGTTTTTATTCCATGGTGGATTCCATGAGGTTTTTATTCCATGGTCCATTCCATGAGGTTTTTCGGTGGATTTCGTAAAATTATATTTATCTACCGGGCTCGTACACAAGTTGGATTCCTTGTGCGAGAAGTTGACAGGGAAACCTGTCCTTTTTGGGTGTCAGATTAATTTAATGTGCACATGGGTGGTTCCATAGTGGTTGATTCCGCAAAATACATACCAAATTAATGGAAGTTTATGAAATTCAAGTGCGCACTGGAATTAAATTAAGGTTAGGGCAGAGTTCCAACCTATACCTATTTAATTATTTGTAGCTGAAGACTACTAGGTATTCACTTTTTTTGGGTTTTATCTTATTATTTTCTAACAAATGTAAATGCTCCAGTTGATGTGTAGAGTAGATGGCGGAGGCGTTGAGTAGCACCAAGTGATGGCGTGAATTCAAAATGCCTAGAAGATTTACTATTTTTTATAGGCCTGCATCTTATCATTAAAGATGTGGCGCCAATGTTTATTCATGCGTGCTTATTTATCAAAGCGCTGGACAAAACATTTATTATTTTGTATGCATATAGGCGCTCAGTTAAATATTTCATTATGCACATAGCCTAACTTTTGGGGTGCCCAAACACTTTACTCTTTATTTGGGCAATAGCAAACACAAAAGCCAAAAGCATGCTAATTGTAAAGTGGGCTATTTTTGAGCTTGGAGATTAATAAATCTATAAATACATGCCTTGTGAAGTGCTCACACAAGGCATGGGGGGAGATGGCACCCAATCGGTCTTTCTGTCTCTTGTTGTGCAAAATCTCTTTTTGCCTTTAATAATGAAGCTTTTGTAGATTTCTTTGTTCTTGGGAACCTTCCTGTGTTCAGTATGCGTGCATATAACACCCAATGTGCACACCATTAGCAGTGGAAGGAACTTTGAAAGCATTCATTGAATTATTCTCCTCTTAGCAATGTCATTTCTTTCATTTTCAGCCCCTTCTGATGCTTGTTGATGGTAGTCTTTCACTGGCTACACACCAAAAACATGGAGCTCCAAGAGAGGAACACCGAGAAAATGAGGGGTCTACTACAAGAAAATCTATCTTGTATCATCAACAAATATCTTTTTCATATTTGATATAACCATAAGAAGGAAAAGAACACCAAGAATAAGAAATCTTGACATAGCTTCATAGAAACAATTCTCCCACGGTTTTAACTTGAACAAAATTTATTATACTCTTCATATTATTCATAGAATTCATCAAGAAAACACAAAAACACAAGAGAATACACCACTTTGAATGGAAATCATCACATAGTATTCTTCTTCAAAGGTTCCATAGCTTTCTCTAATAATCTCTCACTCATAGATACATTGTTTTGCATAGATTTTACTATCTCTTTCTCTCTCTCATACATTCTCCCTCTTAATAATACAATGGGATAATCAATAATAATCATTCATAATCCCTCTTTAATCGTGGATACACTTCCCAAGAGGTATATCTGATATGAAAGGTCACTGGAGTCACTATAGTGTCTCTTCATAGCTCAACTATGTCATTGTCACGCCCCCATACCTTCGTCATCAACATCTTTGTCTTCTTGATCATTCCCCACAACACGATTGAGGAGGAGGAGACGCTATCAGGCTGACTGACAGAAAGCACGAATCTAAAGAAGCTTCTTAAGAAGCTTCCACTAAAAGCTTCTTAAGGGTGCTTCACCCGCAGATCGCGTGAAGGACACAATTCGTTTGTGAAGGGAGTTCCCTTGCAGGAAGGAAGGACTACCAACTTGCAGAAAATTTCAGCACACCCTCCACCTACTCGACTTATTCCCAAACCGCAATTGCAATGGCCCCAAAGTGCCACACAAGAGAAGCACGTGCGGGAGCAAGAGGAGCACGTGCAGGAGTCCCCACCCGAAGTGCAAGAATCGATAATACCCCTCCTGCGGATGCTCAGGTTGTTGCTTTTTTGAATATATGGCTCATGTGTTAAAAGATGCACTTATGCAATAATGTCCTAGTTGCATCTCGCATATAGGTTAACTATATATTGTGATGTTCTTGTGCATTGGAAGGTTTGCCTTGGGTAATTTACGTTGGAAAGAATGAATTATGTTGTATACAATGCATTAGTGCAATAAAAATCCCTTGTGATGACCGTAAATAGGTTAACTCATAAAAGGATATTTAATTAAAGAATAGAGAGTTGCTATGGAGAGGAATAAAGAGTTATATTTTATTTAGAATTTGCATAAGCAACTGCATTCTTATTCCCGTGACTTGCATGGGAAAAGAAAAGATTATGTTTTTATAGCATTGTAAATTTACATAGCATAACTTGCATGCATAAGCAACTTGCATACATAAGTAAATGTATGAAAAGAAAAAGGGTTATATTTTATTTGATGAAAAGCATATAGGATGCAATACGCATGAAATGATAGTAACATTCAATATGAGAAGATAGCACTACAACAAAAAAGCCTCATACACGCACATTTAGACGCGATTTTTGAATACAGAGAAAAACTTACGGGCACGTCTATCCGCCCGTCTATTTTTGCGTCTATCATTCTGCATCTATAATCGCATGTATCGATGAATTTACACGCACAAATAGATGCGCAATAGACACACATATACACGCGCATATAGACATGCTTTTAGACGCGCTTTTACAAGCACTGATAGACGCGAACGGAAAACAAAAAATGTCATTTTTTTAAAAAAAATATTTATTTATTTATTTAATTTGAATAATGCAGCGCGTGTAGTCTGCATTATAGAAGCGCGAATAAAGGCGAATTACCTGCAATTTAGACACGTTGATAGACGCGCAAAACAGAACTGGAAAAAAAAAACCAAAGAGCATGTGGTTGCAAATGCTCTCTGGTTTTCTTTTTCCCCCTCCCATACATTAGATTGGAAAAAGACAATGTATCTTACGGGCATGAGAATTGAAAGTGAAAGTCCATGTATTCATTATATATCGAAGCATTTAAAAGGGAAGTTTTGAGTGCTTGCGACCTAAAGCGTGGCCGCAAGTAGTAGGCTCAAAGAGATATCATACATATACAAGAAAAGAAGGCCTCATGAGGAGGTATGGTGCTCCTCTACGAATCTGAAGAGGAAACATCCTCACTAGTACCACCATGGCTACTAGCGTCGCTATCCCCCTCCTCGCTATGCTCCACATCCGGGTTCGCCTACACACACAAAAGATTAGGGTTGCTTACATAGACAAGGTGGAGAAAAAGTTATAATTAGTTATACTTTTAATAGGAAAGTAAGAAAAACATACCTCCTTTGGCTGTCGAATCCTCATGGCCCGGTTGTATTGGTCCTCAGTGATATGACCCTCCTCATAAAAGTGAAGCCATGTCATTGCGCGGTTATGGCCTCGAGGGTAACCTACCTCTCTAGGGGTAGGTGTCCTACCAACGATAGTAGTCTGTAAAACATTTATAGATATACAAACAATTAGATGTCACAATATATTAGACTAAAATATATAAAGAATTTAAAGAAATATACATTTAAAAAAACTAGAAATCAAAATATACTTACAAACTCTGCCTCCCATGACTCTCTGCCGCCTGATCCGTAATGCGACGATCCCATTGTTTCCATTTGGATCCGTCGCGCCTCTACGTGCTGGGACTCTTCACTTTCTCAACTGCTTTCTTCTTGGCTTTCTTCCACTCTACACGGTGGCACATAGGTGGTTGGCTGTAGGCTCCACGCCCCTCCTCCAACCTCCGCAGTGAGTCCCTGGCCCGTGTCATGAGGTGGGATCTTTTGTTGTGAAGCATATCCCTCACTTTTGTACATCCCCAATCATCCGAGAATCGCTGACCCTCAGGATTTGGGTACCTCCTATGGACTGCCCTCAACACCTCCTGCCACAAGCTGCTTTTTTTATTTTTGAAGGCAATGAAACAATCTTTATACATCACATGCACAATGCTCCTCATGTATGCCATTACATCCCTTCCCTCATCATCATGAAAGATGCCACCGGCATATGTAACTCTATAGTAATAGCGTACAACCTCCTCTACATGATCTACTAGTGAGGGTGATCGCTCGCCACCTCCTAGGCAACCCCCACACAACCCTCGTCCTCCCCCTCGACTCTCCCTCCTCCCTCTCTGTCGACTGCCTTCTACCTCGCTGGATGCACGAGCTTTTGTAGATGCACGTGCTTTTGCAGATGCTTGTACTTCAACCGATGCATGTGGAGCACGTGGAGTACCTGCAAATGGAGTACCTGCATATGGAGTACCTGTATGTGGAGTACCTGCATGTGAAGTCTGGGAAGTAGTGCCAGGCAAAGACGTTAGAGGTGTCCCAGACATGACACTGAACACCTCATCCGCTGTGGGAGAGCGGCCAAGGTGTCTGGTCATCTCTCCCATGAAGTCTTCCCTACTAGGAAAACCTCCAAAAAATGCATTGACCCCCCTGCCAAAGGAGGCCAATGTATCATTCATGCGATCCACATCTAGGTCATTGCTAGATGAACCAGGACACGACATCTGCAAAAAAAACACAGGAAAAAGATAAATTTATTTTCATACAAAAAACATAGGAGGATATTGTGCAGTACAAGCAACTCATGGATGAGGGGTGGAGGTGACTATCCATAGACTAGAGGGCACATTGAGGCCTATATGCCTAGGTGAGGGCTCTAATTCACGAGATCCACATGTAGAACACACAAGTTTCAATCTCACTTTATGTAAAGAATGTAATGTTTATATAAATGTGTATAAAAGTATACCATTCCTAATTTGTCACTTTTAGATCTAACTAGACTTCTATTTAGGAGTTAATCAATACCACGCAACAAGATTTTGCTCTAGGTGATGTCACACAATAGGACCTTGCAATTTTTAATGTGTATAAAAGTATAACATTGCAGTTTTTAAGCCTTTGACATAACATTACTGTTCATCTTTTGTCCAGCGCGTCTATTTGCGCATCTAACGTGCAGCACAGATGCACATCCCAGATCAATGTGCGTCTATTTGCGCATCTAACCTACAGTACAGACGCGCTGCCAGACGCGCATCCCAAGTCAATGTGCATCTAAAATCGCATGTAGAATGCAGGTCAAACCTCTGTGCAGCGCGTGTATCATCGCGTGTGCATTGCAGAGCACACGCGCCAGCACACGCCCTGTAAGACGCCCTCTCAGACGCACTGAGAGGAGACAATTTTTGCGCGTCTATGTCCGCGTCTACACTGAGATGTAGACGCACTGGGTCGGCCGATTTTGGGCCGACGACAGCCATTGACGATTTACATAATGCAATACATTATAATGGAATCACAAATGAGCAATACACAAATAGAGCAAAGAGAGGAAGAGAGAAACAAAGAGAGAGAGAGAGAGAGAGAGAGAGAGAGAGAGAGAGAGAGAGAGAGACTCACCTTGGGTGTTTGGTGTGGCGGGTGGTGGCGCTTCTCCTTCTCCTTCTTTCTCTCCTTGGTAAGTTACCCTCTCTTGATGCTTGTTTGCTTGCTTGCTGCTTCTTCTTGTTCTCCTCTTTCTTGTTCTCTCTTTCTTCCTCTCCTTGGCTTTCCTTTTTCCCTTCTTGTGTGTTTGAAATGAAAGAAAAGGTGAGTCATGAGGAGGTGAGGCATGAAGAGACTGCATGTCGGCTAAACTCAAGCTTTAGAACCACAAAAAACGCAGGAAAGGAAAGGCGCAGTTTGAAAAGAAATGATTTAAATATGGTTTTAATTTTGACGTGTGCGTCTATTTTCGCGTGTATATGTGCGTCTGTTTTTCAGATAGACGTGAGTATAGACGCGAATATAGACGCGATTGTAGACATGAAAATAGACGCGTAGGCAGACGCAGATTTAAACGCGCATTTGGGATTTATCATGTTTTTTTGTTTTTTAGATAAGTTTTGATAGTGAATTCTTCTTAAGTTTTGATAAGTTAAGATAAGTTTTAAGATGATGATTTTTGTGTATTTAAAATTAAGATCTTATGTAAACATATGAATGACAAATATTTTGATGTTGTCATGAATTAGGTTTAATCATGTCGACGTCGTCATCACCTAGTGTGGTGCAAGCTGGTGAGTCAATGAGCACATCCTCAAGTGAGGATGAAACATTGCGTCTTCATAATCGAGATGCATGGCTATGACGAAAAATTAGATGCATGTGTGATCGTTGTCGAGGGTGTATTTTTCGAGCACATCGAATTGCAATGTCACACCTCAGCTTGTATGGAGAATGGGACCAAGAAAAATCATCGATATTCATTGTTTTTTTTTACCACTAAGATTGCTAGTCTATGTTACGGGAATTATATATCAACGTACATGAAACTCCCTTTTGTGGTTGAGCAAGATGCGGTGCCACATCCTCAAATGCTCCCTCCTGGGCATCGAGAGGCTGCAAAACGTCGACACGAGGAGGCAGAGTCTTCAAGAAGAGTAGAGACTCATGACCATGATAGTAGCCCTCATGAAATGCCCCATCAAGTCGTAGAGGATGAGATTTTGGACAACATGGTACACCATCTATTTTCACAACCAGTTCAGGGAGAAGGTCACTCTATGAAGCCAGAAGATCCACTATATGTAGCATCATCTACTCTGTTGTATGAAGGTTGTACATACTCCGTTCTTCGTGCGTCCCTCGAGATACTTAACTTGCAAACAATTTATGGATGGAGTAATGTCAGTTTGGATGCGTTATTGAAGTAGGTATCAATTCAGTTTGGCTTATATATGAATCATAATATTAATTGTTAACCTCTCTATTTTGAAATCAAACAGAAATATATGTTGGTGGTTTTTAAACTCACTTTTAAAATATATGTAGGTTATTATCACAAATGCTTCCAAAAGGAAACAAATTGCCAGCTAAGAGAGAGCAAGCAAGACATTACTTGACATCTCTGGGAGGCCTCGATTATGTCAAGATCCATGCATGTGTCAATGATTGTGTCTTATTTCGTGGGATTTATGAGTTCGCACGAGAGTGTCCTATTTGTGGCGAATTAAGATACGAAGTGGAGATGAAGTCAATGGATGTGCCTCGTAAGGTTTTGAGACATTTTTCGATTGTCTTTATATTCTTTCGTCTTCCGTACTGGACTGAACTCAAGATCAATCACCTGTTGGACCACATGCACATATTCAAAAATGTTGTATATACATTATGGGATCACTTGATAGGGGCTCGCGATTCAGTTAATGTAAGGGAGGATTTACATAACATTGGTCGCATGAGACGAGCCTGGCCACAAATTGGACCCAGAGGAAAGATTGAGCTACCCCATGCACCTTGGATATTGTCAAAGAACGAGGAAAAAATTGTGAAGGAACAAATATATAGCTTTCGAACACCCATAGGATGTATGAGATGTCTCAAGGGAGCCTTCTTAAAGAAAAAGAAAAGAGGTGTGGAGTAACTATGTGGTTTGAAGTCCCACGATTGGCACAAAATGATTCAAGTAAGGGTATCTCTAAATATAGTAATTAGTGGCGTAACTATGTGTAAACTTTGGGGTATGATGACTTTTTCCTCTACTGACAATTTGCATCTATGAATATTGTTTACATTCAGTTCGTACTTCCTACTAGCATATCCCATTGTGCCTCCAAAGATGTATGTGATATCATTTACAAGATGGGAGAGCTTGTGAGGTGTGTTTACATTGTATTTTTTCATTATATATCTTTGAATTTCTACACAAAAATAAACAATTCTCAAATACATCTTGACAGATACGTGAGCTCGAAGGAAATTGATCCAAACACATTGCAAGATGCTCGAGTATTATCTATTGAGGTGATTTGTTTGGTGGAGGAAATTTTTCCTTGATCCATTTTGACTACTCAATTACGTTTACTCATACATTTGATTGATGAGATCGCACTTTGTGGGGCAGTTCATGTAAGGTGGACGTTTTTTCTTGAGCGCTTCATGAAAATCTTGAAAGATTTTGTGAGGCAAAAAGCACGGCCTGAGGGAAGCATGGCTGAGGGTTGGTTAGTGCAATCATCCCTTGTTTATATCTCTGAATATCTTGCTAAAGTGGATCCCTCTCAACCACGACTATGGAAAGATGATGAAGACTTGAGGATGACCTCTATAGTACCTCAAGGAAAAGGAATGAGTAAAGTGCTAACAAAAGAAGAACTTCGTAAGTTAAATAGTTTTTGTGTGCTCAATGGTGATGTTATGAGCAAATGGGTGACACTATATAATGAAGCAAGGGCAAGAAGAAAAAGCGAAAGACAAGAATTTCACACTAGATATGGACGTAATGTCTCATTTCCAGATCATCTAAATGCGCTTCCACGTCATATTGACATAGATTGGTTACATGAGGAAATGGAGAGAATGGAAAAAGAGGAGGAAATTAATATATCTCCAAAAGAGTGGGAATACGCACGAGGTTGCTTATCAAAGGTGAGACATACTATCAATTAATTTGTTTCTATAAGTTTTATTTTATATAAATAATTGACATGTTTGATCTTTTATCTTTTACTACTAGTGCACATTATTCAATGCACTTTAGTGTGAGGGTAAACATCTTCGAACTCAACGTATAGATGAAAAGAGAAATACCCAAGATTGTGGTGTCCTTGCTCACTTCGAGGCTGCCAATGGTACCATGGAAGGTTATTGTGGCTTGATCCAAGATATTCTGAAGCTTGACTTCAGACGATTCTTTATATATGTACTGGATGTGAAGTGGTTTAAAGAAGTGGTAACAAATGGTAAGCATTGCACAATCAGACATCATCCAAGTGGTTTTGTAATCATTGACTCTACAAAATTTCACCAAAACAAGAATGACACATTAGTACTACCTCAACAATTCGAGCAGGTATATATGCAAAGGCTAATTTTTTTATATGTATACATGTGATACATATACACAATATAATAAGTACTTAAGTTTTTTGCTTTTGTTTTTCAAATACAAGTTGTGTATCATCCAATGGTAAACAATAACCGATTGTGGTATGTCATCCCTATATCTAATCGTTCAAAACCAATATATGGTAATATTACCGACATGGAGATAGCAGATGACAATCCAACAAATAATAATGATGTGCATGATGACACCATAATGGATGATATGTGTGATATAGTACAAGATGAACCTTGCGATGATGTTCAAGGAAACGCAGAAGAAGACAATAATGTGATTGTCGATGATATTGATGAAGTTATTGAGCAATATAGCAATACATTTGATAGTGGGATAGACTTATTTGTTTCGTTACCTCTTGGTAACATAGACCTAGAAGTAGATAGTTTAGCAAGGGCTGATCTCATTGAATTAATTTGCTTATTGATTCAATATATGTGTACTCCTAATTCTATGCTTTTTATCATGCGCACACGTGCATATTCAAGAATCAATAGTCAATTTTAAAGCAAGCATTGAATTTTCCATAATAAAAAGGAAGTATCTTTTGTCATCTTCAAGTACATAGAGAAATTACGAGATACATATATTGCAATGCTTGCTACTAATTGTAAGGTTTCTATCGCTTGCCGCTAATTACTTATATCAGGCTTGTCAACTGGAGGAACTGCCATTCATTAGAGAGCAATGAAAAAGTAACTATTAACTCTATTTTTTTAATTCAATGATTCAATGTGTATTCTTAATTCTATGGTTTTTATCATGCGCACATGTGCATGCTCAAGAATCAATTTCAGGTGGTTAAATAATTATTAACTTTGGTTTTTTATTATGTGAATTACTAATTTTAGGTGGTTAAATAATTGTGCGTCTGATAGCGCGTCTATATTAGCGTCTATTTGCGTGGATATATAGATGCAAAATTCGTGTCTATTTACACGCATTTATAGACGCTCTGATAAACGCGCCCGACTTTGCGCGTCTAACGTGCACATCTATGCCTTGTTTCTGTTGTAGTGTAGGTTAAGTTAAGTTAAAAATGTTGCTTAGTATTGCGCTTGCAGAGTTAATCCAGCATTCTCGTACTTAGATCATTTTATGTTGCAAGTAAGAGAGGGTACTAGGCCTTAGGACACGAATACTAGTAATATCGACAAATAAAGGATGTTAAGCGACCAAGCAAGTTGCTTGAAAAGTGTCAGTACGACCTTAGACTACGCAACAAGGACATTTCCCTAGTCCAAGATATCGTCGGCTTCCTCGTTAGAGATGAGTCGCATGTGTTCATACAGGAGCCTGTTATAGTACTCGTCAAGATGTTCTTGCTCTTCCCAAGATAAGGGAAATGGAAAGTATTCTTCAAGCTGCTCTTTAGGGAATGCGCCCATGTCTGCCAGGACATAGACATGTGCGAACACTTTGAGCTTAGCATCCAACTCGGTTAAGCATTTTGTGACACTTCTATGTTCAACGAGGGCTTGTTGGATTGCTATCTCATGCAAGGTTCTAGGAGTTTTCCTGGGCTTTAGCATAGCTGGGGGCTGAAGGCTAGACGAGCAGGTTTGGCCAACACTAGGATTTCTTATGCTCTTGGGGTTTCCATGTTTCTCCTGAGGCCTCATTATTGCCTCATGGTTCTCCTTGGATGTGACTGGTATAAATTTGTCACCCTGTTGTGACAGCATTGTATCCACTCTCAACCATTGATGTGCTTGGCTGGGCCTCAGCATTCTCTTTCTCTTGTGTCTCCTTGTGGGACATAGCCATGGCCTATTGAATAGCCTTGCTAGGTTGTGAGGGTACAACTGCCTCTCTCATTGGAGAGTCTAGCTCTTCAACCAATTCCCTTATGTTTAACTCCTCCAGCCTAGGCTTTAGGCACTTTGGAAGTGCTAGAGTTGTTAGGGAAGTTGGTTGCGACACCTCCTCCACATGAAAACTACTAAGGACACCTTTCGCAAGGGCCATTATCATGACCAAGGTTTGTGATTGATGCGATCCCTGATTGGAAGTAGTAGCGGCTAGTCCAATGGGCTGGCTACTCTTGGTGGATTGCGGTGTCAAGTCCCTAGGGCGATCGGAAGTGGTCATATCTTTTGTTGCCCTTTGAGCATTCATATTTGTAGATCCATCATGAGTTGATCTAGTCACATTAGGTTGCATAGACATATCCTTGGGCCGAGAGCTACGACTAGTGTCATGTCCCACCTCTTGGATATTTGGAAGCTTTGATAGAGATAGAGATTGGGAGTGAGCAGCCGCCATTGACAACCGTTGTTGTGCTTCCTGTGTCCATTTGGAAAAAGAGGGTGTAGGAGATCTAGGATTCTTAGGTGGACTTGGCACTGGCTGAATGATTTGCTCGAGGCTATTAGACGATTGTGCCATTTGCTTTGTTGAGCAATTAGCCTTGTCATGAGAAATGTTATGCCTATGATGCCTGTTATCCTCTTGGGAAATCAAAGGCTCTTTGGGCACTAATGACTTTTGTGCACGCTCAATGGCTACATATGACATCTGCTTATTAAGCATGCTAGGCTGAGGCTCTTTCTTTCGAATACTCATGTCTGGTTTCTTGCCTTGAGACATAGAGTTTCTCTTAGATTTCCTCTTGTGCTTTGTTGCTTGTGATGCAACCTAGCCTTCAGCTGATAGAGGTGGTTTAGCAGGGGATTTTGGTACCCAAATCCATCGGTTACCTGTATAATACCCTTGAGCATGTAGCAACGCTTTGGATATTCATCGCGGCGTTGTGCTGACCCTCCATCGATGCCTTCGTCTATAAGGCTTGGGCTTCTTTTGGGGTCTTCTATGATATTTGTAAGTCCAAAGCCCATCCTTGGCATTGTCTCTTGACCTTCTTGTTTCACGCATGGTGTCACTCACTGGTTCTCGTTGTTCGACCTGTGCTTGTATCAACTCTTCCACCAAGTCCTTGCTCTCGTTAGCAGGCTTGACTGTTATGTTAGCACCCTCCTTGCCTTTCCCTCAAGGTTTGATGAGGTTACCATTGCTAAAGGTTGTGACTATCCTCACACCCAATAGTGTTAGGTGTATCCTCTGTGCTACATAGTCGGCTTCACACTTGGTCATCCTTTTGAAGGGTCTTCCCAAGAGGGTTTCCTTACCATATTTAGCACTATTTGGAGGAACATGAAATAGGATAGGCAAGCTTTAAGTTTCAATTGTTGCAAGGATATTGCACTTCCCTATGAGTGCTTATGGAGGTCCCCCATAAGGGCTAAGAGTTGCATTAGTCAGTGTCATCTCTGGTTGGCCTAGTAGGGTCCATGCCTCATAGGTCAAGACATTAAAATCTGCTCCTTCATCAATCAGAGCATCGATAGTATGCTCTCTTTTCGCGGTGAGTTTGACCCTAAGATAAGCAGGTGGTACTATGTCTTCATCTTCCGAGTCTTGGCTTGTAAATTTAAGCCTTCTAACAAATGCCCTTGAGTCTCCAACTGCACGACTAGATGTGGATTCTCCACTGATGTCTTGACTCGTCAGTGCAGTGCTATTCAAGGAGCATCTATAGTCAGGACTGTCATATCTAGTCATTCTCGCTATTGTAGCTTGATGTTGTTGCTTTCCACTTTGACTAGATGCAGTCCGAATGCAACATGCATGTGTTTTTGCAATGTGACCTTTTTGCCCTTGTTGGCTAGATTGGCCCATTGATGTTCTAGGGTCTCTGTTTCTCTCTATTTGGGTATGGGCTTTTGGTTGCTCTTTTGCAAGTGAGAATCCATGCTCGTGTAGAGCCATTACTACACTAGGGTCCAATTTGGGGGACTTGTCACAACACACGTTTTCTCTCCAACCTACTTGGGGGAGGTGCAGAGAGGGCAGAGCCCCCTCTGCGGGGGTCTGGGGGGCAATCCCCCTCGGCCCATAGGGCCGTTATGGTAAACACCATGCGCAATTTGGAGGATCATTTATAGCCAAATTTTGAACTAGTTGCTCTAAGTTTCAGCCCAGTGATGGATCTATGATGTGCCTTTATCTCTACGTAGCCTTTGGGGTCAATTTCGGGGTTTATATGTGTCAAAATTTGTGTTCTAGATGCCTGTCCAATTTTGAAAGTTTTCTATCCGATTCTCAGATATCCAATGTTTAGGAGTCCGATTATCAGAATTAGACGTCCGATTTCGGGTTGGTCGGATCGGTCCAGTGGTTTGATTTTGGTCACGTCCAATTTCTGGAATCGGACGTCCGACTTTGACAGGCGTCCGATTTTGACTGGTCTGATTCCTTATGTTCGATTTCTAGGGTCCGAGTGTCCGATGTTCAAAATAGGATGGTCCAACTCTGGGACTGGTCTGACTTTGGGATTGATCCGATTCTGGGATTGGTCCGACTCTAGGACTGGTCCGACTCTGGGGCTGGTCTGATTTTGGGAATCAGGTCAGAAAAGTGGTCCAATTTTTGGAGTTGGACGGTCCGACTCCAAAGATCGGGAAATCCTATTTTGGGACTCGGATGTACTGGTTCGACGGCGGGGACGACGGCCCGCGAGTTGCACGCGATGCCCCTAGGTCAACATCTATTCCGTCGAATCGTGCCGTGCCTTCCCAATAGATGCAAAGAAACAGACGGAAATGCCTAGCGTACTTGGAAACGATGCGACACTCGAATCGATCAGCACGTCGACAATCTCCCCGTAGCTCTCTCTCTCTCTCTCTCTTGCTCTCTCCCTGGCTCTCAAGCTTACTCTCTTCTCAGAAGGCAGGATGTCAAACATGGTCTTTTCTGGTTCCCTGGGCCTCTTATTACCCCATCCTAGCCTGCTGTGACCTCAGAAGTTAGTCCCTCATACCCTTCCGGCCAAAAATCTGGATCTGTGCCCCCATTTCCCTGTTTCAGCCTGTTATACAGCAACAGAAAACCCTACTATTTGCTTCTTTTTCTTTGTTTTTTCCTACCCTAAATGCATATGAATCATAAAGCAATCACCTACACTACAACATGCTTTTCCAAATCCAAAAAACCAAACGTCTACTTGCTAAGGAGATCGAATACCTCTTCAAACTCTCTCGCTTCCTACCTATCTACCTCAAGCACCGGTTCGGGGAAAACCCTACTTCAATACTCGATTCGAAGTGCGCAAGCGCTCAAGGCTTGAATCCGTTGGTCCTAGCAACGGAATCAAAATGTGGGAGCTTTCGCTCAACCGCCAAGACCCTTGGACCGCTTATTGTTTCAAGCGTTCCAAGCTGAGCACTAATGGCTACCTCTCACATAGCCGACGCGCCATCCATATCTATGGGTGTAGTGAGCTTACCTCCATGCCGATCAAGTTACCTCCTCTCCCGTGCACTCCGGTAGCTCCATGATCCAAGTGCAAGCTTCAAGAAAGCTCCATCCTCAAGCTCCACACTCCAAGCTCCATTTCAACGAGCAAGACAAGAGAAAAGAAGAGAAGAGAAGAGAAGAGAAGAAGAGAGGAGAAGATGGAGAGCTTCTCCTCCCCAGTCCCTCACCCTTACACACTCACTCCCTCACACTCTCACACTCCCTCTCTCAAGCACAAGCTCAAGCAAGCAAGAACAAGAAGAAGAAGAAGAAGAAGAGGAGAGCCACTTTTGGCCACACACAAGAATGAGCTTCTCATTCACTTTTCAACTTTATATACAAAACCCTAAATCCCTTTTGGGCAGTCATCCCCTTATCCCCTTTTTTACATGGCTAGCCATGGCCTAGGCCCTTTTTCCCATTGTCCTTCTAGCTTCCTAGCTTCCTTTCCACGACTCGTCTACATTTATAAATTGCACGGGTGAGAGCCCATGTGGGTGAGAGCCCGGCGCTCGTTGAATTAAACCATGATGCGCTTGTGCTCTTTTACAATAGTACTGACTTGCGCTTTTCCTTGTGCGCCTTGTTCCCTTATTTAGGACTTTTCTCCTTATGCATCTTTGTCTTCCATTTCAATTTGCCTTGGCCTTTGTCTTTTGCTTTAGCTTTTCTAGATTTTCCGCCTTGTTCATCTTCTAGTTAACAATTGGGCTCTTAATCTTCTCCTTGCTTGCTCCAACATCCTCACCCTTTTCCTCTTGAGTTTTTCTCTTCGCTTGGCAGTGGGGTCCACTTCTTGTTGCTGCATCTCTGGTTGTGGAGAGGGAGGTTGTGGTCCTAATTCCTCTTCAAACTTCAACTTGGCTTCTCGAAGTAGCCTTTGCCTTTTAGCTTCACTGCTAGGCTCTCTGGTTCTTTTTCCTTGAAGCTTAGCACCTCTTTGACCGTCAGCCCTACCCTTAGCAAGTATTCCCTTTGCTCTTCTTAGCTTAGGGTGGTCCCTTCTTCCTCTACGGTTGAGCACATAGCCCATACCTTATTGCTTTGTGGGGCGATTTCCAGTTTCTTCTTTAGGGATTCAATAGCCTCTTTCTCCTTTGACTCTATGACATCCATTATAGTGCTAAGGAAGGCATGTTGTTGGGCTTCTCATATTATCTAAGCGACCTCTGCCACCCTACTCTCTACTAACACTCTATCTCCTTCTGCAAGGGCTAGGCGACTCGCTAGGGTTCTTATGCATCCTTCATTCCTACCTGCCTATTCATTTGCTCTTCTTTTCATCCCTTCCAAGCTTTCATTATGTCCTTAGGCTAAGGCTGTTATTCTCATCTCCTGCTCTTCGATTTCTCTTTCTAGCCTTTTTTTCTCTTCTAGCTCCACTTCGACCATTTTTTCCAACTAGGCCATGGTTTCCTAGTATCCTTGGGCTCTATCTTCTTCTTCGGTTGTGAGCTCCTCCATGGCATCTTGGAACCTTTTCATTTTTCCTTGTAGCTCTTCTTGCTATAGCATTAGGAGCTTGTACTCCCTTTGAAGCCCCATTAGCTCTTCATTTTCATCTTCCAGCTTTCTTTGCCAGCTCTCCTCTTCTCCTTCTTTAGCCTTGAGCATTGATTTTAGCTCACTTATTTCTTTTTAATAGCTTACCACTTGGTGCATCTTCTCTAGCTAGAAGGTTGCCATGGCCTCCTTTTCGGCCTCCAAACTCTACAACGGTGACTTTCTTTTCTTCTTTGGCCCTTTTCAACTGTGACAAGAGTTCGTGTACATATTTGTTGTAGTTTACAAACAATGGCAATGCGGTGGGGATCATCGTCGTAGATGTTTTTATTTTTGGCCTTTTGGGGTCCTATCTAGACTTTGCATTCACAGTAGCCGATCTTTTAGCTCTAGCTATAGGGGTTTCTCTAGTTGCACCTTGAACAATTTCTTTGTTAACCAGAAACTACACCCAAGCCACAAGATTGTTGGTATCCACCATGGTAGAGAAGCCTTGGGTGGGCGTAGAGACTGGGGTGGCGGGTACTAGGGTAGGTGGGATGGGGTCACTTGGGGTTGCACATTCTTAGGTGCTTGGGAGCTGGTGCTTGGGCCTTTGCATCTGGGTGGACTCATGGCATCTAGCTCTTCTTCCCTTGAAGGCTCCTCCATTGAGAGGTAGATGGCAAGGGCTATGTCTTCTTCTTCCTTCTTCCTTCTTCCTTCTTCCTCAACTCCTCGGTCTGGTGCTCTACTTTCCTCCTCCTTTCCTCTTCAATCTTCCTAGATTCCTCTTTTATTCATTTCGTCTCCTCCTTCTCTCTTCTTTTTTTCTTTCTTCAGCACTTTTGGACTCCCTTTGGGCTTTTGTCAAATCTACTTTTTGTCTCTTCCTCATCTCTTCTTCGACCTTCTTCTATGGAGCCTTTTTCTTTGATTTCTTGGCCCCTCCTCGACTAGATTGTGCTTGCTACTCTCTTTCTTCCTCACTCACCATCCTTTTGCTGGACAACTTCTATTCTTGGCATGGAGGGGACCTTTCTGCTTCCTTGTCTTCTTGCGCTTCCCCTAAGGCCTCTTTGATAATGGCCGTCAAGACCCCTCCAAAACCAATGGTAGAGGCTTCTGATGATGACGACTTCCTAGCTTTAGAGGCTAGGGATTCTGCCCCTGCAGGTCTTCCGTCGATGGCCAATGCTTTCACCGATGGTTCTATCGTCTTCCTCATGAAGCCATTTAGGTTCACCTCATTGAAATACTTGGAAGCGATGCTCTCGAGCATTAGCACGTTGATTCTGCTCATCAATGTGTTGTACCTTTGGCAAGAGAACATGGCCTACACCATTTTGGCCTATATTTGGACTTCGGGGTCGGGAATGCAAGCTAGACCGATGTCGTCGTTGGTGTGGACTATCACTTTGTCCATTCCCAACATATTGTACACATCCCTTTTTGGCCGTCTTTCCACTTTTTTGTTGTAGGCCCAATGCTTGCTATACCAACTCGAGGCTCAGCTCGATTTCTACTTGGCGGGCTTCACTCTCTTGACATACCATGATAGTGTGGCATTTCCTATGGAAAGTTTAGGAGGAACTCCATGCAATTCTAGTAGTCCACGGTTGGGGCCACCTTCTCCACATACTTCTGTAGCTTACACTGCTTTTCTCTTGACCCGCCATTGTAGGCACCTGTCATAATACCACAACTCACCATTAGTTTTCTTAGGATAACTTTTTGCAGAAAGACGCATAGGAAATGGAAAAAATGCTTATGGAGATTGAATTGCTTAAACAAAAAGAGACTTTTCCTTGAAACAGTCCATGCATTCCACAAATTTTTTTGACACATTTACTCCATCATGAGTTGATTTTTACGCTTTTTTTTTCTACTTATGAACGTTGATCGAGGTTTTAGGGTTTGTTTTTATGTTTCTCACCTTCTATGTTCCTTGATGTTTCATACCATTCACACTTGCTTTTGGCATTCAGTTTGAAGTTTTGAAGTTCAAGTCATGTTCCTTTTTTTTCTTTTTTAATCTTACCCCCTCCCCCTTGGGAATGATAAGAATCCTTTTAGGATTGGAGGATGAAGGGTCATGAGCATTTAAGCATGTGCTTGCTGTGCTTTACCTCATCATGATCTAATTGTGGAAGTTTAGGCTATACTCCAAGTGGACATGATAGTCTGTGTCATGATCTCTAATGCCTACGTGCATAATGTAGGTTATGACATCAGTGAGGAAGTCATCAAAGTTCATCCTCCTAGCAACATGCAGTTCTTCCTCTGATTGACGGTTCAATAATTTTTTGAAAATGCATTAATTGGATTATACTTCACTGATAATAGAAAAACTCACCACCACACCGAGTGTGTTCAATTGCATATTAAATGTGTTGTCAACCAAACTATGTGAAATATTAGAACATTAAAAATTCACAAAAAATAATTCATGGGTCAAATGGAATATCGCATATCAGATATAGTGTTGCCAAATCGCTAAATATAGTGAATATATAGTGCATCGGCCCAGGTACAACTAATCACTGATGTGTGTGTGATTGCACATTGAATTCATCCTTAACAAAACTACTTTCAAAATTAGAAACTTGGAAATACGCACAATGCAAATCATGGAAAAATAGAATATCAAATATCAGATTTGGCATTACAAAACCATGAAATACATGGTAGATAGTGCATTGTACCAAGTACAACTAGAGCTAGGCAAAATTTAGCTCCATTTTGTAGACCACTACTATCAAATACTTGAAGGTCTACTAGAAAGATAAACCAAAACTAAGCTCCTTACAATCTACAACCAAAATTGAGCAAAAAACATAGATCCAATTACAAGGTAGCTTCTCAAAGCATATTGTTGACATTAAGATTAAATGTATCCTTGTTGTTGCGGATCATACGAACAAGAACCATATCTATGGGCTTAATAGTGATACGTCAGGTATGAATGGCTAAAACTTGAGAATCACCCATTAGATCAATCAAGTATTTTTCAATTACTTCTTGGAGAGAAAGCAAGGTTTGGCTTGACTATCGCCCCACATTCGTGTTGGAAAACACGGATCTAGAGCTAGTTAACTATGGTTGATGCAAATCAAACACATGATACATTATCAGAGAATGAGAGATTGTAACTCAATTGAATTAGGTTCCAAGATAGATTGTAACTCAAGTGAATTAGGTTCCAAGATAGATTATCTTGGACTCATAAAGACAGTCTTGAGTAACTCAAACTGATAGTTGCATTACATTGAAATGAGTGTCAAGTACATGCTTATATAGCTTTTTGGATAGTACCATTGTACTCACTGTGCATATAGGATTTTGGATATCTCTTCCTAGAGCTTCTAGAGCATACATCTTTGTCATATCTTCTAGCCTCTTCAGGGCATAAATTCAGCCTTTATTGGCATTCATCTAGTCTCTATGGCCTGTTTATAGCGATCGCGACGCGCGTGATTTCGTCAATCTATCCCTCTTGTGAAAATTCCATAATTGGCTAAAGAAGCAACTGGCTTTTTTGCGTGCCATCCTAATCTAGAATCTTTTTCTAACTTTTTCGAATTTTTACAATAAATAATATCTAAAATAGGCTAAAATTATCCAAAAATCTAGTATTTTCAGATAATCCATGCAACTCACACTAGTACTAATGGCTCAGATCACATTGACTCTCTAGATCAATAAAGAAGTCGAATGATGATGCATTCTATACTTTTTCACACTGTGTCCTCATAACATCATGATAGTGCGCACGCACATGTGAGTGTGTGCATGCACATTATAGCACTATTTATGCACCTTTCTCAAAGATTGACTCAATAGCATAATGCAAGGTTCCTTCTTCTCGACATCAACACTTCTCATAGACAATTAAAACCACGCGCCTCATTACAAGTGCACCTTCTTTAGGTCTTGGCCAAATTCAGCCTAGTCAAGTTAAAGCTTGAAACTTTACATTTTGTAGGGTTTTTACATCCATTATGGGGAATTCTTTGTTGTCAGCACAGCGGAAAGTATATTTTTAATCTTCTTGAAGCTTCTTTGGCACCCTTCGATGATGTCTTTGATCTTCTTGGTCTTTGTTTTATTTTCTTCATGTTCTTCATTATCTTGTGCTCTAGTCTTCTTTTTGAGGTGCTTTTCATTTTCTTTCTCAATGAGTTTGAGATGGATACAAATAGATACATTGATGTAGCTTGACATGGCATAAAATTTGGGATACATAGATTTGGAGGTTCCATGTAGCTTTGCAAGATAGGTATATTTCTCTTTTGAACGCTTTGGTTTAATGAAAGGGCTTTACATGACGTTAGATTTCCTCTTGGACTCTTGTGCATGGTGCAAGCAAATCATTTTAAATGCAGGAAGGTCTTATCAAACTAACTTTTCGCACAATGGTAGTGTCTAATCCCTTTTACAATGAGGTTCAAATGTTAACACAGATTGGCAGCATGATTAATGTGGTAGTATTACTAAGCTTTTTCACTGATGTGAATAAATTCTAAAGTTTTAATATGGCTTTGGACAAGCTAGTTTTGATAACAACATGTATGCACAGGGTTTGGATTGAACTGGTTTGAGAGGACAAAGTATGAAAGTGTATATACAGCTTGTGAGCTAGTGTGAATTGACTCTATGTGTGAGTGCTCTAACCTTAGGTTAGATAGACTAAACTTATGATTTCTTAAAAAAATTAATTTTTAATTAATAAAAATGACATCAAATTGAATTAGCGCAGTCTGGACGCCTTAATGAGTTTGGTGCTTGTCAGTGACCTCTTCACACCCACATTCTGATGGTTGCCCTGCAAGATTGATGCGTAAACTTTTGCCATTCACCTCCATTTTGTCCATCTTGTTTAGTTCATCTTAAGACGACATATTGACAGCGACAAACCCCCCTAGTAGAACGGTCATCTTGCCGGCATTGTTGAGACAAAGGAACAAAATCTTGGCCTCTTTTTGCCATAGCCCGAGGAAGGCGAGGATGCCGTAAAATCAGTCAAACAAGAACATGATGGTGGGAGCATGGACAGAGGGATCGGTCAGATCTGGTGACTGCGAGGCCCCACCTTACAGATTCTTCGCAACGAGACAAAAGCAAGATGAACGCATACGCAGTCTCCCCTTCTTTCTTCTCTGACAAAAGTCATCTTCTCCTTCTTCTTCTTCTATTGCAAGACAACAACTACATAGCCTTAGGTAGTAAGTAGCCTTAGTAGCACCCCGGGGAGTCCACCTATAAGAAATCATCTACATAACGTGTGTTCAAAGGATATTAAGAAATACCTTTTCTTTACATGCTATAAGGCCTTAAAATGACCCCTTTTACTTTACTAAACTTACGGATTTTTTTCAAATTGTAATAAAAAACCCTCGTTTGTAAATATAATCCTGTTAAATTTACTAAATAGAATACCCTTTCTTTTGAACTCATGTGGTATCTTACATGTTCTATAAGGTGGACTCCCCGGGAGTAGTACATACCCACCATCATTCTCTCTCCGGCCTCTTAGATGACTTACGGGTAAAAATATCATTATGAGCTCTCCCACTCTCCAGCAATCTATTCAAAAAGTATTCCTCCTTCACTGTAAAATCAAAAACCTTGTAGAGTTAAATGCTAAATTGAAAGAAGTGGAATCTCTGGTCTGTAGAATGGGCTTTGGCAAGAAGCACTCAGCTACAAGCTCTTCTCTTCTATGTCGTCTCTTCTCTTGAGCTCCACAATCTTGAACCTCTTGAGCTCCTTCTCCTCTTATGTTGTAGTGGATAGCTTTGATAGATAAGAAGATGATAAAGAAGGAGATTTGAGAAAGTGCACATGCTAACCAACTAGCTCAGCTAGCTCGAATACCATGATGGAAAACACAGATCTAGAGCTAGTTAACTATAGTGGACTCAAATCAAACACACAATACATTATCAGAATGAGAGATTGTGACTCAAGTGAATTAGGTTCCAAGATAGATTAGCTTGGACTCATAAAGACAGTCTTCAGTAACTTAAACTGATAGTCCCATTAAATTGAAATGAGTGTCAAGTACATGCTTATATAGCTTTTTGGATAGTACCATTGTACTCATAGTGCATATGGGATTTTGGACATCTCTTCCTAGAGCTTCTAGAGCATACATATTTGTCATATCTTCTAGCCTCTTCAGTGCATAGATTCAGCCTCTATGGGCATTCATCTAGCCTCTATGGCCAAGCATCATTTGCTATTCTCAAAATTCCTTGCCTAGTTCCTTGAAAAGAACTTGTGATGATGCCCTGACTGCAGATCTTGCAGTATTTCTTGCACCAACCTAGAGAATTGTGCCTTAGGAATAATCAAGTTGGCACTCTTCTGAAATTTCCTTATCTCACATAGCGCAATTGTGCCTAGTCTCCATCTTCACTTCTTATGTGTTGGAGGACATGTATTACCAGCTGGAGTAGTAGTGGGAAGTGGAGCAACTAGAGCATGTGGGCCACCATTTCTGGACAATGGAGATCCATCATTATTGAAAACACTAGGGCCACCATTGTTGGACACAGTAGCACCACCATTATTAGCTATAGTAGAGCCACCGTTGTCGACCACCAAGGGACCTTTGTCACTCACAGTACGCTCACTAGATTCAGAAAAGTATTGAGCTCTTGCTCTTGCATGCGCCTTCTTGATAGCAAGCTTGGAATGTGCCATGGTTGTGATGATGAAGGATAGAAAGGTAGAGGATAGACTGAAGAGTAATGGGAAAAAATGAAAGGAGAGACTTGACTTAAGTATGAAACTTTTAAACTTACTGTGGTGTAAATGAAATTCAAAATTAAAAAACATAGTTCCAAATTGACTTTGAAAAACATAGTGACAAACCTTCGAATTTTCAAACAAAATTTGCAAGGCATCTCATGTCAAAGATAGGAGTATTGATGTGTCATATCTTGGGTACCTATACTCTCTCTGGACTCTAAATGCATCAAAAGTTTTATCTTTATCTAGGTCTCCATTTCTTGCCATCTCTCTCTTGGGTTGCCAACCATTCTACGTGGCGTTGTCTAGCTGTGTTGTTTTCATATCTTGCTTTTCTCACTTCATATATTTCTCTACTTAAAAATTCTGCTTGAGAGGTTTTGGATTGGTTTTCTTTTTCCTCGTATCATATCTCTAATCTCCTATAACCACCATTGTAATAATTGCCTCATAGAATTGGAATCATTGATGCCACCTCCATGATCAGTTGCCTTTTGAAGAGCACAGTGAGCTTGCCAATGAGATCATTCCATGCCCTGAGTTGACCATACTGCCAAACTTCCTTGATCTGCAAAGTATGGACCATGAACTTCAAGTATATGCTGCACAAGAAGAGAGATTAGAAACACAAACTAATTCGGAAGGATGATATTTTTTTGTAATGGTGACAATACTGACCATGTAGTGTGTTATACTATTTGTAGTCCATGCCTCCACCATGGACTTATGAAATTTAGCAACTCTCTCTTTAAATGTATTGGCATCACCATCCCTAAACCTCAAATTTTGTAAGAGAGCTGCTAATCTATCTAGGTGTATCCACACTTCTGCCTTTGCAATCCTCGTTCATCCCCCATTGCGCCAATCTGGAACAACAATGGTTTACAAGGGATATTTCCACTCTTTCCAGATTTTTTATCATCCTTTTTTATTTCTACTTGGCCCTCATGCAATCGAACTTCAGAGAGGACTCGTTCTACCTTCTTGCATGTAGCATTAGCTTCTAACACAGGTTGCATCTTGTATGCAAAGCATATATATTCATATACTAGCTCAATTATTCTAACCAAACAATTCAATTTGCAAAAGTAAACCCTTGTTAGTGCTATTTCCAAATTAGGATGTCAGTTTGGATCTTCCCTTTCTTCCATCTTTCCCTTTCTTCCTAGTTTGCATGCAGTATATGCACAAAAATTTTGCATTCACTGCATTTGATAAACCAAACATACACTTCAATGTTTTTAAATCACCTACAAGATGCCATTCAACTTGATAGTCCCCAAACCCCTCGATGTGTTAAATTGCTCCATTATTTTGTTGTTGAATAACATTGGGTATATTAGTGAGGTTAAAACAAATTTTAAGTACTTCATGGTCCTCCTTTGGTACTTCAAATGCTACAAGCCACCATATTTCATACTCTCACTGTACACTGAAGTATAAAGGATGGTTTTCATGGATGTTGGGATCCAATGCTTGATTCATAAGTATTATACTCATCAAGCTTTTGCCCCTTAATAATCTCACTCTCATCATGTTTGAGGACAAACTTAAGCTTGTCTCTACATTCTTCCATAGACATATTCTGGAACTTGACCATAGCAATCTGAACTCTACATGTATTCAATACAAAGTTGTTGGATGCATTAAATAGAAATGCAATTTCTTTGGAACCATACTTCAATATGTGTGTATTTTCCAGATGTGTTGGCTCACCAATTAGTTCTAAAACTTTCTCATTTAGTTGTTTTCAAGCCTTCTTCACGTGAAATCGTTTGAGCAAAGGCATTACTCGCTTAGTTTTGAAGACTTGCTTAAATCCTATATCCAATTTTTGATAGATCATACTATATGACTCAGAACTCATTCCCACCTTGTCACATAATCCATAAGCATCTGTAGTAGTAAACAAGTTGCTCACATTCCTAAGATATTCACTTGTGACACCATCTACAATGTCCCTAAATTTGCGATTTTCAAATGCATTTTTGACCATGTCCTTGCTTAGGACTTTGGCAATAGTATCATTCTCTACATGAGGGAATATATTTCTCATTTTAGTAGACGTCTATGATATTGTCTGCTTGCTTTGGTTAATTGGTGAATTGGTTTAACTAATCGGATGCATTGACGTGCTTCTTTGGTTTTTAAAGTGGGCCCAATCTCCAAATTTTTTGTGCGCTTCATCTTTATGTTTTGATTCTCCTTCTCCAAGTCCATAACTTTAGACTGTAACTCCATATTTTGCATGTGTGTAGCCTGGATAGCATCTTCAATGACAGACATTACTTGTTGTAGGCTCTGGTTCTCCCTATCCTTCTCAGCCAATAATCTATCATTTTCCATCAAGTACTGCTTATTCCCTTGTAATCTTGTTTGCATATTTGTCAAGGATTGATGAACCCCTACTAATCCTTGTGTGACAACTCTGCATGTGTATCCATACAATCCTTCATTGCCTTCACAAATGAACTTTACAAATGATGTAAGCCCTTCAAATTGTGGTGGCCTTTGAGTGACTAGATCGGGTGGATAAATGCATCCATCAACCCAAAGCTCCATGTTTTTTTCCATGTATTTCTTTCTTGTTGCATCCTATATGTTATTGCATCATCCCTTTCTATAGTTCTTTTGAACATTGATGCATATTCATCCTCCAATTGAAAGTGAATATCTCTCTTTCCCTTGGTACGTCCTGCATCTACATCATGTAAAGAAAAATATATGCAAATTTTAACATTACACAATTACACCTCTTTTATTAATAGTAAGCTGAGTCGATGGCAACTTTTTTATCAATAGCAAGAACATCTAAATATCTGGGAGCTGCAGGACATCATCAATCCAACAGCATGCAGCTAATTCTAGACTGGCTCAAATCACACAATTACATCCCTTTGATTCAGTATATCTGTGTTCTTTTTTACCCAGTTGGATATTGTCTATTTCTCTTGATTTCAATCATGATAGATCCTAATCAATCCCTAATCTTCCTATAATCTTAGCTTTTAATCCACCTCTAATTAGTATCCAATCTTATCTTTTGTTCATCCAAAATATCCTCTCTCTCTCTCTCAAGAAGAATTCATCAAATATATCCTTATTTTGAACCCACGTGATGCAGACATACATTCATAAGTAACTTACCCAAGGTTGAGTATTTCTTTAGAAGAATTCGTATGCAAGAAACCATATTCTGGAGGGAAGGAGAAGAGCACACAAAATTTTGGATAAAACAAGAGCTTTGAGAGGGAATGAAAAAATGCCTAGAAATAGGCATATACTGATCTTAAAACGATAAAAATTTAAAAGGAAACTCTCAAGTCAAAAAGCTGTCTCTAGGTAAAAAATAATCTTAAAATATGATGTGTACACCATTTTATATCATTTTTTAAGTTCCTCACTTTTAAAAAGCAAGAATGAGAATGATTCTAATATATTTTCATATTGAAAAAACATGAGGGCATTAAAGAGTCGTATATTAATGATTGGCTCCGTTTTTACAAAAAATAGAATTGAATTTTTTTAGTTATGAGGATTTTGAGAAAAAGTGGCCTTATCCTACAATTTGAGAATAAAATAATAGGTGAAATATATTGAAAATACAAATACGATATTTGCTTGATTGTAGAAGATCTCTTATTCTAATATTATTTTGGAATCTCTTTTCAGAGAGAGAGAGGTGAGAGAAACCCCTTAAAGGGCAAAAAAGAGAGTCCATATTTCTCCTAATGTAAAGGAGGGTAGCTTGTGTCATGTCACCCATTGATTTATTCCTCATAGTTACTTGTCCAAGATTTCTATGGCTTATATGCATTGATGGTGCATAAGTGTCACATGTTGCAAGAAACAAAAGGTCAAGGAGCCTTACAATGCTATGCACAGAGCATATAGTGCCTTGTGCATTAATGAGAGACCTAACTCATGCATGCAGCACTCCATTCATACATCTCACTATTCATTTGAATTAAATGAAAAGGATTGGTTACTTGCCCCACCCTCTATCTCATACTTGATTGATAAATACACATGCAACCCATACTCACGTTCACATTCCATTAGGATGATACCTCATATCACTTAGTGGTTGTTGATGAAGATTAGTGTTCGCTTATCAATGATGTCAAATAATGTTTACTAAGAAAGAGGTGTGTCCAAGGAGGTAACCAGTAGATCATAAAAGAAATTGGTGTATGATCTTTTGTCTTTATTGTATGAGTGAGACGGTTTATGGAGTCACAAGAGACATAGCACACCAAGGGTCATGGCTTCAGAACTACATCTTGGAAAGATCAACTAAGGGTTCCACTAGTCTAGATTGCAGTGTGCTATCACTTTTTCTAGAGCGAGCTTCTTGCCTAAGGGTATTTTCCACCTTTTCTTAGAGCAAGGTCTGTTTTAACATAGAATTTCTTTATTTTCTTCCATAACAATTTGATTTTTCTTTTGATGGGAGTTTCTCTTTTTGTTCCTTATTTTCTTTTTTCTTATTCACGAGGGTGTTTCCACCTTTTCTCAAAGAGTGGGTTATTATGGTAAGGACTAAAGTTTTCTTTGCTAACCTCTTCTTGTTTCATCATCAGGGTAAAAATACCATTGATTAGATCTAGGTGCATCAAGTCAGCAAGATTGAAGGAAAAATTCAAGGAGAAATCGCGAGTGTTAGGGATGAAGAAATAGAAGATCCACTTGTCTTGTGAAATAAAAATAAGGCTATGAGCATAACAACAATAGAAGTAATAATGAGAGATGTCCAAGGAGGGAAGGGATTGTCAATTGTGATTTTCAAGATTCTTAGGGAGGGAAATATTGCTTATAGAGCCATTAGAGTTGATTGTCAACACTTTGTAAGGTCCCATCTAACGCTGTTAAAGCTTTCCTAGAAACTTACCAAAGCACAAATCATATGCAAGGACTAGGTCACCATCCTTGAATTCTGTGCTTGATGAAGCTGTCATGGTAGACTTTACGTCAGACCTGCATGGCTTCCATGTGCTACTATAAGATCATCCTTCAAATCTCATCCAAATATTCTAAGTATACATGATAAGGATGCATGGACTCATCATCTCCTATTTCTGATGGTCATTCATAAAGAAGGCAACTCGAGCTTAATAAGAAAAACAACTTCTATGTTATACACCAACTGAAAGGGTGTTGATCATGTAGTGGTTTTATAGAGGTTTTGTATTGCCAAAGGGTCTCTATAAGTCGATGCTTCCAATCAGGAGATGAGCAACTATTATTTTTATTATCAATTAAATAGAGGATGGAATTGGTGACTTCGACTTGATCGTTGGTTGTGGGATATTAGAATGTTGACTTTTTATGCTTGATCTTATAGACATCAATTAGCTTTTTCATGATTTTATTGAGAAAATGAGTGCCTCTATCACTTACCAACTGTAAGAAAATACCAAAGCAAGTGATAATATTCTTGTACAGGAATAGTACCATGCTATTACCAATGTCTTACTTGATAGCTTTGGCTTTAGACTATCTCCTCGTGTAGTTTGTATAGACTAGGATGTATTTGTTCTACTTCATTCTAGTTGAAAGTTTGATTGGTCCCATGAAGTCAATACCCATTTCTCAAATGGGTTCAACGGAAAGATTGGTTGTGGTGGCATGGCACAAGTTTTGGTAGGCTTCCCTATTCATTGATAGGCATCACAACACTTAAAAAAATCATAGGCATCTTTATATAGGGTTGGCTACTAATATCCTATAAGTAGAGCTTTCCTAGTGATTGCCTCTCCCATAAATTTTTTATCACATAGCTCATCATGGCATGCTTTTAGGATGATTCCAATATCGTCTCCTGCTATACATCTCAGTAGTACTTCATCTTTTTCTTTCTTGTACACTACACTGCCTAGTAGGGTGTACAGGGTTGATTTCAAGAGAATTTTTTTCTTCTCTCTACTAGAGATGCTAGGAGATACTCTTATGTGGCCAAAAGGATGTCAATGTCTACATACCATTAGGTTATAGTCATTATAGAAATACAACAATATCTAGAAGGTCTCAATCATCTTGTTTCTCTTCCATTCGTTGATGGATTTGCAAAAGTTGATAAACGAGGACATAGGAAATGACTACACTCGATGAGCACTTCAAAATTAAAATTTGGGAATAGGAGGAGTCATCTCACCATTTTACCTTTTACTTTTGCCTTATCCATAAGGAAGGACACAATCACATGGTCCACATAGAACTTGAAATGCATCGGTACAAGTTAATACCAAAACTTCTCTTAGGCAAATACCATCGCCACAAGAACTCTAACTCTATCATTGTATATGTTTTGTCCCTATGAGTTACTTTATGACTTGCATAATAAATGGGAAGATCCAACTTTGAGAGCCTTTTTGGTAGAGGACTACACCTAGCAACTAATTCATAAGCATGAGCATAAAACTTCTTCATCTAGTCAAGAGGCTACAAATTGGGCGATTTGATCAAGACCTACTTTAGGAGGTTGAAAGTCCCTTCAAAATCATTGGTCCAAACGAGCTTTGTATATCTCTTGAGAAGATTGTATAGGGGGCTTGTCCCTGTTGTGAAATGCTCAATGAACCTCATGTAGTAGTCCACATGGCTAAGAAAACCTCTTAAATATCTAAGATTAGTTGGTACAATCAAGGCAGCAATCTTGTCAATCTTTACTAGATCTGCTGCTATCCCTAGTGCAAAAACAATGTGGCCCAATAAAATGCATGAGAAGACTCCAAATACGCATTTGTTGGGGTTGAGGGAGATTTTGTACTCCCCATAACAATCAAAGCACTGCTACAAGAGTTCACAATGCTTTCAAAATAGGCTAAAGAAAAATAAGTAATCTAGATAGACCTCAATAAAATCATGTAGATGGTTTTGAAAAGCAGCCATCATGAATTGTTCAAAGGTGGCAAGAGCATTAAAAAGAGCCCAAACAACATCATTTTGTCGACATAGGTGCCCCATTCCATTGTGAATGTTATCTTTAATAGATCTTTTTTTTTGCAATCTACACCTACTTATATCAAGTAAATCCATTCATAAGAGAATAGAGGTAGTGTCTTGCAACTCTATCCAATAGTTGGTCTATGAAAGGGATAGGGAAATGAGCTTTCTTTATCTTGGAATTCAACTTTTGAAAATTGACACATATTTGCAGTCTGTCATTCTTCTTGGGTATGACCACAATGGGTGAAACCCATTGTTAGCCATTGGATAGATGAACTCAATTTCCAAGAGCTTTAGAACTCTATCTTTACCAAGTCTTAGTAATTTAGATTCACTCTATGTTGGTGTTTCTCTATTAGCTTGGCATCTGCAACTCAAAATCAATATGGTGCTGATACATAGTAGGATAATTTTCCTTCAAATATTTATAAGACCTTGCAAACATATCCAAGTTCTCTTTCAATAGGCCATGAGGATTGATAACTCCTTGTCACGTAGACTACTACCCATTTTGAGATGATGTTTAGTGACATTTGCGTTAATAAAAGTTAGCTACTTTTTACATTCCACTTCTCTAATGAGGGTACCACTAATAGCTTTTAGGTAGAGATTTGACTTCTTCAAGGGAGTAGTTTCTCTTCAATGATGATCAATTGGAACTATCTATTTTTGTCTTTGGCAACACCTCTTCTGATACTTTTGGATGATGAAATGGTATTAGGGATGTTTTTTATTTGGTTTATGGAATAATCACTTCTTGACCCAAGGACTCATCTTGTGAGGATGTGTCCAACAATGTCACATAACAATGACCCATTTGATTATATGGTGCATCATCATCATCGTTTCTAAAGAAGAATAGACTAGGGTGATAAGTAACATTAGTAAATGAAATTATCTTTTGCTTGATCTCTTTATTATACATCTTGTGCATGCATTGCATGCCATTAATAACTTGAATGGTACCATTGTCATTCCATTTGATAGCATGAGATATTTGGCTTTTGAGGTCTCTAGAACTTAATCTTCATTCATGTCCTCTTCTAATTAGACAAATTCTTATTCTGCACTTTCATAATCTTGCTCTTTGCTTTTATCATCTTCCTTTTTAGAAAATTTTTTGGCTTTTGAAGGGGAATTTGTAAGAGAAGAATATGCTCTTTATTACATCTTCTACTTTTGTGTCTCCCTCCGTTTTTGTGGCCATATAATAGGGAGAGCAATACACCAAGGCCTCTATCTTGCTATCAAAATTGATCTCAAAAGTCACCCCTAAGTAGGGATATTCACTCATCGACAACAACTTTTCTTCTTTTGGGAGATGGCTTATAGTGCCCATTGTTAGGGATTGTTCTTCAGTGTTCTTTGGACAGATTTTCTTGATAGCTTCCTCTTCTAACAATGTGTCATCTATGGCTTTGTTTGTTGGAATAGTCAAATGAGACTTCTACTTGGGGAAGTTACTATATGTATATCCTCTACATCGTGCGTTCAAGGCCTATGGAGCCCCAAGATAGAAACCAAGAAAATAGGGTTTCTACCACAGGAAAATATATCTTGTGCTATCAACAACCATCTTTTTCATATTTGATATGATCTCAATAATGAAAAGAACTCCAGGAACAAAAATCTTCACACAGCTTCATAGAAACAATATCCCATGGCTTTAACTTTAACAAAATCCATCATTCTCTTCATATTATTCATAGAATTCTTTGATAGACCATAAAAACACAAGATAATACACCACTTTTAATGGAAAGATATCACATATTATTCATCTTCAGAGTTTCCATAGCTTTCTCACACAATCTCTCATATGTAGATATATTGTCTTTCATAGAATTGGTTATCCCTCACTCACACACACACACACACTCAATAGTACATCATATCCTCACTATAATACTCAATAATCACTCACAATAACCCTTCTTTGGTTGTGAATACCCCTCCCAAGAGGTGTGTCTGATATGAAAGGTCACCAGAGCCACTACAGTGACTCCATAGCTCATCATTGTCATTTCACTTCAGTCTTCACTTGAGTCTTCAACAACTACTTCTTCCACTTCCTTGAGCTCTTTTGAACTTGCATTCACCTCTTTTCAAGGCTAGAAAAATTTCCCATACTACACCCTTATCCAACAAAACACATACAGAGGCATACCTAACAGAGCAAAAGAGAAACACAGGCTCTACATAAGCTCAACAGAGGGTTACAAAAGGTCAATACAAAGCATCCAGCTCAACTAAAACCAATCAAAACCATCAAAAACCATTCAATGAGTTTTCAAACTTCATCAATCATTACTCCATCCTTCCATCGCAAAAGAAAAACAAAACAAAACATAAGCAAAATAGAAGCTATCAGAACCAATCACACACTATCATGACATCAATAGAACATCACAAAACCTCATATCTTTACTGAAAAACATCTTGAGCTTATCAAAATCGTTCCACACTATCCAAAACACTCTCAAACCACTTCAAACTAATCAATCATTATGTAAAAACAACCATTCAATCCTAAAAAACAACCAAAAAACATGTCATTTCAACATTCAACATATCCCCACACTTAATAAGGGAGCATCCTCACACCCTAGGAAAAAGAGAATACAAGTTCATCAAATAGCTCAACTTGATATTCTTTAATATATTCAAGAACACCATCCAACCACAACCCCATATTATAACTTGCATCTAATAAATAATACAATGAAAGGAAAACCCTTCATCCATTAACACATCTTATGAACAATAGAAAATCATGAAAATTTTGTAAAGGATATAAGAGATTCTGCATCTTTGCATCTTGAGCTTCCATTCATCATCACCGTCACTCCAAATCTCAAAAAATATATCTCTTGAACAAATCGATATCCAACCATCATGAACCCATCACATATAAATTAACACAACACAAACACTAAACACTAAATAAACATCAGAATGACACCTCCAAAAGAGAGATATATCATTATGAATCATGAAACATACATTCATAGGTATCAATGAAGATGATCCATCTTAAAGGCTTGGTGATTGCAGAAACAGTCTAGTAAGTTTTCATCCACAAAAGTTTTTGGAGGATTTTGGAAAAATTGAAGGCAACACATCATCTCTAGTAAGACAAGGTATCTACTAGGTAAAGAAAGGGCATGAAAATACAATACATCCATTTGTTGGGAATCAATGTTCACGTTTACATTCATGCAAAACTTTGGAATGGCCTTCGGATCATTATGTGAATGCCTGTGCATATACGCTAGGTACCAAGCAAAGTGAGCCGTCAATCTCACTGAAGGATCTGTAGACTGAGAATGTTATTGAGCAAAATGGAGATAATTCTGATATGCTTGACTAGTAGTCATCCACTCCCATGGAACCGATGGCTAATTAATCTAAGGTTGGGTTAGAGAATTAGCTGAACTCCAACCCTGTCTTCTACGAATCTTTTGATCGAGACTTGCATATCCACTAACCAACCGAGGGGGATGAGGAATAGAAGTTGTAGGAGATGGAAGAGGAACTAGTAAAAGAGGATGAAGAGATGGGTAGAAAAAATCGTAAAATGAGGAATAAGCTAAAGAGGGATTAGCTAAAAATTTAAGAGAATCTCTTAAGAAAGGTGTAAATAGATAGGTAGGAAAAGTGGAGAGAAACACTTTAGATGGAGAAGGAAAAGGAGGAGGGAAAAAGTCATGATCTTCAATGAAAGAACAATGAGTAAATATAGGAATTTGAGGAGCACCGTGAGGTTGAAAGAGAAGGGGTAAAATAACATGGGGGTTGGATTGATAAAGAGAAATATAAGTGGCATACCTCTAAGCCATCTGTTGATAATGAGATAGACAAGGTACTGGGATCTATGATGATAAGCTTCAAAGAAGAAGGAATCAAATGGGGGTTTCTTGGAAAGATAGGCTAAAAGATCCACCCTCAGTTGGTTAATATTTTGTGTATGAGATGAAGCTTTGATTTGGCATTGATTCAAAATGACAAAGTCAATCATGGTATGCCACGAAATTTCAGCACAATCAGCCACTTTGGAGGAATAACACTGAAACATCTCATCTATCTGCAATTCCAACTATTTGACATACAAAGCATCTTGTAGTACCACATCCCCAATATACCAAGCTAAATCTTCATTGTCTAGGATCAACAAATCACCTCTCAAATACATATAAGACAAAAGCATGGTATCTGAAGTAACAAAGTCTTCAAAAACCATTCGGACTACTTCAATCAATAAGTCAAAAGACCAAGCCCCACTCCATCCATCCTCTCGGAGAGGTAAATCCATAGTTGAAAGCTTAATGTAGAAAGCCAACTTCTATTGCTGATAATGCACGAAAAAGGAGTAATTTGGAGGAACATATTCCTGGAATTGCTCAAATCAAGACCACATCAAATCCATTTGAGACTGAAGTCTTTCCACCTTAGCCTAGAACAAAGGGCATAATGTGGCTTATCTTTGAAGAATTGCTAAGTTTGCATGAGGGGACAAAGAAGGAATTGGCTGCACAGGACTTTGTGAAGAAGAAGAGTGAAACTAAGCCAACTAATCCTTGAGTTGCTGAATCTGAGCATTGCTCTGGTCTAAGATAGATGTAGTGGATTTAAGCTTCTCTGTTTGGGTAGCCATTACAACTTTCATCTCTTCAACCTCCTTTTGTAAACTATCCCACTCCTCTATTACAATAACAACTTGGGACTGAGTTTCTTCCAACTAAGCAGTCAAAGTAGAGATTTCATCTTTCTGTGTATCCATGAGCTTAGTTTGCTGCTTCATTTGTGTATAGAGGTCAAAAAATTTCTCTTGAGTAGAAGCTAACTTAATATTAGCTTTATACAGCTCCTCCTTATACTGTTGAACTTCTTTATAAAAAGAAGAAGAAAGCTATTGGATACAGGCAGTAACTAAAAGTTCAATTGAACTCTGGATATCCTTGCACAAAAAAGGAATCGCATCTACTATTACCAGGCATTGCACAGAAGGAATAGAAATATTGTCCAGCATACCATCCCTACGGGCTCTAAAAAGATTTGGCATTTGAAGGAAGGTAGGTAGTGTGCTGCAAGATTGAGCAAGAATTGTAACTGAAATTGGAGAAGTAGGAACTATCACTGATTCAGCAGCTCGTTTCAAGCTCTTTCTCTGAATAACTAGAGGTGGGGAAGAATCATCACGCTCAATGATTACATCATCATCTTCATGAGGAGGAGGCGGAACCTCTGGAGGATCAACTGGAGGTAAAGGGACTTCCTTTGTAGGGGCAGTATGCATCAGGAATACATAAAGATACGAACAAAATCCACATGACCTCTACACACCTGCGAGACCGAAAGCTTCATGCGATGCAGATAAACAGACACCATGAATCCCCATATTAGGCAGAAAAGAAAAAAAAAATACATACCGTACCCTATCTTGTCAATATGAGCATAACAAAAATATATAGAGAATCACATAAAAACTAATCATACCAACATGACACTCGGATTGTTGACCATCATCAACAAAAGGGACTAGACAAAACTCCAATGTTCCCATCCCCACGAAGTGCGTTCATTAAGGAGGAAAATATACACGTTCATTAAAAAGGAAAATGTGCAATGTGAGGGAAAGAAATATAAGGAAGGATTCATTTTAATAAAATTATTAATAATGGGTGAAATTTAATTAGGTAATAAACCTTAAAAAGAAAACAACGGTTCATATTTATCATTTATATAAAAATTAGTAAGTTCAAAACTGTGCTTTTAGTGTAACCGAGACTTCGGACCTTGACTAAGAGTCTCTAAATATAAACTCATTAATTAAAAATTAATTGTGTATTGGGCACTTTTTTGCCAACATGTGCTTTTTTGTGACGGATGGTTCATTTTTAATTAAACTTAAACGTGTCTGTAGCGCACAAAGCATGTGCTTAGAGAATGGCACATTGGTTTTAATTTTAAAACAATGTGTATGGTGCAGACACGCATGGAAAATGTGGTGATCATGATTTCTTTTAATAATTAATTGTGGATTTTGTGGTAGGAAAAATTAAAAAAGAAAGAAAAGAAATATCTGGGAGGGGTGTGTATGCAAGCACAGTCTCAATGCGCTATTAGTAACTAAGATGATGCAACCACAATGGAATCCAACAACAATATCCAACACGCTGAAAAAGTTTATCACAATATTAATGAATTTGGATATAGATATTGGATTAATATATTTTTGTGTTTAATTAGAAATGTGGATTGAAATTAATGCACAAAGTCCAATAGATTTTTCAAAATTTTTGAGAAATTTTTTAGCCATTTTCGGAGTGGCAAAATAAAATTTCAAAGAATTTACACGTTAAATAAGGATTTCGTATTCAATTAATTGGTTTTTAATTAATTTTGATTATTCCAGCATATGCATATGATCTAAAAATATTTAAAAAAATGAATATGATTTTATGGATTTTTTGGAATTTTTTTTATTTTTTAAAAACCATTTTTCAAGTATTTTTGGATAAATTTTTATGAAATTAAAGGTTTTTAATTATTTTCTAGTTTTTTGTGGACATTTTCAATTGAGAATTTTTTTAAAAATTTTCAAAAAGTATCAGATTGTTTCAATAAAATTTTAGAATTTAATATATTTATTTGGCATTTTTATGATTTTTAATGGATTTTCGTAAGTTTTCATGTGTTTTTAAATTGTTTTTCAATTTTAAAAGATTTAAAAATTCAAAAATATATACGTGGGTTGTGTGTCAGCTGCGTGTGAACATCAGCTAGCCCATCACCCACGAAAAAACGACACATGTGTCCTTGTGCGTGAACAATCGCAATCACGAACACGAGTCACGAGATATATAAAGCTCGCACGCGAACGAGGCCCAAGGAGGCACACATGCACATGACATGGAGGATAAGAGGGGTCACTCATGGAAGATGGATGAAACACGGGGGACTACAAGCGCGGGGGTAAGGGGAGGGAAAACAGGTGGTGGGGATTAGGAGTAGGGTTGTTGATTTGTGGTTTTTTTAAAAAAGGAATACCCTACTCCTAATCCCCACCACCTGTTTTCCCTCCCCTTACCCCCGCGCTATATATGGAGTGTGGCGACCGTTGTGGTGGGTTTGTTTTTGTGAAATTAAATGAACATTAATGTTAATGTGGTCTACTTTTTTTTTGTAAATTATTATTATGAGGGTGATTTTTTTTTAAACTTTGAAAAAGAGAGAGAGGTTGGGGGGGCGAGGGATTAAGGGGGGTTTGAGGGGGTGGACACCTAGTGGCGATAGGTAGGATCATGGCAAGTGGCCACATTCTCATCTAGCAGCGGGAGATGGCTTCAGCGTGGCAGCATTCGCGTCTAGCGGCGGGTGGCAGCTTTAGGGCGGCAGCATTCATGGCGAGGCGGTGTAATGTGTCCGCTTGTCCACTTGTGGGACACGTCTTAGTAGCCCATCCGGAAGAGAGTCTAGAAAGCACCACCTGGTACTCCTAAGGAATGTCACAAGGTTTGCAATCTAGGTCTTCCCGAGTCTGCCTCGAAGCGGAAGTATCCGACCATTCCCACTTAGGATCGACCTAAAGTTAGGGTTTTTTTTTTCTATCAGCCAAGTTTCTAGGAAGTAGCTAGCGTCGAGCTCCAGATGTACCGCTTTGCGTAGGAACAACAGAGTCGAAGTGGATTTATGCTGCACTTAGTTCATGGAGAATGGGAAACGAGAGGGATGCGAAGCTCAACCTTTTTGCCCATAAGGCATAGTTCCATTCCACTCCCCTAAAACAGCATAAACCGGGATACTAACTCTATTGTCTCTAGGTCTTCTCTGTTTTGTTATCACATCTTTGAGAAAAATTCCTAGCTAACCGGGATCACCCTTCTGTAGGACGAACCCAAGTCACGTCCACCGCACTTTCCTCGGGTTGCTTAATTATCTAATTACCTACCACATTATGTTTGACATGCAAAGGCAGCTTCCTTAATTAATCAATTTAAACATAGGTTCCTTCACATAACTTAGGCACTGACATAAAAAAACAATGTCAAGCAAGTTCCTTTTTCAAATATTTGATCTTTATATCCCAGCAATCATCAGGATTGCTGCTCCAAGTTTTGCCCGTAGACTAGTACACGGGCCTCGAGATCCCATCTCGAGTCACCTCGGCCTCTTGTGCGGGATCCGGAGGCAAGGAATTTATAGCTAGAGCCTCCCCTGGCACCCAAGCGTCCTCCCACTCCAAGCAACACCCATGGAGAGGCCTCTCGCGGCGGGTTCGGTCCATGTACCCGGCGCGGCTAACAACCCCATTGGATAGGGCCAGGCAGGCAATCGGAGGTAACTGAACCTGCGTCTCCCTCTAGGCTATTAACCTGAAGCATTAAGTGTTTGGCCTTGAGTTAGTTCCTTGAGCAAAGAAGTTCAAACAATGTACCTAAGTGTACAATCACGATCATTTATGTGGTCGTTTGTATGACCAATTGCTAAGGTGTGATTTCTTCTTCCCGAATACTCCAAGCATTCGATCCTGGATCGTTCGTGAATTGGCGAGATTCCAAGGGCTTGGCAAGCTAGGTTGCTTGTTTACCCTTGTCCTTTGGGTTAGGGTTTATACCCTACCGACCCCAATTATCATTACCCTAGGTCTCCTTGTACTATAGTCAAATAGATCTTGGACAACACCGTCGTCCTTGGTTGGTCAACTTGCTTCTTGGCAATTCACAATTGCCCTAATTTTGACAAATCAGTCCCCAAGGGAGAGAGTTGTAGTAGGGCGACTACTCAACTCTTAACGAATCTAACTTGTAATTAGATCTCGCCTTCCTTGACCTAAGATGTGGTAGTAACATCTTATGATTTAGTTGCAATAGCATATGACCTTCTAGATTTGTTACATGAGATAGGTAGTAGTACCTATCTTGAGGAATTACATCTCCTATCATATGGCATTCTTTGATTAAGAATACCTTTGATCAAGGTATAGGATTTGGGAGTTCCATGGACCCCAATCCAAAACCCTAGTTTCACTAGGCTGAAGATTGATTTGGCTCTAGGATTTCTTGTGAGATCTTAACGTTTGGTCCTTCGATCTTTAAGATGAGAACCCTAAGATCACGTCCTTTTCCCTTATGGACCACTTGTCCCTAGTAAGATTGTCTAATCAGACATTGTCTGAAATCATCCTCTCCAAATATCCAGGGCGTAGGCCTTGATCGATAATCCAACCTAGAGGTTAACCTATCGATTTTTCTTGGACTAGGGAAACGTCCTTGTTCCGTAGTATAAGGTCGTAATGACAGTTTGCAAGAAACTCGCTTGGTTGCTTAACATCCTTTGTTTGTCGATAATACTAATATTCGTGTCCTAAGGCCTAGTACCCTCTCTTACTCGCAACATAGAACGATCTAAGTACGAGAATGCTGGATTAACTCTGCAACTGCAATACTAAGCAACATTTTTTATGTAACTTAACCTATCTTCTCATATTGACTGTACCTATCATTTCATGCGTATTGCATCCTATATGCTTTTCATGAAATAAAATATAACCCTTTTTCTTTTCATACATTTACTTATGCATGCAAGTTATGCCATGTAAATTTACAATGCTATAAAAACATAATCTTTTCTTTTCCCATGCAAGTCATGGGAATAAGAATGCAATTGCTTATGAGAATTATAAATAAAATATAACTCTTTTATTCCTCTCCATAGCAACTATCTATTCTTTAGTTAAACATCCTTTTATGAGTTAACCTATTTATGGTCATCACAAGGGATTTTTATTGCACTAATGCATTGTATACAACATAATTCATTCTTTCCAATGAAAATTACCCGATGCAAACCTTCCAATGCACAAGAACATCGCAATATATATTTAACCTATATGTGAGATGCAACTAGGACATTATTGCATAAGTGCATCTTTTAACACATGAACCGTATATTCAAAAATGCAACAACCTGAGCATCCACAGGAGGGGTATTATCGATTCTTGCGCTTCAAGTGTGGACTCTTGCACGTGCTCCTCTTGCTCCCGCAAGTGCTCCTCTTGTGTGGTGCTTTGGGGCCATCGCAATTGGGGTTTGGGAATAAGTCGAGTAGGTGGAGGGCATGTTGAAATTTTCTGCAAGTTGGCAGTCATTCCTTCCCGCAAGGGAACTCCCTTCACAAACAAATTGTGTCCTTCACACGATCTGCGGCCGGGTGAAGCACCCCTAAGAAGCTTTTAGTGGAAGCTTCTAAAAAGCTTCTTAAGAAGCTTCTTTAGATTCATGCTTTCTGTCAGTCGGCTTGATAGCGTCTCCTCCTCCTCAATCGGGCTAGGGAATGATGAAGAAGACGAAGATGTTGATGACGAAGGTATGGGGACGGTAGCCCGTCGACCTGGCGGCGTGTAGGCGGAGCAGGGGGCGGCGCGGTGTGTTAGAAGGAGCAGGGGGTGGTGTTGTATGTCTGGCAACCTGCTCGAGGGGAGGGGGGCTCCCCTTATATAGTGGGGAGGGGGTGGTTCATGGGGGGAAGACAGCAGTCGTTTGACGGGCCGCCACCCCTACACCTGGGGGGTGCATGCCCCCTCTCCCACTCTTACTCCCTCTCTCTCTCTCTCTCCTCGACATGTTGTTGGCAGGGAGAGAGAGAGAGAGAGAGAGAAAAAATGAACTAATTTTAAAATTATGAAAAATGGAGAGGGGAGTTCTTATGGGAGAGGCACGGGAAATGTTACATCCTCTCCCCCTTAGAGGAATCAAGATGTCCTCATCTCGAGAAGATCTGGGGGTATTTTTGGTTGAGAGAGTTTTCATCCATCCAGGTGGCTCCTCTTCGAGATAATGTTTCCACTGGATGAGGTATTCTCTCAAGGTCCTTGATCTCAAATGCCTCTACCTAACATCTAGGATTCTATCAGGCCCTAGCTCAAGGACTCCTTGGCTAGGTATTACAATTTGCTAATCATCAAGTACATGATTCAGATTAGGTAGATACTTTTTCAATAGGCTAACATGGAATACATTATGAATCTTTAGAGTTGCGGGCAGCTGTAGTCTGTAAGCATTAGGTCCTAGGCACTTGATGATATTATAAGGTCCACCATACCTCGGACTTAGCTTCTTGTACTCTCCCAAGGATAGTGAACTCTTTTTAGGGTGTACACGGATGAAGACCATATCACCTTTGACAAAGGATCTGTCTTGTTGTTTCAAGTCAGCGTAGGACTTTTGTCTATCCTTGGCAACTTGAATGTCTTGTCTTATTGATTTGATTTGATCATCCATGTCTTCCAACATCTGTCTTGAAGCTTCTACCCTCAAAGTTGGATCCGAGAAGTTCAAAGGGGTACTTGGAAAGGGGTAATCTGAATACTTTGTTGGTAAGAAGCATTGTAAGCAAACTCAACCAGTGGTAATTATTGAATCCACTTTTTGGGTTCGCGACAGTAGTATGCCCTAAGCATATCTTCAATGACTTGATTGACTCATTCTGTTTGACCATCAGTTTGGGGATGGTAAGCTGTGCTGAGACAGAGTTGAGTTCCAATAGCCTCAAAGATAGCCCTCCAGAAGTGTGATGTGAAAAGAGAGTCACGATCACTAATGATTCTTCTAGGTAGCCCATGAAGTTTGAATATTTCCTTGATGAATAATCTTTCGATGTCTGAAGCTTTATAGTTTGTCTTGATAGGGATGAGATGTGCGACCTTGGTGAGCATATCTACTACAACCAAAATAGAGTTATATCCTCCCTGAACTTGGGGTAAGCCAACAATAAAGTCCATACTAATGAACTCCCATTTCATTTGTGGAATGTCAAGTGGTTGCAATTTCCCAAGCATTTTAACATGTTCTGCCTTAATGCATTGACAAGACAAACATTCCGACATATTTGAGTATGTCTCCCTTGAGCCTTTCCCAATAATAGCTCTTTCTGACCGTATTAAGGGTCTTGACATAACCAGGATGCCCTCAGAAAGGGGAGTCATGGGATTTCCAAAGTATCTTCTGCTTGAGAGTTTGGCTCACATGGATACATAATCTTGTCCTAAAGTAGAAAAGTCCATTACTGATGGAGAATTCTTGATACTTCATCTTTAGCTTCGGGTCTTGATCCTTGATGGTGATCTCCCTTAGCATTTTCTGATAGACTGGGTCATGATATGCCCCTTCTTTTGCTAGCTCAAGAATCGGGTTGTTTGGCATTGATACCTTTGTGGCTAGAGACCTTGCTGCTGCTGATGGATCTTGTAAAATGAGAGAATTTTGAAATGCCTTGCGAGACTGAGTGCATCGGCAACTACATTCTCTTTTCAAGGCCTATATTTGATTTCAAAATCATATTCTTCCAGCACTTTGATCCATCAACATTGCCTCATATTGAGCTCATTCTGGGTGAAAATCCATTTAAGACTCTTGTGGTCCATTACTAAGGAAAATTTGTTACCTAGCAAGTAATGTCTCCAAAGTTTGAGAGCATGGATGACAACCAACAGATCCAGGTCGTGGGTAGTATAATTCCTTTCATGGCTCTTCAATTTTCTTGAAGAATATGCTACGGGATGACCTTCTTGCATAAGTACACATCCCAAAGCAAGTGTGCTAGCATCAGTTACCACTTCAAACTCCTTACTAAGATCAGTAAGTTTCAGGATGGGTGCTGATACTAAGCTTTGCTTTAGTTTGTCAAAGCTGATCTGTTCAGCAGGTAACCATACAATTACGACTTGCTTCTTTAGTAGATCAGTCAGAGGTGCTCACTACAAGATATAGACCTTATAGCGACGTTTAAAGCGACGAAAATACAAACAACAAAATTTTCCCCCGTCGTCGCAAAAAGCGACGTTATTGACGATGCCATAGAATCGTCGCGTCGCTATATCCGTCGCTATATGCGTCGCACGCATATAGCGATGCATATAGCGACGGTTGCAGAATGTTTGCGACGCTGATAGCGACGACAATAGCGACGCGTGCAGTAAATTTGCGATGCAAATAGCGACGGTAACAGAGAAAAAAAAAATTTTGTGGCAGGGCAGCAAGCTGCCCTGCCACATATAGCACTGTGTGCTGTATGAGAGCCATACAAAATAGTTTCTACACTGCTGCATACAAAGCGTTTGCAAACAAAAAGAATGTATACTGAAATCATAAAACTGATGGATGAAATAAATACATGATATCGCATAAAATGCGATTGGTACAATCATAAAACAATATCACTAATACATAGAAAACGTCTACATAGATCGGGCAACTAAAAACTAAAGGTATGTGAGCTCTAAGGATCCAAGGGCGAGCTACAAATCGTCGTCCCCCGAAAGCTCTTCCCGCTGTAAAGGAGCATCAAACGGATTCTGCAGAAAAAGAAACAACATATCAACCCACCATACAATAATGCATTCAAATATCTCATGGTAACTACAGACAAGAAAGATGAGTGACTTACTGGGCCGCCGCGTCTATACAATCGGTCGATCAATGATCTGAGACCGTGCCTCTCCGCATATCGAGTCTCAAGGCCTTGCGGATCGCGATTTGTAATGGAGTGCTGCAAAGAAAACAAAATGCTAACTGTTAGAAACATGATTGTCAGTACAAAGAATATCTCAAAAAAACAAATAAGCAAAACAAAAGAGAAACTTACAAAGTCCTCTAAATATGTCCTGTGGCTGCCACTCCCAAGATGATGTACCAATCCGGCCTCGATTCGTGCCCTCGTTGCCTCCCGCTCTGCTGACTCCAACGTCCTGGCGAATTTGTAGCCTCCTCCCTCAGTCGGTGCCAGTCGTCTGCATCTAACCACTCGGGCTTTGGAGCCCCACTCTTGATTGCATTGCGTGCGTCGGATCGTCTATGTGACATGTATGCACGCATGCAATCCATCATCCAGCCCGTAGAGAATCTATCCACTGCGGCTGGCACCGGGAACTCCTCGTGCAAGGATGCTACTATGTACTCCTTGCTCCCCTCCGGTATGTTCCTCCAATGATCCAGGACGTTGTGCCGAAAAACTTGTTGGCACAACTCCCTCATGCGAGCCATCACCCTCCTCCCCTCATCATTCATGATGATGGCTCCTGACCTGCCATCCACTAGGTATCCATAATCCCTAGGAGTGTGCCTTGTATGGGCCCTCTCCCATCTCCATCCACGCTCTTGGGCATATCCAGAAGACCCCTGAACATCCGATGTACCAACGGGGGTACCCTCTCCCGGAGTGCCACTCAAAGGGGTGCCACCAGAGGGTGTGCCACCAAAAGGAGTGCCACCAGAGGGGGTGCCACCAAAAGGCGTGACATCTGCCGACAGCTGCGCAAAAGCCGGAGTAACTGGAGTGGACGTCCCCACAGGTGTGACAAATCCTGGAGGTGACCGAGCTCCAGCTGAACGACGAGACGGAGACACCGCGTCCGTGTCTCCACAGCAGCACCCCCCTGATCCTCCTGCAATCGCAGTCCCTCCCTCTGGCCCAAGTCGCGAGCGTCGAGATCGTCTGCTCGAAGCTGAAGCATCTGATCGCGCTGAAGCTGATCTAGCAGAGCGCCCTGACGAAGAACGAGACAGCTCCTGATCTGCTATCTCTCTGAATCTCGCGAGCTGATCTGGAGACATACGTGCCATCATCTCCTGAAACTCCTCATCGCTTATCCCTCGACTCATCCTGAAAATGTCGATACCTGCATAGATAAAAAATAATGTTAGAATAATCAATTTAAACTATACAAAGCACATTAATATAAATCATTTTTGAAAAATCCCTCTTAAAATGCATATCTTATCTACCTTTATGGAAGATCTAAACAACGAATTGAGTAATACAATTCTCCAAGAATGAAGTATTCTATGGTCCCATGTTAATCTCCTGTCTCCTGACACAACTCTGCATACACTGGAAGGTCGATAGACATGTCACCACAAAAGAACGAGTCTGCCTCGTTCTCAAAAAATTCTACGACTTCTGTATTTCCATCATTGTTAGCCGATGCGGGCTCCAAGCTTGCGGTGGCCTCCACCCCTTGTAATTTCGATCCCTCTATTTGCATATTTTCTTCATCTATGCCTGGAACATTGCTTTGATCGTATACTCTCGCACCTCGAGGAGTTGAAGGTATAACATACCACCATCGAGGTTGTCGGGGATTTGGATAGAAGATTACCTGTTCACAAACACTTACAAACCGTCTTCAAACCATTGTGACATAAACCATGTTGTATTACAATTAGCAAGCAAATGCCTAGTTGTACCTGTTCACAATGGGCCGGCAACACAAAGGTGTCGCGCAAATCCATCCATTTTTTTTCAGAATCTATTTCGAGAAATCCAGATGGACCTTGTCGAACTATTGCGCCAGCTCCTCCAAGTACCACTTTGAACCACTGCACGTCGAATATTATCATGGAGAAGCTACGGTAATCCACCGTAATAATACTTTGCAAATTTCCAAAATACTCCATCTCATCCACAACCGTGTTCGGATCCGTTGCTCGTCGCCGGCTCTCTTGCTCAAACCTTGCCATGACACCACAGTCCATTGTGGAGCGCATTTTGTCAATATGCTCCACCCGAAAATGCCGTCCGCGCGACCACACTGCACTATATATTTTGTACTGCACATTGAAACACTCAAATTAGATGTAGCAAGCAAATTTAGATACGACACATTCTAAACCCCTCATTACCTTTGGACTACATCCCCTCGAGAACTCCCACTCCTCCATTGAGACCTCTGTCCCTTCGCTGGATGCTGCGGTCAAGGCTCCATGCAACCATCGTGTTGACATAAACCGCGGCATCTCCTCCATGCCTTCGGGATATCGAATCGGTCGGTGACGCGTACTGCGTCGGAATTCAGCTCGCACTTCCTCTCGATCTTGCCTTGCAATCTGGTACTTGGCGAGCCACGTCTCCATGGAGGCATGGTGCAACATACAAAAGCGATTCACCTTCTCTTCCATTGAGGCATCCATTCTTTTTTCTACCCCATTTCCAACCACCACATCTCCAGTCAGCCTGTCATCGTCCTTCAGCGTCCATAGCATTTCATTGTCTGGTTCCACCGTTGGTAGCCATTGTGAGATATGCACTAACACCTCTGACACCAACCAACCTTCCGCCATGCTACCTTCCGGACGAGCTCCTTGTCGCACAAAGCCTTTCAGGGTTTTGATGAAGCGCTCCAAGAAGAACATCCATCGCGTATGGACAGGTCCAGCAATCTCCACTTCATCCACAAGATGCACAAGAAGGTGAACTTGTATCGTGAGCATGCTAGTGGGCAGGTATTTCTCAAAGAGACAGACCGTCTCAACTGCTCCCCGCCTTGCGGATTCAATACAGTACGTCTTAATCTCTTTCTGTGAGATCCATTGCACCAAAGTCGACAGCTTGTAAATGGCCCCGCGAATTTTTGGAGTTAGGCATCCCGCGATCGCGATCGGTAGGATAAACTGCCACAAATGAGAAAGCATTAAGAATAATGGTCACTTTTCAAATTTTAAAATGTCCACGCTAATTAAAGTCCATTCTGTTCACAAACCTAACATATCTTATGCCAATCATGGGATTTTAGCCCAGAAATCTAGTCATCTTTAGAAAATGCGGACCTGAGAGAACGCATCATACCCGTTGGAGTGCGGATAGACTTGATTACTTGCTTCACAATGCGCTCTTCTTTGGTAGACAAAACCCAGGGAGCGCGAGGAAGCTGCACTCCCCCTTCAGCACTCGACTGCGGCCAAAGCGCCTCCATCTTACCTACCTCCTTTAAATCCATTCGTGACCCTATAGTGTCTCTCTTTCCTGTGATGTGGTCCCATAGCAAGCTGCCCACATTTTTGAAAATATGCATGGGATCCAACAAGTGGTTGACCTGTAAGTGGGTCCAATATGGCAACTCGTAGAAAACTGAGAACCGTCGCATTCCATTTGGATGTGAATCCGGGTTTACCATTTTCAGCTCGTACCAGCTTGCAGCGTTCATACGTGCTGGAGGTCGTCCAAGAAAACCTTCCCTGAGTTCATGATCCTCCGGCAAGAAAGCGGCGTGTCCTTGATATACCATCTTCTTCATGGTTCGTGACCTTCGGGAGTCTAACTGTGGCCCACACAATGGACATGCATGATAACCTGAGGTAACGAGACCTGCAAGGCGATCCACGGCTAGTGAATACTTGATTGAATGAAATAAAATATAGATATTACCGGCGAGAATAAAGGTTTGCTCACCTGAGCACTCTCCCAATCCCGGAAAGTCATGCATCGTCCACATGAGAATGGCTCGAATGTTGGCTGACCGCCGACCATCGCGCCTGCTCATATCTTGCACCGTGACCCCCTCCTCCCACAAAATCTTAAGCTCATAGACTAATGGACGAAGATACACGTCCATATTTTTTACTTTGTAGCGGCCCGGGACGAGCAAGCTAAGGATGAGATGTCCTTTCTTCGTAGAAAGCCATGGAGGAATGTTGTAGTTGACAAGCACTATAGGCCACACACTGTAAGAAGTCGAGCGCAGACCAAATGGGTTCACACCATCCATGGCGAGACCGAGCCGAAGATTCCTTGGCTCTCGCACAAAGCCTGGGAAGGTAGAGTCAATGTGGCTCCATGCACGCGAATCTGCTGATATTCGTTGCACTCCATCCATGGACCTATTCTGCACATGCCATGTTGTCAAGCTTGCCATGGCAGACGTGCGAAACATGTGGTTTATGCGGGGGATGAGCGGAAAGTGTCTGAGGACTTTTTGAGAGATGGTCTGCCCTTGCAAGTCCTGTCGATACCTATGACCACCACACTTTGGACATGTCTCCATAGTCTCGTATTCATCTCGAAACAATATGCAGTCGTTGATACATGCATGGATGTTATTGTAGTCCATGCCAAGCTTTCGTAAAACATGTCGTGCATCATCACGAGACTCAGGCATGGTGTTTGCAGGTGGCAATATATGATATTTCAATAACCTGAAAAAATCATAAAACACCTTGAAAAATCCATCCATGTTTGCAATAATACTGTTTAAAAAAAAAAACAATGAAGTCTGTGTGCAAGGTACCTGAATAACTCAGTCACACTCGTATTGCTCCAACCGTATTTTGCTTGCACACTTAAGAGTGCAAGCAATGTCTTCAACCGAGATACTCGGCACCCATCATATAATGGTATGGATGCTTCCTCTCTAAGCGGGTCAGATGTCTCAACATCCATGGGAATCAATGCATCGATCATTGCCTCCATCTCAGGCTCCAAGATTGTAGGCAAGTCGGGAAGGTTGTCTGTCTCCTCTGGCATTGACGATATAGATGGGCCTTGCGAGTGGTCGATTGGCTCCTGCAATCCATCCATCGCACGTCCACGAACTCTTCTAATTGGCCGCAAAGGGTGCACTCCCCCTTGGGTCGAGACATCACCCCCCTGGATACAAAATTTGCCAACAAGACCCAATCTTATTGTGTATGGTTTTCAATTAGCTTGAGAGTACAATGCATGAAAAATGCTAACTTCAAATTACCGTTTGCTGAAAGTCTGCAATCGCCTGATCAATGATCTCAGATTGAAACTCGCCAAATCGTTGTACGTGTTCTATAGACAATCGGTGTTTTCGTCTAATTGCCAACTTGCATTGAGAGCAAGGACATGGGACACGCTGATTAAGATACGACTCGCGGTCTTGAACAATAGGACCTTCTTCGTTTGCCATCTTATCTACATTACAGCAAACGAGGCTTAAATGGATAGCTTTATGGAGATGTACGTCAAGTTGCAAGTTGACCATAAACCTTGCATTGTATATAGTAGTCGAGAGATTTTCCGATGTTATATCTCGGCCTTGTATCATGCTCAACGATTTGTTTGTCACGGTAGATAATTTTTTGTTATATCTCGGCTTTGAGTATAAGTAATCCATTTTAAAATTAATGCGTGCCATCTATGAAATTTTATAACTATAGTAATAAAATTTATTTCAATCAATTCTACTCATAGTCATAAGACCTGAGGGAAATTATCCTATACTCAATTTAAGGGTTTCTTCTTCTATAACAATAATTTTGGGTTCATTTTGATGAAGTACGTGGCCGTATGCAAAGCACATTGCATACCATTATCAATACGTATATTATCTTAAATTTCCTTCCCTTCCCTCTCCCTCTCTTTCTCTCCCTCTCCCTCTCTTCCTCTCTTTCTCTCACCCTCTCCCTCTCCCTCTCGTTCTCTTTCTCTCCCTCTCTCATTTCCTCCCTCCCCCTCCCTCTCCCTCTCCCTCCCTCTTTCTCCCTCTCCCTCTCCCTCTCCCTCGCTCCCTCTCCCTCCCCCTCCCTCTTTCTCCCTCTCCCTCTCCCTCGCTCCCTCTCCCTCCCCCTCCCTCTTTCTCTCCCTCTCTCATTTCCTTCCCCTCCCCCTCCCTCTCCCTCTCCCTCTCCCTCTCTTTCTCTTTTTCTCCCTCTCCCTCTCTATCTCTCTTTCTCTCTCATTTCCTAAACAAGCAAAAAATGAAGTGATTTAAACATCCTCCAAGCAAAAGGGAGAGGGAGAGATACAATGCACTCTCCTTCTCTTTCTCTTTCTATCCCTCTCTCATTTCCTTCCCCTTCCTCTCCCTCTCACTCTCTTTCTCTCTCATTTCCTCTCCTAAACAAGCAAAAAATAAAGTGATTCAAACATTAAACAAGCAAAAGGGAGAGGGAGGGAGAGAGAGAATGCACTCTCCCTCCTTCTCCCTCTCTTTCTCTTTCTCTCCCTCTCCTATTTCCTCCCCCTCCCTCTCCCTCTCCCTCTATTTCTCTTTCTCTTTCTTTCCCTCTCCCTCTCCCTCTCCCTCTCTTTCTCTCTTACTCTCTCGTTTCCTCTCCTAAACAAGCAAAGAAGAAAGTAATTTAAACATTAAACAAGCAAAAGGGAGAGAGAGAGAGAGAATGCACTCTCCCTCTCTTTCTCTCCCTCTCCCTCTCTTTCTCTCCCTCTCTCTCCCTCTCCCTCTCCTTCTCTTTCATTTCCTCTCCTAAACAAACAAAAGAGAACAATTTAAACCTTCAACAAGTAAAAGAAAGAGAGAGGGAGACTCACCAATGAGATATGGCGAGCGTGGGCGGCTTCTCTTTGCAACGAGGGCTCCTCCTCTCCTTTGCGAACAACGACGGCGGCGGTGGCGGCGGCAGCGGCGGCAGCAAGTCTCTTCCTCCTCTTCTCTCACAAAGCCTTGGCTCTCTCCCTCACTCTCTCCCTCGCTCTCGCTCTCAAAAGGCGAAGAAAAGAAAATGAAAACGGCGCTCTGGTTTCGGCCGCGCTTTTTTTCCCTGCGGCGTCGCAATTGGCATCGCTATATGCGTCGCTATTTGCGTCGCAAATGCGATGCAAATAGCGACGCCAATTGCGACGCCTATAGCGACGCCGATATCCGCCGTCGCTAATCGGCATCGCTATTGCCCCATTCCCTTGTAGTGGCTGCAATCGAAGCATAATCTTTGATGAGAATTCTGTACCACCCTGTCAACCCAAGAAAACTACGTATTTCTTTGACAGAAGTTGGTGTTGGCCATTCCAGAACGTCTTTGACCTTAGCTAGATCTACTGAAATTCCTTCTGCTGATACAATGAATCCCAGATATTCAATCTGTCGCTTGAAAAATGCACACTTCTTCTTCTTGGCATAAAGCTTGTGTGCTCTCATTGTTTCAAGGACAATGTGAAGCTGGGGTTCATGATCCTTTCCCTGTTTTGTGTAAACTAGGGTATCGTCAAAAAAGATGAGTATGAAGTCATCAAGATAGGGCCTAAAGATATCCTGCATTAACTTGTTGAAGGTAGCAGGAGCATTCATCAGCCCGAATGACATCACTAGGAATTCAAAGTGTCCATACCTTGTACTGAATGCAATCTTCGGGATATCTTCTTCTTTGATCCTTATTTGATAATATCCAGATCTGAAATCTATCTTTGAGAAGATCTTCATCCCTTGAAGATGGTCAAGTAATTCATCTATTCTAGGAATGGGGTATTTATTTTTTATGGTTGCTTGGTTCAACCCTCTGTAGTCAATGCGTAGGCGAAGTGTTCCATCTTTCTTCTTTTGGGACAACACTGGAGCTCCCCATGGTGAACTGCTAGGATGAATGTAGCCTTGATCTAACAGTTGCTTGAGTTGCTCTTTCAGTTTGATAGCTTCCGGGATGGACATCTTATATGGCCTCTTTGTGACCGGTGCAGCTCCTGGCACAACTTTGATTTCCTGGTCGACTTCCCTTTGGGGAGGAAGTTCCGTCAGATCTTCAGGGAATACGTGTGCGTATTCCTTTAACCATGAAGGTTCTTCTCCGGATTCTTGATTATGATCTAGCTTATTCAGTTTAATCAGATAGACAGGTAGACCCTTTTGAACACCTTTTATTATCTGTGTTGCTTTTGCGAACTGTATTTTTGGCTTACCAGCCTCACCTTGAATCGTGACTAGTTTCCCTTCAGAATTGCGGAAGCAGACTTGGCCCTTCCCACAGTGGATGTGGGCATCATTGGGTATTAGCCAATCCATTCCGAGTAAACATTCTTGGACACCTAGGTTCATTACCCTGAATCTCACAGAAGTTGGCTTCCCACCTAGTAGGAATTTCACCTTAGCAGTTTGCCTAGTACAAGTGACCTCACGACTATTTGCTAATTCTACAAGTAAAGTAGGTGCATCTATTGTGGCTATCCCTAATCTTTTTGCACAGATTGGTGAAATGATGGAATGTGTACTGCCACAGTCAATCAAGGTTTTGAAGCTTTTACCTTGATATTACGATGGAGTTTGAATCACCGAGAATTGGCAATTTGGACCCTTCTTGTGAAGAGTGGCATGAACCGTTGCCCTCTCAATGTCAGCATCCATGGATGGATCTTCTTCATTGTCCAGCTCCTTGGTGGAAACATTGGAGGTTCTCCCTCTGGCCATAACGGTAGGCAAGTGGCAGATACCTCCCTCACACAGATTCCTTAAGCTTATCCCAAGTGATTGTTCACTCCGAGATTGCTTGGTCTCTGCACCACTGTTTCCACCAAAGTCTCACTTCGCCTGTTAGCTTAAGTTTGGCGAGCATGGCTTGGTTACAGGTGCAGTTCCTGCTACCTCAAAATAGTCCTCCATGGACTCAATCTAGACCTCGGCATCGGCTTGAATAGTCCTTCCCTTGCCATCAAACTCGGGTTGCTTAATTTTTTTGAGAAGGAATTTCTTCTCTTGAACCGGAGCTAGACTTAGTGCAGGAGTCGGATTTGGAACCTATGCTTGGGGTTGCGTCTGAACAATAAGATTCTTTACGTTAACATCTTATCATATGTTCTCATATTACGTTAATATGACTAGTACAATTTTTTAGCTAAGTGATTTAATCGCTTAACACCTTAGTTAACATTTATGATCAAGATAGACAATTGTAAAAATTCTTATTTATTCATGAAGGCATAACCCTTTGAGTACATTTATTTTGGATAAGTAGGACAGGCTGATTGATACATCAGTTTGGGGAAAATAGGATTGTGTTACAATCGGCTACAAGGACGGAATAATAATATGGAGTGGGGTCATGGATTTTCAAGAAATGGTAAGTCATAGGAAGCTTGGGGTATCCCTTCCTTTGATACCCGTTCTTCCCATAGCACCCTAACACTTTGATTCTGTCTCAGCAGAGATCATCTAGGTCACTTTTTTATAGACATACTTGTTTTGATTGACTTGCCGACCGCTAACATGCAAAGTTGCATTTACGTGAGCTTCAACAAAGATGAACAGCTTCACGATATTTAAATCCTTCATCAACTTGATTCTCTTCAAGTTGGTCTGAAGGTACACAAGTCGGTGGGCTGCTATGTAGTATATTCTTGAGTCTCCTGTCCATCTCCGCTCCTCATACAGGGGCGAAGGATTATAGATGCGGTCCAGAATATTCATCATACCAAGCCTCTGATGATAATTCGAAGCATGCATTGTAGTCATGAACATGACCTGGAACACCAAAAACTTGCTCCATGCTTTGTGACTCTGCAACCTAGCATCCATAAGTGAGTAAAGAAATGTTTTCAAAAGAAAGCACTACTCTATTCTACTCACCCTCCCCTGTTTATCCCCTTATTCCATTTATTTTCCTCCATTAAGTTTCCTGATAATATTTAGATCTCATTGGTTGCTCTGATACCAACTGTAAGGTGTCCGCTTGTCCACTTGTGGGACACGTCTTAGCAGCCCATCTGGAAGAGAGTCTAGAAAGCGCCACTGGCACTCACAAGGAATGTCACAGGGTTTACAACCTAGGTCTTCCCGAGTCTACCCCGAAGCGGAAGTGTCCATCCATTTTCACTTAGGATCAACCTGAAGTCAGGGTTTTTTTTTTCTATCAGCCAAGTCTCTAGGAAGTAGCTAGCGTCGAGCTCCAGATGAACCGCTTTGCGTAGGAACAACAAAGTCGAAGTGGATTTATGCTGTACTTGGTTCATGGAGAATGGGAAACGAGAGGGATGCGAAGCTCAACCTTTCTGCCCATAAGGCATAGTCCCATTCTGCTCCCCTAAAATAGCATAAACCGGGATTCTAACTCTACTCTCTCTAGGTCTTCACTGTTTCATTATCACGTCTTTGAGAAAAGTTCCCAGCTAACCGGGACCACCCTTCCGTAGGACGAACCCAAGTCACGTCCACCGCACTTTTCTCGAGTTGCTTGGTTATCTAATTACCTACCACACTATGTTTGACATGCAAAGGCAATTTCCTTAATTAATCAATTTAAACACAGGTTCCTTCACGTAACCTAGGCACTAACATTAAAAAACAATGTCAAGCAAGTTCCTTTTTCAAATATTTGATCTTTATTTATCATAGTCTTGGAATACATTAAGTATCTTGCCCGAAGGCTATCCCAACAATTATCAGGATTGCTGCTCCAAGTTTTGCCCATAGACTAGTACACGAGCCTCGAGATCCCATCTCGAGTCACCTCCACCTCTTGTGTGGGATTCAGAGGTAAGGAATTTACAGCCAGAGCCTCCCCTGGCACCCAAGCGTCCTCCCACTCCAAGTAGCACCCATGGAGAGACCTCTCGCGGCGGGTTCGGTCCATATACCCGCACGGCTAACAACCCCATTGGATAGGGCCAGGCAGGCAGTTGGAGGTAACTGAACCTGCCTCTCCCTCTAGGCTATTAGCCTGAAGCATTAAGCGCTTGGCCTTGAATTAGTTCCTTGAGAAAAGAAGTTCAAACAATCTACCTAAGTGTACAATCACAATCATTTCTGTGGTCGTTTGTATGACCAATTGCTAAGGTGTGATTCCTTCTTCCCGAATACTCCGAGCATTCGATCCTGGATCATTCGCGACTTGGCGAGATTCCAAGGGCATGGCAAGCTAGGTTGCTTGTTTACCCTTTTCCTTTGGGTTAGGGTTTATACCCTACCGACCCCAATTATCATTACCTTAGGTCTCCTTGTACTATAGTCAAATAGATCTTAGACAACCCCGTCGTCCTTTTGTTGCACGAGATAGGTAGCGGTACCTATCTTGAGGAATTACATGTCCTGTCATATGGCATTCTTTGATTAAGAATACCTTTGATCAAGGTATAGGATTTGGGAGTTCCATGGACCCCAATCCAAAACCCTAGTCCCACTAGGATGAAGATTGATTTGGCTCTAGGATTTCTTGTGAGATCTTAACGTTTGGTCCTTCGATCTTTAAGATGAGAACCCTAAGATCACGTCCTTTTCCCTTATGGACCACTTGTCCCTAGTAAGATTGTCTAATCAAACAATTCGATGATTGTCTGAAATCATCCTCTCCAAATATCTAGGGTATAGGTCTTGATCGATAATCCAACCTAGAGGTTAACCTATCGATTAGAGGGCTGAAATCTGTCAGGTGGACGTCTGTCTCTAGCAGACTGTCTCACCGCAGGCTCTGCTGCCTGTCTAACTGCCTGTCCAACACCCTAGCCCTGTGGAGGAACTGCTGCAGGCTGTACTACTAGCTGTGTTGGAGCTCTAGGCTCCTCCTGAAAGATCACTCTGCGGATCTCAACCACCTTCTCAGGCTGCCTGTGCATCTTATCTTCATGGAAGACGACATCATGGCTGCGTACTATTTTCCACGCCTGTGGATCCCATAGGCGATAGCCCATCTCTTCTGACTCACCATAGCCAAGGAATATGCATTTAATGCTCTTTGGATCCAATTTACTCCTCTTGTCCTTGGGCACATGGCAAAATGCCTCACATCCAAAGACACGGAGGTGCGCATAAGAGGGTGGCTTACCAGCCCAAACTTCCTCTGCAACCTGGAAATCCAATCCACTGGAAGACGATCGGTTTATGACATGCACTGCCGTACTAACTGCCTCAGCCCAAAAACTCTGGGGTAGGCCTGCATGGCTAAGCATAGAGCGCACACGCTCGTGAATAGTCATGTTCATGCGCTCAGCCAAACCATTCTGGGGTGGGGTGTAAGGGGCGGTCAACTGACGCTTAATACCCCTGTCATCACAAAACTGCTCAAAAGCACGTGAGACATATTCTCCCCCATTGTCAGTCCTAAGGCATTTCAGCCTATACCCAGTCTAGTTCTCAACAAGAGCAAGCCAACGCTGAAAGATTGCCAAGACATCGGACTTTTGCTTTATGGGATAAGCCCACACTTTCCTAGAAAAATCATCAATGAAGGTAACAAAGTACTTCGCGCCACCCATAGACATGCAAGGCATAGGCCCACAAACATCAGAATGCACCAATGCCAAGGGCTCACTCATGTGTGGCCTACCCGATTTCTTATGCGTAGACCTATTCTGCTTACCATAAAGACAATGATCACACGAGTCAAAACGTGCATAGTCCAAAGGCGGAAGATACTGCAAACCAGATAACATTTTCATTCCCTTCAAAGACATATGCCCCAAACGGGCATGCCAAAGTGATACATGTGGGATAGAGCACACTGCCAAAACATGGTCTACAGAAGACCCAGATACAACAAGAGGATAGAGGCTGCCAGCCTTGGTGCCTCTAGCAAGCACAAGTCTGCCTTTGATAATCTTCCAGGCAGAATCCCCAAAACAGACATAAAACCCTACATCATCCAACTGTCCTGCAGACATAAGACTGTGCGTAAGCGCAAGTACATGACGTACATCCCTGAGCAAAAAGGAACTGCCAGTGGAAAACTACAACTGAATATCTCCACAGCCCACAATATCAAGAGACCTGTCATCTCCAAGTCTGACTGATCCAGATACAGTACGGTAAGAGTGAAACCACTCACGGTAAGGCGTCACATGGAAGGACGCACCTGAATCCAATAACCAGCACTGTGCATACATACTAGATGTCTCAGTCAAGTGTGAAGCATCAGAAGAACTAGCTGCAAGTATAAACTCATCACCACCATCGGAGTAATTTCCTCAATCTTGACGTTGGACTTCGCAGGTACTATGCTGCGATCAGAGGACTTCTCCTGCACTTTATCTTTCCCCTTATCCTTGCGCTTCTCATTGCGCAACTCATGACACTATGGTCTAATATGGCCCTTTTTCCCACAATGATGACAAGTGACATTTGCATTGCGCCCACGTGACTTGCCACGAGATTTAGACCGACCCTTCTGCGAGTCACGGCCTCGGCCATTACCACGGTCATACCTCTCATTCCTACCTCTAACTGTCAAAGCATGACTACCACGAGAGGCATCCAAGTTTTTGCAATTCACCTCTTCCTGAAGAAGAGCACTCTCAAGATCTGCCAATTTTAGAGTAGCACTAGAGGCACAAAGAGCAGTGTGGAATACATCCCATGACTCATTCAGAGTCCCAAGCAAGAAAAGAGGAGTTACTTCCTCTCCAAAGGTGATATCCTGCGAAGTCAGGTTCTTTAGTATAGCATGGAACTGGCTCAAGTGAGCAGACATAGTCGCATTATCCTTCATGCGCGCAGATCCATAAGCTGCTTCAACCAATACGTCTGACTCGCCGGACTTTTCTTATCATAAAGATTCTTGATCTTATTCCATAGATCCCATGCACTCTGTGCTTCCTCAAGTACATTATAATGTACCTGTTCAGTGAGAGACAATACAATCGTGGACTTGCATAGCTCATCAAGTTCAAGCCAGTCGTCATTGTCCATAGTTTCAGGCTGCTCCCCACTTAACCGAAGTGGCTTAATCTGAGATTTCTGCACCAAAACTTGCCATATTTGACTCTTCCAGTAAGAGTAGTTGGTACCATCCAACTTTGTAATGTTAAAGATGGCACTATCATGCGAAGATGATGCCATTATGCAGGCTGGAAATGCCCAAACAGTCCAAAACTGCTTGCTGTTTTACTGCAAAAACTACCCAAAAATGACCAAAACGGGGTCCAAAGGGCGAGAAAAGTGTGCCAAAAGTTGCTGCCTACTTAGTACTAGGTGCGGTACACCAAATCAGGATATTTCAGCATGAAAAGTACACTCAGTCCACCAATAACTGCTTGCTGTAATAAATTACAGGTATGCAGTCTAGAGAGCAAACTGTCCCAAAATAGGATCCAATGTCAAGCAAACAATGCTAGGTCCAAAGCCGGCATGAAATGGACATAAGCAAGGCCAATGACAGTGAAAAGAACATGAGCTCAACACCGAAGCATGTCAAAATAACATCTGCCAGTGAAAGGCACACCCCCAGACACTCTAGGCAAAGTGTTCCTGTAACTGCCAAAACCTAACACAAATAGGTGTCTGCTCAAAGAGAAAGATCCAAATATGAGACTCAGCTCATAAGCATCCTGTGAACCAAGAGTACATCAATGCATATCCATAAAGATCGGAGTATGATCCCAAAGTCTCAATGCGTATGTAGCTGCTCAAGACATAAACTGCTCCAAATACATGTAAGTGCTCCAATAGCATGCAACTGTCAAAGGTCAAGCAAGCATGTAAAATGCTCCCACTGGCACAAAAGGCGTACAAAGCGAGCTCAGAAGCTCAAACAACCCAAGAGAAAGCACCAGTGATAAGTGACCCTGTCAATGCATCAAGCGCATCCAAGAGAGCATGACATACATGAAGCACCGGTCGTATTAACCATGAAGCAATACATAAGTCCAAATAAGCTCTCGGTCAACTCAATGACATCCAAATAGCAACCAAGATCAGTGATCAAGTAAGCCGGGAATGCTCAAATACATCCAAATCCAAGCTCCAAATGTCGGTATGGCATACACGAACCAAATAGCATATGTCACGAACCAAAGCATGTAATGCAAAAGCCTAACTGTCAAGCAGAGACATGAGGCATAGGCCGTCCACGAGCATGCCAAGTCGGTCCAAATGCCAGTGAAGACGGAGCTAATGCAAAGCTCAAAAGCATCCCATAATCTCATACATATGCTCCAAGTCGTCCCCAAATGTCAGAGACGTCATGCCAAAGCTCAAAGCATACATCCAGTATCGGTAGGTAAGTGCCAAAGCATGTAAAGTACCTTCAGCCCACTGTTATTCCAGCATGTATTTATTGTTCTAAACAGTAGATTTCAGCCCCGAATTCAAGCCAAAATCATGGTCAAACCAAATGCATACATCCCCAATACATCCGGGTAGGAAGTAGACCGCATACGGGCATCAAATAAGGTAACCGGAGTAGAGTATAAGCATCAAATGCCAATGCCAAGTGTGGCTGCCCTGTTTCCAGCACTGTATAACAGTAAATAACAGTCCCAAATCAGCCAATATTTCAGGCCAAAATCATGGCATAATCATGTGCATACATTCCCAACGCACTAGGCATCATGTAGACCGCATACGGGCATCAAATAGCACAACCGGAATGGAGTATAAGCAATAAATGCTAATTCCAATGGTGCTGCCCTATTTTCAGCCTGTTATGACAGTTTATGACAGTCCCAAATTGGAAGAGATCAGCCCCAAATGATCAATACCAATGCCCAAATCTTGAGTGACATCAAACATGAAGTCTATAGCCCTCTTGATCAAGGTAGAGAGCAAGAAGCAATGGCCAAGTGTGGAGCTGAAGTAGATGAGTGCTCACAGCCTGGAAAAAAATGATGCAATCTGCCCTGTTGGTGCTGAACTTACTGCTGCTCCACATGGGCTGAAAAGGGGGTAATGGGGGGCTCAAGAAGGGCCTATCAAAGGCCTATGACAAGCCTCTTTGAGCCTTGATAGGTGTAAGGCACAATACGAGGGGAATAAGCTTCAAGGGTTTGAAGCCATGGCTGCCCTCGCTGTTTGCAACCTATAGACTGAAATAAAACCCTGAAAGAATGATCAAATACCTCAGTATCAATGCCTTGAAGGTGCCTCAATAGGCTGGGAAGGTGCTCGCGAAGCCGGGGAGTGACGGGAGCTCGGGGAGATCGGATATGGCTGCCGGGATGGAGACCCAATGTGTGAAGCAAGTCGATGCGAAGGTCGGGAAGCACCGAGTCGAGCTCGAGCAAGAGAATGCCAAGCTCTGATACCAGTTGAAAGGTGAGAAGGATCGAAGCTTGCATGCGAGCTATGGTGGGAGAGCAAGAGCAAGAAAGAGAGAGACAAGAAATGGGAACTCCAACAGTCACAATGTGTGACCGGGCCTTCCTTTATTCAAACTGTCACTAAAAGAATAAAGAATAAAGTGACGTGACGGGCGCCCGCCACCTGCAGTGTGCAGTGGCGGGTACTGTCAGTGTAGTAATACACAGGGCGGCATGGCGGAGGCACCTTTACCCCCAACATACATTGTCTTGGACCACAACCCATGATCCCATGGAGGAGGTGTGGTCTTCTTTGGCAGATGTATATGGGGACCCATAGCAATCCTAAAATTTACATGCATTTGAATATAACCATGAGAAAAATACTATTTCTCTATATAAAATCACCATATAATACTCTAATCAACATAAATTTCCAACAGTAATATCTACTATGAGGTATTGCATCTTTTGGTAAAGGGTTCTTGGAAAAATGCTGACATGTTCTTCAAGAAAGTAAGCACTTCACATATGCAACCATGTTGCCTAGCAATAATGAAGCTAGACCATCAAGCTTGAGGATTGTCCACTTCATAATTCATAATCAAGGATAAACTAATCCTGATTAAGAGGAGATCATGGATAAGGTTATTGCAAGGACTTTAGCAACATCTACAATAACCATGATTTACAAGCCTCTCTAAGCATCCGAGAGTCTAGGGAGCTTGCCTCTCTATTGAATTCATGAGGGAAAAATGACCATCATTTCAAACCATTCCAAGCTTCAATGTGGCTACTCGTCTTTAGCAACCTCTTAGGGTGGCACATTTGGAAAGGTCATCATCAAGTCATCAAACCAAAACCAAGTATTTCATTATGCTACACCATCGGAGGATCCTAGGAGCAACTTCAAGAGGATTCTCTGGGCACATCAGTTAGCCTTGACTCCCCATCTATTTTCCTTCCATATGTGATAGCACTCTTCTAATATCAGACCAAAGGGTATTACTCTATAGCAGAAGCATCCCATGGGGTAATGAGCATTGCTTTCTTCTGATCTTCTTCTACTATTTTGATATGGAAATATCCAGAGTATCCATCGCACACACTGTAAAACTCATGACCATCCACTTGATCTAAGATCTCATCCTAAAATGGAAGAGGATAGTAGTCCATCTTAGTAGCTGCATTAAGAGGCTTGAAAAAAACACATACTCTCAACTTTCCATTGTTATTTAGCCTTATGACAATAGGAGACACCCAGTATGCATCATCAATAGGATAGATAAATCCCGCATCAAGAAACTTTGTAACTTCAACTTTAAGTACATTTTCTTGAACTGTACTCCTGCAGCAATATTTACAACATTTTCCTCTCTTTTTGAAACTTGGCTAGATTCAATATTTTCAATCCTTTATCTTATGTCTAAATGAAATGTCATTTGAAAAATCATCCATTATTCATCTTTCTAATTCTATTTGAGTATTTCAACATACCTATTACATGATAAAATTTTTGGCTACCATCAAATTTTTCAAAAAATACACATCACATTGGGTAGAGTTCATTGTCTTTTCTACGATTCCAAGAGCAAATAAAATGATGATGTTATTGATCCCAATATATACACACATACACATGCCATATTCATTGAAATAAAAATCACCCAGATGCATTGAGCATTAATTTAGAGAGAATAGGTCTTGAGGAGAACCTACAATCTAATTCTTGGAATGCTTAAGTGACCTCTCACACATGTCATGCATTAACAAAGGTGGGTGTGAACTTTACTTGATAGAAGTTCATATGTGCATAGAGGTACCCAACTTACTTTAACTGGAAAATGTGTATCAACAAGAAAGCCAATAGGTAGCAAGAAATATAATATGTACAAAATAACAAATTTAAAAAATCAAAAGGAAGAATAAAATGAAACAAATAATGAACTTCATGTAAGGGATTTTGAAAAACCCCAAAAGAGAAGGGAAAAAGAAACAAATAGAAGACTAATATCAAGCTCCAGGAAGCAACCAAATATGAAGAAGGATAGAAAAAATGAACATTTTGATGGTGCAAGACAAACTAACTAATGTGCATGCCAAATATTAATTGATATGGATGGATATCATCATATTCAAGATCCCAAAAGAGATTACAATGCAATGACACTTGCAACACTATCTGAAATCCATGAATATTTGATCTCAACCTCATTACTTATACTAAACAATAACAGAACTCACAAGCAAGAATAACTTGTAACTGCAAACTATGGTTTTCATCGAGTCAAACTAATGCAATAATGGAAACAAAAGCTTTGTTTGAAAGGGGGCCAAGCTTTAAATGCACATGATAATGCAACTTGAGTTTTCATGAGTGCCATTCCCTTTCCTCCTACATGCATGAGAAATAAATATCTCCACTACCCTTCACCTCAACATAGAGACATGAAAGAACACACCCCAATATAGCAACATATGTAAGAACACAATCATTGTACCCCAACCAAAGAGGCTTATTGGCTCCACAATTAGTTTGGAAAGCATCATAGATGTGTCTTCTTAGGATTTCAGTGTCTTGGATAGTCTAAACTTGCTAATCACAAATATGTCTACTCAAGATTTTGATCATAGATGTGTCTTCTTAGGATTTTGGTGTCTCGACTTGCTAAAACAATGGCTAGAGGACAAAGCCCTTCCTATGGTTATCATAGATTTCCCATGGCTTACGAATGGCAGCGGGGCAACCAGAGTGCCCATGGCTAGCTTCCACAAAGGGAGACTCATCCACAAGCTATTACCAACAATCACCAAGACTCCTCCTTTACATCACAACAAGGACCATCTTGTTCGTAAGGCACATCAATTTTCTTTTAATAACAAAGGGAGATATAAGAATACACACACTCTCAATTACAATGGAGCCTCATGAGGTTTAGTTGTTGTTACTTCATGATCTCATTCATACCTCACCAGACACATTTTAACCCCAAATGGATGGTTTTCTAGCAAGGATGTGTCAACAACTCTCTCTCAATCTAGACTATGCACACCCTAGTGTAACATTTCTAAATCCACCTTCTATGTTCTAGGCGTAGCTTGCCACATAGCTGAAGTCTTGTGTTGGAAATTTTGTAATGGTCCACTCTCACTTTGTGTATTGAGAGCGGAATTTTGATGCCGATAAGTGCTTAAAAATAGCTAAAAATTACGAAGATCAAGGGAAAAATATTCAACGTCGAAGGCAGCGGCTGATTTTAAGCGTCAAGTGCTCTAAAGATGCCCGTGCGACACTTGCGGATTTTTAGTAATTTTTCCATGTGCCTGTGTGAGGCCATGAGGGTGATTTGATGAGCTTAGGAGGCCCGGATAGATCCTAGAGCCAATGTTGTACCCATTTTAGATCCTGATCAACAAGTGATGCATTTATCGAGCCACTAATTAGTGGTGGTTTTTGAATCTTGGCTAATAGAGACTAGTTGTTCAGTATATACCAAAGAGCATTGAGATAGATTTGTTATTTACTGATGGATACCGTCAAGCTAGATTCGATGACAAGAAAGAGTTGAAAGGACTAGATGATGAGCTGAAATCATTAGGAGATATTCTCCTAAGCATAATAGTATGATATTGCTAAGAAAGAGAGGTCTTGTTGATTGAATAAATATCCCAGCTAGTTCGTTATAGGGGGAGGAGAAAGCTCTAGCATTCCCCTTTTTTTGAAAAGTCAATCCACTTTGAGTGGGACTGTAATCCCACCAATACAAACCTTTGAAGAAAACCTGATTGTCATGATGGTACAAACCATGGCAATACCTATAGGAAGGCTAGATTTGCTAGCCTTAGGTTTCCCTCTACCCATCTTTAATGGATTAGTAGAGGAAGATGCAAAACTTTATATTAGCGAGTTTTTGGGCTAGTTAATCATCATAACAGGGGGGGGGATGGTCCTAATAAAATTTTGCAAAGGGAGAAAACCACCCTTGAAGGGATTCATAGTGGGGTTAGTTTAGTTGAAGAAATTCCTATTAGTGGGAATTCCACTTCAAGGTTGCTACTAGAGGACAAAGAGCAAGGGAAGATTCTAAGGTTACCCCTAGCACAAAGAAGTCTAATCCCAAGTTGTGTGCCAATAATAAGAGAGTTATTGATTTGAATACTTAGGTGGATCCTCTAAGACCTAATGTTGGGCTAGAGGATCCTATTGTTAAAAATAACTGCAAGGAAAAAGTCAGAGAAGCTATTAAGGGCCTTGGAAGGCCTAAGGAAAGGATGGCGTGGAAGGAAAATAAAGCAATGTTTAATTTTTGGGAGTTTGACACAGCCAATGCATTATGTGAGGTCAAAAAAGATGTCAACCTCCTTCAATCAATTCATTTGTCATTTAATGTTTGCAAGGAAATTTTGAAAATTCTTTTAAACCAGTCTCTTTTGTGAAAATTATGAGCATGGATGTATTAGAGAGACTGGGAGTACCCATTCTAAAGGATACCACAACCATATTGAAGTTGCAAGATGATGGTTTAAGTGAACCTAAAGAACTTGTTTCTTAGGTGCTACTTAGTGATTCCCACATTGAATGTACCCTAGACTTTCTAGTCATTAGGTTTACTAGGAGATTGAGCTATTTGCTCTTACTTAGATAACCATGGATTTTACAAGCTAATTGCTTGAATGATATCCCAACTCATCATTCAATTATTAGGTCAATATTTTAGGTGCAAATTGAAAAGGGTTTGATGCTTACCTTAAGCAACCCTTGAATGAAAGTGTCAATATGGTGGAGTTGGACCTTGGGACTCCACAAACATGATTCCCATCCTATCAAACTTGGCATCATGTTATTCAAATTTGATCATAATGACTATCTGTTACTTTTGCTTGAGTTTAAGGATGTATTTCCATGGAGCTACACTAAGTTAAAGGGGATTCCCCTCATCATTATCGTGCACAAAATCCCATTAAATGAAGGAAGTAGACGAGTGAGATAAAATATTAGAACAATGGATTTTTAAAGCTTAGAGAGCTTCTTTTTGAGGAACTAATACATCTATGAAAGGATGGGATAATCTTCTCCATGGAACATACTTAATGCTACTTATTAGTAGAGATAAGGAAAAAGCAAAATAATTGAATCCACCTACCCTTTCTCTTTACTGACTAGATCTTGGATTAATTGGTAGGGTAAGACATATATTCATTCATGGATGTCTTTGTAGATTACAACCAAATAGCCATAGCCAAAGAAGACACATTGAAAACATTGTTTGTTAGAATCTTTGGTGTTTTTCATACCACATTATGGTGTTTGGTTGCCTCGAGATTTCGAGAAAGGATGAAAAACAAGACCTTTTATGATATTTTGCAATTTCACTAGAGGGGATCAATGTATTTTTAGATGACCTAGGATGTTATGAATAATTTGAGCATTTTCATGAGTATGGAATCCCATTGAATCCATCAAAATATGTGTTAAGGTTATCCCATGGTGTATTGTTGGGACATGTGAGTGGAGCTGACATTGCTACTAATCCTAAAAGGGTTACTATCATTGTAGCAATGAGCACACTTGCCCACCCTAGGGAGGTCCACAAATTCATTACATTAGTGAGCTACTATTGAAGGTTTATTAATGCATTGGTTGAGTGGTCATCACCTTTGATGAACCTTTTATCACACATGCACAAAAATTGCTTCATCATCGTGCTAACTCCTTTTGCCTCCAAACTTCATATCCACTTTCTCAAAACTGCAAGATTTGTAAACATCTCTATGCATCCAAATAAGAAATTTAAGAAATTTTGAATGAGCTTCTGTATCCCTGTAGGCATGTATATACCAATAAGCAGAATTGCTTCCCTTAACCTAAACTCCACAAAGCAATAGATATGATAATACCTCAAATTCCATACTTCTTCCACAACAAGTAGTAATCCCACTAACATTATCATGTCATCTTCTTTGTTGCCTTGGACACCAGATATTGTTACATACAACCAACATGTACTTTGCCAAATACTAGGAATAGTCTCCTCTATTAGCATACCTTGAAGTTCTTTGATAAACACATGTTGTGTTCCTTTTCCAACAAGAACTTAGTACCAACATCTTGCTAAACATACTCGTAAGCATACTCTGATAGATGATAGCCTCCATAAGAAACATCCATATCAAGTTCTTTTCTAGAACTACCATATGTATAATTAGCTGAAAACATACCCTGCAAGTACAAGTCATAAAACATATCATCATAAAAAATCAAGGAAAAGATAACTAGTGGAAATTATGCTCCATGCACTGTCACTTTGCATCAACTCTTGGCATACAACTAGCTCATCATCATCATCATCACTTCCCAAACTATCCAAAAACATCTCTTCAGCATAACAAGCATCATCCAACTTTGTAGAGTGCTCATAAAAAAATTCCTCGTCCTCTAGCATTCAGAACTGGTGCTTTAGTGTACTTTCTTCAACAACCAACTCATCACCATCAACAATACTAGGAACATCACCCCAATCATCATGGATACCTTCATCATGATGACTAGAAACATCACTCAACACATCACCAAATCTAGAAGAAACATCAAGATTCTCTTTGCAAACCAAGGAGTTTAAATCAAAGTTGGTAGACATAACACCTCATGTATCACCACAAGATGTGAGGGACTCATGGAAGCCCTCCCCCTCTTATTTGTCATTGTCAAAGACATTAATACTTGGAAAAAATTGAGCTTTCAGCATAGAAAAAGAACAATCCATTGATGTACGTCATCCTTCCCCCCTCATCTTCATAGATGCATGTCAAGATTGTGGGAGAGAAGGAAGGAGTGTCACTTGTAGCTTTCTTGCTTGCACAATGGGGGAATACACACACAGATGGAGGCTAAAAACAGTTTTCCTCTTCTTAGTTGTGTAAGCCAAAAGAACTCTAGTACAAAGAAATAGAAGAAACCTATATATGGGTCTCAAACCAAACTCAACTAACTAAGGTGGTATACTAACTGAGCCACAAACTAGAGTAGATAAGGATAGATGTCATCTAGCTATTATTCATGGGCGGTGTACCAACCGCATCTGTAGCAGCTAACAAGTCGGTGACATAAATGCACAACGGTCACCCTAGCATATCACGAGTGGAGCTCGATATCTCAACACTCCCCCTCGAGCTCAATCCCAATTCCTGCACACCAAACAGGTCTCTGAACTTGCGCAACTTCTCTGCACCCAATACCTTCGTGAATATGTCAGCTACCTGATCCTCTGTGCTAACATAAACTAGATCAATAAGACCTAACAAAACCCTCTCCCGCACATAGTGATAATGCACCTCAATGTGCTTTGTTCTAGCATGATAGACTGGGTTATTTGCCAAGTGTATACTACTCATGTTGTCACAATAAATGACAACTGGCCCATCTGTAGGCTGATGCATATCATAAAGTAGCTTATGCAACCAAGCTACCTCACATGCAGCCATTGCTGCACCCCTGTACTCAGCCTCTGTGCTTGACAAGGCAACTGTAGGCTGTTTCTTGCTGCTCCAAGTGACTGCAGCACTCCCAAAAGAGAACACATATCCACTAATAGATCGTCTATCAGAAATACTACCAGCCTAATCAGCATCAGTGTATCCATGCAACTGTGTCTAAACCCCAGTCTCATAAAATAGTCCATACTGCAATGTGGACTTCACATACATGAGTATGCGTCTAGCCACATCCAAATGCGGTTTCCTTGGAGCCTGCATAAACTAACTTACCAATCCAATAGCATAGCTCAAATTTGGCCTGGTAATAGTCATATAAATCAAACTTCCTACTATGTGTCTGTACATAGTAGGGTCTTCGAGAAGCTCACCTACATCTGCGCTCAGCTTCACATTCTGTTCCAAAGGAACTGAAATAGGCGTATAGCCTGTCATCCCATATTTGGACAGCATGTCCAATCCATACTGCCTCTGCAAGAGTTGTATCCCACTCAGATGAACATAGGCAATGCAACCAAAAATCTTCAAGTGAGAAATATCTAGTTTCCTACCAGTATACCTCTCCTCTGGAGTCATCCCATGTATTGCTGCAGTGGGAGTCCTGTTCATTATGTAGACTGCTGTAGCAACTGCTTTAGCCTAGTAAAAATCTGGCAAGTCTTTTTCATTGAGCATGGCACAAGATACCTCTCCAATATGCATGTTTTTCCTTTCTGTAATTCCATTTTGTTGTGGGATATGACTGCATGAATATTGCTGCTTTATGCCATGCTCCTGCAGGAACCTTGCAAACTCATTTGAGAGGTACTCTCCCCCTCCATCTGACCTTAGGCATTTTATTTGCAGGCCTGTTTCTTTTTCAACCATAGCTTTAAGAGTTTTGAAATGCCCAAAAACTTCACTTTTCTTTTTCATAAAATACACCCAAACTTTTCTGCTATAGTCATCAATAAAAGTGACAAAATAATGACAGCCTCCAAGAGATGCAGCTTTAGTAGTCCACACATCAGAGTGGATTACTTCCAATGGCTTCTTACTCTCTTAAACATGTCTAGGAAATGGTTTCCTTGCCCGTTTTCCAAACTGACAGGCTTCACATACCTTATGGATTTTTACAACCTTGAATTTAGGCAATCCTGCAATAATATTTTGGGCCTTCATTGATTTAAGTCGTTGTACATTAACATGACCAATGTGTTTATGCCAGATATCAATATCTGCAACTACACCGGCCCCATGTGCAAACATTGCTGCACTCAATTCAGGCATGTCTGCATCCAACGTAAACATTCTGCCCTTCTTCTTTCCTTTCGCTATCAAGCGACCTTTATTTTTCATATCCTCAACAAAGCATCCATGAGAATTAAATCTGACCTGCAAGCCCTGCTCAACCATTTGACCGACAGAAACCAGGTTCTTGGTGATATTCGGGACATGAAATACATCCGACAGGTATTTCTTTTTTCCATCCTGCATAGATAAATGAATTTTTCCAATCTGCACAATAGGATGTGCAGTATCATCACCAGTCTCCACAAATCCTGGTTTTTCCATTTTCTTTGCATCCTACATCCATTCTGCATGACCTGTCATGTGGTTTGATGCACCTGAGTCAACATACCACACATCATTACTTTCTTCTGCACTTGTCACAGAATTGGTCATGTGCTGCGCCATAAACAAATGCTCATTTCTGTCATCACCCTGTCTACTAGAAGATGCATAATTCTCTTGTTGCAATTTTCCATTCATGATGTCATTCTGCTTTTTATAGCAGTCTTTAGCCATATGATCCATTTTACCACAGTAGTAGAGCATTCAACATTGCTATTTGCATTTTGGCCTCTTTGCCATCCACCACGACCTCTTTGGCTCCCCTTACCTCTAGAGTTACCATGTCCTCCTCCATAGGACTGGTTTTCTTGAGTTTGTTGCATATTTTGATTTCTACCACGGCCTCCAGATCAGCCTCCTTTACCTCTACCTCTACCTCTTCCAGCATTTGAGTAGAAGACAGTTTCTTTTGAAGTTCCTCCTGAAGAAGATGCACCACCATTTCTCTACTCCTCAGAAATTAGAAGAGCAATCAACTCCTCAAAATCAGAAAATCTTTCACGGACGGAAATGGATATTCGGAACTGTGCATAATCCTTTCCTAGACCATTCAAGGTCACAGAAACTAAATCATCATCTTCCACTGGCGACCCAATGGAAGCAAGTGCATCTGCAATCTTCTTCACCTTCATGTGGTAGTCATTGATGCTCATACTTTCTCTTTGCACATTGTGCAACTCTTGCTTGAGCTGCATTTTCCTGGCTTGCGTATTTGTGCTATACATTTTTGACAAAGTATCCCATGCCTCCTTTGGCATACTTGCATCCTGAATATGCACAATCATAGAGTCTGAAATACTGATAGACAGCCAATACATAACTTTTCTGGCTCTCTCATGCCATCCTTTAAATGCCTGCATTTGCTGTTGATTGGGAACATCAGGAAGAACTGGTTTTTCTTCATTTTCTGCAATGAATTCCCAATATCCTTTTCCCATAAGGAAATTCGTCATTCTAAACTTCCATGCTTGAAAGTTGTTCTTGTCAAGCTTTTCAGTGACAATCTGTGAAAGAGAATCAAATGCCATTATAGAACACTGGGGGAATACACACACAGGTGGAGGCTAAAAACAATTTTCCTCTTCTTAGTTGTGTAAGCCAAAAGAACTCTAGTACAAAGAAATAGAAGAACCCTATATATGGGTCTCAAACCAAACTCAACTAACTAAGGTGGCATACTAACTGAGCCACAAACTAGAGTAGATAAGGATAGCTATCATCTAGCTATTATTCATGGGAGGTGTACCAACCGCATCTGCAGCTAACAAGTCGGTGACATAAATGCACAACGGTCACCCTTGCATATCACGAGTGGAGCTCGATATCTCAACAATGCATACCTTCTCTTCAACATATTGATCACTACTTTGCTGATTTATACCATAAGTCAAACCATGTACTTTTTGCCAAATTGGAACTAATACATCCATGTAATCCTCATAAAAGCATCCCATCTCTCTAATATCATCGAGTCAGCTAGTACAATCCTTGAAACTTCCTACATGTTTGATCACTCATGCCAGAACCTACAAGATGAATAAAGAAAAAAAATTGTATAAATAATGAGAGGCTCTGTACCAATAAGAAAAAACTCTATATAAACTCTGTACCAACAAAGAGCACATCAACTTGAAAATCTTTCCCCAACACCATTATCAAGCTATCCATAGAAACAAAGAGCACCTACCAGAGTTTGTTTGCCAAAACCTCTTTTCAATCTTGCACAAATATCATCCAAAGAATCTTAGATATGAGAAAAAATGGAAAAACAAAACTAGTATAAAAAAAAGAAGGAAACTAGCACTATGCTTTTATAGATGCATGTGGCAATGCATAGAAACTATAACTTACCCACCCTCCAATATGTGAAAATAAACATGTCCTATTGCATAAAATCTTCTCCAAATCTGCATAATGATATTTTATAAGACCTTGAGTCTTAAAAAAATGTATATAAACATAATATTGTTAAAAATAAGAAGAATACATATAAAAACCCCAAAACCAAACAAGAAGGAGACATAGAATATCTCTTGATAAACACTTGCTTGCTTTGAGACTATGGAGTTTCTCTTCTTTGACCTTTACAAAGAACAAAAATAAGACAAAAAGGAATGAGAAGAAGAAGAATACGAAAATAATGAGAGATGAAGAGAAATGAAGAGGAGGGAAAGAAGAGCAAAACAAGAAGAAGAGTGTGGGAAGGAAAAACCAATACACACCCTTCATGATGGCCCTTCTCTATGATAACTCTCTCATGGAGCTCTTGCCTTTGTCGTGTCTCACCCAACACTAATGTAATGTGCCCGTTTGTTCGCTTGTGGGACACGTCTTAGCAGCTCATCATGAGGAGGGTCTAGAAGGCTCTGCCTGGCACTCGCAGGGAATGACAGAGGGTTTGCGATCTAGGTCTTCCGGAGTCTGCCCCGAGCGAAAGTGTCTAGCCGTTCCCACTTGGGATCGACCTGAGGTCAGGGTTCCTTTCCTATCAGCAAAGTCTCTAGGAGCATCGAGCTCCAGTTGTACGACTTTGCGCAGGAACAACAGAGTCGATGCGGATTCATGCTGCACTTGGTTCATGGAGAATGGGAAATGAGAGGGATGCGAAGCTCAACCTCTCTGTCGAACGGCATAGTCCCATTCATTTTCCCTAAAACAGAATAAACCGAAAATTCTACATTTACTGATACTAGGTCTTCATTGTCTTATTATCTCATCATTTGAGAAAAGGTCCCAGCTAACCGAGTCCACCCTTCCATAGGACGGACCTAAGTCACATTCACTGCACTTTCCTGAGTTTGCTTTAGTTATCTAATTACCTAACACATTACGTTTTGACATGCAAAATCGGCTTCCTTACTTAAACAAATTAATCATGGGTTCCTTCACGTAACTTAGGCACTGACACAAAAACAATGCCAAGTAAGTTCCTTTTTCTCTAATAACTGCTCTTTATTTATAAAAATCCTAGAGTACATCCAATATCACGCCTGAAGGCCATCCCAGCAATATACAGGATTGCAGCTCCAAGTTTCGCCCGTTGACTAGTACATGGGCCTTGAGATCCCATCTCGAGTCATGTCGGCCTCTTGTATGAGATCCGGAGGCAAGGGATTTACAGCCAAAGCCTCCCCTGGCACCCAAGCGTCCTCTCGCTCCAAGCAGCACCCACGGAGAGACTTCTCGCGACGGGTTAGGTCCATATACCCAGCACGACTAACAACCCCCTTGGATAGGGCTAGGCAGACAGTCGGAGGTAACTGTTCCTGCCTCTCGCTCCAGGCTTTCAACTTGAAGCATTAAGTGATTTCCTTGAATTAGTTCATTGAGGAAAGAGATCAATTAATGTACCTAAGTACAAGTAGGAACATTTCGGAGGTTGTTTGTATGACTGACTGGTGTGACTCCTTTTTTTTCCCGGATGCTCCCAGCATCCGATCTTGGTCTTTTCGCGACTTGGCGAGGTCCCAATACTTTCAAACAAGACATGCAAGCAAATGGTCTTGGTAAGTTGACTTATACTTGCCCTTTTTCCTTGGGTTTTACCTCAGGGTATCTTAGTTCCTAACTCAAGCATTAGCTGGTCAGTCAAGGCAACAGACATGCCTTATTCACAACCCAACCAAGGGTCTTTTAATCTCTAATTCAAACCAAGCTCCGTTAACACACATGGTAACACATGATTCTTCATTTAGACTTTCAAGATGCAATCTAGATGCATGCAATCCTTCCAATTTTCTTAGTGCGGTTCTATGCAAGATTTCCCAATCAACCTTAACCATCGTGCACATTGTGCGTTTAGTATAGTTGTACCTCCTAAACGACTTTTATCTCTCTTTATTCCTGGCAACAAATACTTATTTCTAATGCACCGGAACACATGTGACTTGCGTCTATGAAAGTCTAGGGTTTTGTCTAACGATGGAAGTGCATCTCATGAACAGAAATTAACATTTCATGTGTTTTTTTTAACCATGATTGCGAGATGTGAATTCTAAATGTCTATTCATGCACTGAACTGGTTAAAAAGCTATCATTTTATGTGAGTAAAAGCTATCATTTCATGTGAGGTAAGGCGATAACCTTATCATTTTATGTGAAGTCCAAACTCTTCCGTTCGCGCATGCAATTAATTTTAAGGCTTAGAACCTGGGCTTGATTCGTGTGTGCTGCGTTGGTCGTTCCGCTTGCCTCTCCAGTATTACCGGTGGCTTGGGCGCCTAAGCTTTCCACAACTTTCTTCTTGGGAGCCATTCGCCTCACGAAGATTGGGCAGTCCGGACCCTAACGGGTTGGGTTGTTTGGGTTTGGTAGGAAAGACCCTTGAATGGGGTCCTTCACCAAGGGAGTGGTTTGGGTGTGGCTTGTTTGCGGTTACCAACTCTCACTCCCTCTCCTTCCTTCTTTCCCCCTCTCTCTCTTCTTATTCTTTTCCCTTATTCTCCTACTCTCTCTCTCTCTCTCCCCTTCTTCTTTTCACTTATTCTCCTAGTCTCTCTCTCTCTCTTCATCTTCTTCTTCTCCACTTATTCTCCTACTCTCTCTCTCTCTCTCCTCTATTCTTCTCCTTCTCCCAGTTCTTTTCTCCTTCTGCTCCTTCCCTCTCTTTCTCTTCCTCTTCTCTTCTTTTCTCCTTCTACCCTTCTTCTTTTTCTTCTTCTGCTACTTCTCTCTATATCTCTTCCTCTTATCTTCTTTTCTCATTCTACTCTTCTTCTTCTTCTTCTTCTTCTTCTTCTTTTGCTACTTCTCTCCTCTCACCCTCTACCTCTTCTTATTCTTCTTCTACCTCTCTCCCTCTACTTCCTCTTCCTCTACCTCTCTCCTACTCCTCTTCTTCTACTTCTCTCCCTCTACTTCTCTCACCCACTCCTGCTTCTTCTCTCCCACTTCTTCTCTTCTCTCTCTCCCTCCTTTTTTTCTTCCCACTCCTCTCTCTCCCTTCTTCTTCTTTGCTTCCCTCTCCTCACTCCTTCTCCTTCACTCCTCCTTCTCTTCTCTCTCTCCCTCCTTCTTTTTCTCTCCTCACTCCTTCTCTCCCACTTCTCTTCTCTCTCCCCCTCCTCCTTCTTCTCTCCCACTTCTTCTCTTCTCTCTCTCCCTTCTTTTTCCTTCCTCACTCCTCTCCCACTTCTCTTCTCTCTCCCACTTCTTCTCTTCTCTCTCTCCCTCCTTTTTGCTTCCCACTCCTCCTTCTTTCTCTACCCACTCCTCCTTCTTCTTCACTCCTTCTCCTTATCTTCTCTCTCTCCCTCCTTCTTTTTCTCTCCTCACTCCTTCTCTCTTATTCCTCTACTCTCTCTCTCTCCTTCTCCCTCTCCCACTTCCTTTCTCCTCCTTCCCTCTACTTCCCTTCTTCTTACTCTTCCTCACGGGGCCCACGCAGCTGGTGATCAGGAGAAGGGAGGTTATGGTCGTAGTCCAGTGTCGTTTCAGTAGCACGACGGGTGGCGAGAGGGGAGTGTGGTTGTGGTCGTGGCCCAGGGCCCATTCAACAGCATGGACGGGGGAAAATGCCCAATTGGAGGGCCCAGCAGTGCCGCTAGCGAGGAGAGGGGTGACGTAAGGGAGGCTGGGTGGTGAAGCAGCTGTCAGACCAGAGCAGATCGCAGGGGGGAGCAACTTCGTTCACAAGGGCCCAGGGAAGTGGTGCAGCACCTGTCGTCTAGGTGGTGGGGTTGGTTACGGCGGAGAGCCCAAGGGAGTGGTACAGTCACTACTGATGGGAGGGGGAAATGACCTTTAACGGAGGCCTAAGGGCCCTGTGCGGCAGCTGGGGGGAGGTTGGCGACGTCTCGAAGGGGGAATAGCCTCTCTGTATCCTCCTTTTTCTTTTCTTGGGGAGGGGAGAAGCCTCCCCTATTTAAGGGGAGGGGAGGAGGTAGGTAGCATGGCCACCCCTCCACTTGGAGGTTGCATGCCTGCCCCCCTCCCCCCCCATCATCCACCACTCCCACTCTCTTTCCCCCTCCCGCGACTGTTGTCGGTGGGGAGAGAGGGGGGAGTAAAAATTTCTGAACTAGTGATAAAATTTTTTCATTTTCTTTTAAGATTTTTAGGGGAGGGTTCCTATAGTCCATTACATTCTCTCCCCCTTAGAGGAATGGAGATGTCCTCATCTCGAGAGGACGTGGGGGTATTGTTGATTGAGAGTATCTTCGTCCATCCAGGTGGCATCCTCTTCGGGATAATCTTTCCACTGGACGCGGTATTCTCTTAAGGTCCTTGACCTCAAATGCCTTTCCCTGACATCTAGGATTCTATCAGGCCCGTAGCTCAAGGACTCCTTGGCTAGGCATTACAACTTGCTGATCATCAAGTACATGATTTGGATTAGGTAGATACTTTTTCAATAGGCTAACATGGAATACATTATGAACCTTTAGGGTTGCGGGCAGCTGCAGTCTGTAAGCATTAGGTCCTAGGCACTTAGTGATCTTATAAGGTCCACAATACCTTGGACTTAGCTTCTTGTACTTTCCCAAGGACAGTGAACTCTTTTTAGGGCGTACGCGAATGAAGACCATATCACCTTCAACGAAGGATTTGTCTTGCTGTTTCAAGTCTGTGTAAGCCTTCTATCTATCCTTGGTGGCTTGGATGTCTTGTCTTATTGATCTGATTTGGTCATCCATGTCTTCCAACATCTTGCTCGAAGCTTCTACCCTCAAGGTTGGATTCGAGAAGCTCAAAGGAGTACGACAATTCATGCCCATACAATGCTTGAAAAGGGGTCATCTGAATACTTTGTTGGTAAGAAGCATTGTAGGCAAACTCAACCAGTGGCAAATATTGAATCCACTTTTTAGGTTCGTGATAGTAGTATGCCCTAAGCATATCTTCAATGACTTGGTTGACTCGTTCCATTTGACCATTAGTTTGGGGATGGTAAGCTGTACTGAAACATAGTTGAGTCCCAATGGCCTTGAAGATAGCCCTTTTGAAGTGTGATGTGAAGAGAGAGTCACGATCACTAATGATTCTTCTGGGTAACCCATGCAGTTTGAATATTTCCTTGATGAATAATCTTGCAATGTCTGAGGCTTTATACCTTGTCTTGACAGGGATGAGATGTGCAACCTTGGTGAGCATATCTACTACAACCATAATAGAGTTGTATCCTCCTTGAACTTGGGGTAGGCCAACAACAAAATCCATACTAATGAATTCCCATTTCATTTGGGAAATGTCAAGTGGTTGCAATTTCCCTGGCATTTTGACATGTTTTCCCTTAATGCGTTGACAAGGCAAACATTCTGTGACATATTTGAGAACATCACCCTTGAGCCTATCCCAATAATAGCTCTTCCTGACCGCATTAAGGGTCTTGGCATAGCCAGGATGTCCTGAGAAAGGGGAGTCATGGGCTTCCCAAAGTATCTTCTGCTTGAGACGTTGGCTTGCAGGGATACATAATCTTGTCCTAAAGTAGACAAGTCCACTACTGAGACAGAAAATTCTTGATACTTCGTTTTTAGCTTTGGGTCTTGATCCTTGACGGGGATCTCCTTTAGCAATTTCTGGTAGACTGGGTCATGACACGCCTCTTCTTTAGCTAGCTCAAGAATTGGGTTTTTTGGCATTGATACCTTTGTGGCTAGAGATCTTGCTGTTGATGGATCTTGCAAAATAAGAGAATTCAAAAATGCCTTGCGAGTGAGTGTATCGGCAACTACATTCTCTTTTCTAGGCCTATATTTGATTTTGAGGTCATATTCTTCCAGCACTTCGATCCATCAATGTTGCCTCATGTTGAGCTCATTTTGGGTGAAGATTCATTTAAGACTCTTGTAGTCCGTCACTAAGGAATATTTATTACCTAGCAGATAATGTCTCCAAAGTTTGAGAGCATGGATGATAGCCAGCAGCTCCAGATCGTGGGTAGCATAATTCCTTTCATGTCTCTTCAGTTTCCTTGAGGAGTATGCTACGGGATGACCTTCTTGCATAAGCACGCATCCTAAGGCAAGTGTGCTAGCATTAGTTACCACTTCGAACTCCTTACTAAGATCAGGAAGTTTCAGGATGGGTGCTGATACTAATCTTTGCTTTAGCTTGTCAAAGCTGGTTTGTTCGGCAGGTGACCATACAATTGCTACTTGCTTCTTTAGTAGCTCAGTCAAAGGCACTGCAATCAAAGCATAGTTTTTGATAAAGATCCTGTACCATCCTGTCAATCCAAGGAAGCTACATATTTCTTTGACAGAAGTTGGTGTTGGCCATTCCAGAATGTCTTGGATGGATCTACTGAAATTCCATCTGCTGATACAATGAATCCCTAATATTCAATCTGTCACTTGAAAAATCCACACTTCTTATTCTTGGCATAAAGCTTGTGTGCTCTCATTGTTTCAAGAACAATGTGAAGTTGGGGTTCATGATATTTTTCATTTTTAGAGTAGACTAGAGTATCGTCAAAGAAGACGAGTACGAAGTCATCAAGATAGGGCCTAAAGATATCCTGCATTAACCTGTTGAAGGTAGCATGAGCATTTGTCAACCCAAATGACATTACTAGGAATTCAAAGTGTCCATACCTTGCGCTGAATGCAATCTTCGGGATATCTTCTTCCTTGATCCTTATCTGATAATATCCAGATCTGAGATCTATCTTAGAGAGTACCTTTGTACCTTGAAAACGGTCAAGTGGTTCATCTATTCTTGGAATGGGGTATTTGTTTTTAATGGTTGATTGATTCAACACTCTGTAGTGCACTGCCACAATCGATTAGGGTTTTGAAGCTTTTACCTTCATAATTCGATGGATTTTGGATCACCGAGAATTGGCGATTCGGACCCTTCTTGTAAAGAGTGGCGTGAGCCTTTGCCCTCGCAATGTCAGCATCCATGGATGGATCTTCTTCATCACCCAGCTCCTTGTTGGCAACACTAGAGGTTCTCCCTCTGGCCATGACGGTGGCTCCTTGGCCATGGGCGGCTCCTTGGAATGGCCCTTGGCGATGTCCTCTACTAATCTTGGGACACTGCCTCTTGAAGTGTCCGGGCTCATTGCAATGGAAGCAACATAGATTGCGGCCGTTACCTTGTGTAGGAACAAAGTTGTTGATAGCATTGGTCCTAGCTTTCTTCCTTTGTCCTTGATTCTAACCTTGCGCTCTCTTAGTTTGAGCCCTATAATTCCCTTGTTCTAATCCCTGTAAGGCCAAGTCCTGTTGTTCCTTGGCTTGGTCTGCATCTCTTGTATTATTGGTGCAGCTCGAATGAGTGCGTCTTGTAGGTCTGTTGGGCGCATTGATTCCAAGCGGGTGTTTATGGGTGGATTCAACCCATCACAAAACTTTGACACCTGTTGTGTCATATATATTGGAGGTGCGTGCTTTAGGAGAGAAATGAACTTTGAATAATATGCATTAAGGGATAGGCGAAGCTGCTTCAATTCATAGAATTCGTTCATTTTCTGTGTGCAGTAGGCAAGTGGCAGATACCTCCCTTGCACAGCTTCCTTAAGCTTCTCCCAATTGACTGTTTCTTCCGAGATCGCTTGGTCTCTGCACCATTTCCACCAAAGTCTTGCTTTGCCTGTAAGCTTAAGTTTGGCAAGCATAGCTTGGTTAGCAGGTGTAGTTCCTGCTGCCTCAAAATAGTCCTCCATGGACTCGATCCAGATCTCGGCATCGGCTTGAACAGTCCTTCCCTTTCCATCAAATTTAGGTGGCTTGATTTGTTTGAGAATGAACTTCTTCTCTTGAATCACAGCTGTACTTAGTGCACTTGGGGTTGCGCCTGGGCAATAAGATTCTTTATGTTAAAAATCTATCAAACGTTTCTCATATTACATTAATATGACCAGCATAGCTTTTAGCCAAGTGACCTAATCTCTTAACTCCTTTGCCAACATTTACAATCAGGATAGACAATAGTAAGAAGTCTTATTCATTCGTGAGGGCATAGCCCTTTGAGTACATTTATTTTGGGAAAGTAGAACAAGCTGATTGGTACATCAATTTAGGGAAAATAGCATAGCCCGTTTGTCCGCTTGCGGGACACGTCTTAGCAGCCCATCGGGAGGAGGGTCTAGAAGGCTCCGCCTGGCACTCGTAGTAAATGACACAGGGTTTGCAATCTAGGTCTTTTCGAGTCTGCCCCGAGCAGAAGTGTCCAGCCGTTCCCACTTGGGATAGACCTGAGGTCAGGGTTCCTTTCCTATCAGCAAAGTCTCTAGGAAGGAGCTAGCATCGAGCTCCAATTGTACCACTTTGCGTAGGAACAATAGAGTCAATGCGGATTCATGCTGCACTTGGTTCATGGAGAATGGGAAATGAGAGGGATGCGAAGCTCAACCTCTCTGCCGGACGGTCTGCTCTGTCTCTGCTCTGTTACTGTTCTGTACTATCCTATAGATCTTCTGTAAGTGTTATGTAGAATGTATGTGTGACTTTGGGAAAGTTTTCTAACTTTTGGAAAGGATGAATCTAAGTTCAAAAGAGCTAAAACAAGTGGAAGAAGCAGTTGCTGAAGACTAAAGATAAGACTAGAGTGACAGTGACAGTAGTGAGCTATGAAGAGACACTATAGTGGCTCTGGTGCCTCTTCACATCAGACATACCTTTTGGGAGGTGTATCCAAGACCTAAGAAGGATTATTGAGAGTCATTATAGAGTATTGTAGTGAGGAGATGATGTACTATTGAGAGAGAGAGAGAGAGAGAGAGAGCCAAATATAGCCAATTCTATCAAAATAGTGTAACTGTATAGGAGAGATTGAGAGAGAAAACTATGAAAACATTGAAGATGAATACTATGTGATTGATTTCCATTAAAAAATGGTGTATTCTTTTATGTTCTTTGTTCTATTGATGGATTCTATGAAGATGTTGAAGATTATGGTTGATTCTATCAAATCCATGGGAGATATCTACTATGATGCTGTGTGAATAATTGTTGTTTTCTTTGTTTTGGTCATCAAAAGAATGAAATAAAAGCTTGTTGATGTTACAAGATAGATTTTCTTGCAGTAGAATCTCCTTTTCCTTGGTGTTCCTCTTGGAGCTCCATGGATTCTACTTGATTGAAGCAAAATGAGCTATCAATCTCACTAAAGGATCTAGAGATTGTGAATATTGGTGAGAAAAATGGAGGTAATTCTGGTATGCTTGACTAGCAGTGGTCCAGTCCCTTGGAATTAATGGCCAGTTAATCTATGGTCCCATGAGAGAATCAATTGAGCTCCATCCTCTTCTTCTCAGAATCTACTGATCAAATCCTTCATACCCACTAACCAACTGAGGGGGTTGAGAAATAGAAGTGGCAGGAGATGGAAGTGGAATAAGTAAAAGAGGATGAAGAGATGGGTAGGAAAAATCATAAAAGGAGGAATAAGCTAAAGAAAGAGTGGCTGAAAATTTAAGTGAATCAGTTAGGAAAGGTGTCAATTGATAAGTAGGAAAAGTAGAAGTTATATGGATAGATGGAGAAGGGCATGGTGGAGAAGGGGAAAAGACTCGATCTTCAATGAAAGAACAATAGGTAAATAAAGCAATTTGAGGAAAAAGGAGAGGTAAGATAGCTGCTGAGTTGGATTGATAAAGGGAAAGATAAGTATCATAGCGACGATGATCCATTTGCTGGTAGTACAATAGGCTAGGAATAGAGGGACTTAAAACAGATCGTCTATGGTAGACATCAAAGAAGGATGAATCAAATGGATGGTTCTTGGAAAGATAAGCTAGGAGATCCACCCTCAGTTGGTTAGTGCTCTACACATAAGTAGAAGCTATATTCTGACGTTGATTCAGGACCACAGAATCAATCATTGAGTGCCATGAAGTGTCTGAACAAGTAGCCACCTACCAAGCCAAATCTACATCATCTGAAATCAACAGATCACCTCGTAGATACATGTAAGACAGCAACATGGTATCCGTCGTCACAGAATCTTCAAAGACCATACGGACAACTTCTGTCAGCAAATTAGAAGGCCAAGCCCCACTCCAACCATCCTTTGGAAGAGGGAGATCCATTGTTTAAAGCTTCATATAGAATGCCAACTTCTACAAACTGATAGTGGACAAAGAAGGAATGGTCCAGAGAAACATACTCCTGAAAGTGCTCAAATGTAGACCATAACAAATCCATTCTAGACTGCAATCTTTCCACTTTATCTTGAAGCAATGGACATAATGTGGCATGTCTCTGGAGAACTGCCAAGTCCTGCTGAGATATAGAAGGAATCATAGGAACATTGGGGCTTGGAGAAATGGACCGTGACTGTGCCAGTTGGTCCTACAACTGCTTAATCTGGAAAGCTTGTGATTCCAATGTATTATGAGCAGTCTGCAAAGCTGACAGTTTTGCATCTAAAAGAGTTTGAAACTCTTGAGCTTCTTTAGACATTGTCTCTTTCCCTTCTGAGACTTTAGTGACCTTTAACTGAGCTTCTGCTAATAACTGAGTCTTCAAAGAAGATACTTATTCTCTCTCGTTCTCAAGCATTTGGGTCTGCTGCTCCATCTGCTTAAACAGATCGGAAGAGTGTCTTTAGCAGAGGCTAACTCTGTGGTTATCTTATGCAACTGGTCTTTGGATTGCAACAATTCTTCATAGAAAGAAGCATATAACTATTGAACACAAGCTGTCACTGAGAGTTCAATCGAACTCTAGATGTCATTACAAAGGAATGGAATAGCATCTCCTGACACTAAACTTATTAATGAAGGAACTGATATTTCCAAAGAACCCTCTCGATGTGCCCTAAATAAATTGTTGCATGTGAGGTAGGCAGGGAGGTCACTGCCAGAAGTAGCAAGAACTATGACTGAAGGAATGAGTGAGGGAGTTTTATCTGCCACACGCTTCAAACACTTCCACTGAATGACCAATGGAGGAGGGGAATCAAGATCCTCTATGTCAATAGGTTATGAATCCTCTGAAGGTGGAGGGAAGGAGCTGGATCAGATGGAGAAGGAGGTAGCACACCCTTCTTAAGGCCTGAGTATGCCAAGAAAGCATATGAATAGAAACCATAAGTGACATTTGTGACATTCCCTCTGGTCACTTTGACAAAATGTTGGTCCATCTTCGTAAGCAGGTAAATACTCCAATCAATGGCCACCCCTTTTAACACCATCTTGAAAGCTGTGAAGAGTTTCTTAGACAAATAATGAGATGGTGATTTGGTAGGCATAAACCTATCTTGGAGGAACTGGCAGACTAACTTCCAAAGAGGATCAGTGATCATGGAAAAAGACACTCCGGAAGTGTTAATCACTTTCTTGACATCTAGAACCTCTTTGGTCTGCTTCTGTAACAGCTTGAGAATCTCATCATTTGAGAATAATTGTTTGGCTGTAACAAAGGGTTCCCCTTTGTAGGGAAGAGACAAAGCCTTCCATAACCCTCTAGGTGTCAATACCATGGAAGTTCCACGAACCAGGCTCGATTTCTTACTGTATGATGCAAGAAACTTATCACACAGGGATGGATCGTTGGGAATCAAAGGGAGTGAAGCAGCCACGAAAGTTGCAAGTCCTGCTTTTGCTATAGGCTCAAAAGCCAGTAGGGAAGAATAATCTCTACTAATCAACGGGACATAGTGGATAGGAGGAGGAGCGTGAGGCGCCATTCAGATGGAAAACACATACACCACAAACACAGACAATCAAAAAGAATGCCTACAAAACAACCAAATAGCTATAAAAAAGAAATCGATCAAAAGAAGTGCACACATAGATGTAACTAATCAATTGATCTCTCCAAACAATCCACATCCTAGAAAAAATCTGGCATGACCTCTACACATATGCGACCGAAAATTTTATGCGATGCAACAACCAGTCACCCAAGACCTCGTGTCAGGCAAGAAAAATAAAACTACAGACCGCACCCATAATCGTATCACACAAGCAAACCATTATACTTGAAAAACCTAATCAAGACCTAACCATAACTTTGACCAACAATTTCAACTTAGAGGACTATACGTGTCCATCCCACGAAGCGTGTTTATTAAAAAGGGAAAAAAAGTGCAATGAGAGAAAATACTTTTAATGAAGGGTTCATTTTAAGAAATTATTAACAATGGGTGAAATTTTATTAGGTTGTAAACCTTAATAAGAAAACGGCGGTTCCTTCTTAAAATTTTAATTACAATTTATTAAGGTGAAGTGATGCTTAAATGAAACCCGGACTGTGATACCCAAGCTGGGGTCTCTAAATGCAAATTCATTAATTAAAAATTAATGGTGATGTGGAGTGTTTTTTTGTCAGCGTGTGCTTTTTTATGACGGCTGGTTCATTCTTTTATTATAAATTAAAGTGCCTCTGAAGTGCACGTAGCACATGCAAAGTGAATGGCGGATTGAGTTTAAGTTATTGAAAAAATGTGTGTTTAGCGCGAGCGCGCATGAAAAAGTGGGTGAATAAATTTTATTTTAACAAATAACCATGGTTAAGGGATGACCAAAATAAATAAAATACAAAAAATAGAGACCTAGTAGGGGTGTGTATGTGAAAGACTGAAGGGGCACTGAGTAGTCCCAAATGCAAGGAATCCAGTCAAAAAAGCAAAAACCACTGATTGGAAAAAATAATAAAGCATCTTAGTGGTTTTGTTTTATTATTATTATTATTATTTTATTTTTTTGTTTATTGTTTTTAAATTGTAATTTAGGTGTGTTTGTATTGTGTATATTGTTTGGTTTTGTGTGTTTTTTTCGTTCTTTTTCTTCCTTGTTTTTAAAAAAATGATTAAAACGGGATATATGACACATGAATATGTTGTGAAGTGTAAGGGTGGAATTTCAGCAATCCAACAAGTGTCAACAATGTGTTTGAATTTATCCATAATTTTTCAGCTGATTGTTGGAATTCAAAATGAATTTTCATGAGGTGAAGTATTAAAAGTAGGGTTTTGGCTTCAAATAATACTTTAGCCATTTATGAAAGCATTTTCAATTAAGAAATTATTATAAAAAGGGGCAAGGAGGTCTGTGAAATATTTTTGGAAATATTTTTGAATTTTTACTAATTTTTAATGACTTTTACTCATTTTACATGTATTTTTGAATAAATTTAAAAGTTTTGAATTTTGTGCAACTTATTTTCTTGAATTTCCACTTTAGAAAATAGTGCAAATGATTTTAATAATGTTGGAACTTTTTTAGGAATTTTTTTGTACTTTATTTGGATTTTAAATGAATTTTAATGAATTTGTGAAGTTTATTGGTGTTTTAAATATATTTTTATATGTTTTTAATGTGTTTTTCGGGTTTTGAAATGAAAAGTCAGTACCCGAGCTACGTGTGAACGGCTGACTGCAATACACCACCGCATGGATAAGTCAGAGGCGCATCCTCGCGCATGAACGCCGATGGCCACACCCGTATACACACGCACACCGAGAGCGGTCATATGACGTGGGAACATGAGAGGGAAAGGAGAGTGTGTCGGCGGGTGAAGGGGGGAAATTTTGGGAAGGGGTGGGTAAATAGTGGGGGGGAGTAAATTAGGTGGGGGGAAAATAGTGGGGTGAAGGGGGGGAAAATTGGGTGGGGGTGGGTAAAAGAGTGAAGGCGGGCGGGTGTAGGAGGGTGGGGGGGCCCAAGGAGGGGTGGGCGGGTGGCAAGAGTGGGGGGGCCCAAGGAGGGGATGGGCGAGTGGAAGGAGGAAGGCAGCGGGGGCGGGAGCCAAGAGGGAGGCGAGGGGAAGGAGGAAGGTGGCGGGGGCAGGAGTCAGGAGGGAGGCGAGGAGAAGAAGGAAGGCAGCGGGGGTGGGAGCCATAGGAGGACGAGGCGAGGAGGGTGGCAAGGGGAGGGAGACGGGGAGGGTGGGGAGGGGAAGCCGCAGGGGTGGGAGCCGCAGGAGGACGAGGCGAGGAGGGTGGCAAAGGGAGGGAGGCGAGGAGGGTGGCGAGGGGAAGCTGCAGGACAAGGGAGGACGAGGCCGTGGGAGGTCGTGAAGGACCAAGGAGGAGGGCAGAAGTGGTGGAGGGCAAGGGAGGATGAAAGGCGGGAGGCCCTGTGGATGAAGACGCCGAGGAGGAGGGCGAGGAAGGAAAGGACGCGGGCGCGCAAGGAGAAGCAATTAAGACAGTTTTTTTGTGTGTTTTTTTGTTTTATTTTTATTAATTGAATAACTTTCAGTTTTTTTCGTTTTTCTTTTTCTTTTTTTTTTGTTTTGTTTTTTTCTTTTTATTTCTTTGGTTTTGAATTTTGTGTGTTTTTTTTAAAAAATCAGGATTGCGTTTGTTTTTGTTTTTGTTTTTTTTCAATTTTTTTTGTTGTGTTATTTTATTTTATTTATTATTATTTTTTGTGTTTTTTTGTTTTTTTTGTTTTTTTATTGTGTTGGTTTTTTTTTAAATTTGTGTTGTGGTTTTTTAATTTTGTTTATTGTTATGTTTTTTTTGCATTTTTTGTTTTTATATTTATTATGGTTAGGAAAAATGAGCGCACCCCCGTCCCATGCACATACGCTGGGCGGGGGTAAAAAAATTTGCATCGGCGGGATCAGACCGGGTGGGGACGGCGACACGCAAGGTACCGAGGTCACGGGGGCGTCCCGAGGTGCGTAAAACCAAAAAATGTGCATTCACGCGTGACACAAGAAATGCGGCGACACAGCAAAAATGAAGAAAATTTAATAAAACTCAAACCCTACGTCAAATCAAAAAACCATAAAAAGGAAAAATGTGCTAGGAGACAAGGGAAAAATGATCGAAAAAGGCAACACTTGTTCCGGGGCAAAATCAGGGTGTTCACATGGAAAAAACGCAAGAAACAAGCCCGAAAATGGACTCGAAAGTTAATATGAGAATAACCAATTACCGGAACAAAGTGCGATAAACAAGAAAAATGTCCGAGGAAAAGGGATTCACAAGGCTGGTGCATCAAAACTGAATTTGGGGGGAATTGGGAGGGGTTCATATGGAAAAAACACAAAAAAATACCCGAAAATACTCGAAAAAATTAGTAACTAAAAATCTAGCAGTCGGAAGAGGGGGGAGGAAAAAGGAAAAAGTGGGGGAAAGGCTGGCAGGACACAGTTGTTAAATTAAACTGGAATTTTGATAAAAATAGGGCATGGTCACATGGAAAAATGTGAAAAATAGGTACGAAAAGGGCCTGAAAATCCGCAAAAATTAATCATGGATAAACAGTGCATCAGAATGTCAGGGAGTAAAAAGGAAAAATGTCGAGGGGAATAGGTAGGGCAGGGCTGGCACATCAGAGTAGTGTTCTAAAGCAACAAAAGTACGTTCACATGTAAAACCGTCCAATTTACGGGAATTGCTTCAAAAAGTAATAATTTTAGAACCGTATGTCGAAACATGAGTTGGTAAAAAGGAAAAATGGGCAATTCAAAGGGATGAACAGGGCTGTAAGGTCGGATGTGAGTCTCAGTGAACATAGGGTGCATTCACATGGAAAAATCACAAAACAAAGAATAAAAGCAAACGGTCAAGAAACAGCTCAAGGATAGGGTGAAATAGAACGGAGGAGTGGGGAAGATACCCCATCAGGGTAAAATGAAGTGATGACGTAGATGCATGATCATAGCAGGGTATAGGCATGGGGGTATGCAACATAAACGCACAGGGACATGTCCCCACACTGAAAACCTTAGTAGGAAGGGTAAACCGAACATCAAGGAACTAATACCACACATCAGACCAACCACGAATGCCCCCACACTTAAGACATGACCATCAACTAAGAAACAGAAGGTGTGGGGTTAAAAAACTTGGCCCAAATTACGGAGGAGTAATGTCGATTATCGAGGGTGCGTCTTGTATCGTTGTCTGCAGGAGGTAACAAGGTGTCTTCACAGCACACATCCTTTGTGGCAAGGACCACGCGGAAGCACCTAGCAAGATAGTTGGTTGAACAAATCGCAGAAAAGTCGTCAATGACGAGGGATATTACACTCAACTCACGATCACTCAAATGGAATGAAAGAACAGTCACTCGCCCCATTACTAACATCGCTCGAGGAAATAATGATGGAACCCAGATCTCGCACCGAGTTTAGGAATCAACAAGGGGATGGTATAGAGAGAGTATACCAGGGTGCACAATTAATGGTGCATCAGTGCGTCCAACCCGTCTGGCATAAGTACAAGCAGAAAGGCCAGGGAGCCTTGCAGTGTAGTGTACACAATAGAGTGACGTGTCTCGTGCTGATGGCAGAGACCCATCCCGTGGGTGCATAGGGAAACAGAAACATACTTGACTCCAATGATCGTAACGTCCCTCAATCCTCACCTCTCAATAATTGATTGAAGAGACACCAGTCACACTCAACCCACCCTCTGTCTCACGCTCTGTTGAAAGATACAGAGGGCACCCCATTCCTGAAACCCATTGATGTAATCCTCACCATCACTTGTGCAGAGGTTGTATGCCTTGTGCACAATTGATGGTGCAACTGTGCATCCCGCCCTGTGCTGGCATACAGTGTAAGAAGGAAGGCCAGGGAGTCTTATGGTGCAGTGCACAGAAACAAATCGTATGTTGTGCATTGAGAGGCCCATCCCGTGTGTGCAACACTCTGTTAACACATCTCACCTCTCATTTGATTTGAAGGGAAAGACTGGTCACTCAACCCACCCTCTATCTCACTCACTGATAGATACAGAGGGCAGCCTATACTCACGTTCCCATCCTGTAGGATAAAAGCTTACATCACTCGAGGGGTTGGTGATGAAGATCATGACGGCTGTGGTTGTCATGAGGATCTTGAAGACAAGGCGTACACAAGGAGGCAGCCTATAAATCTCGTACTTCAATGATTTGTAAGAAAGGTCGTCTGTTGAGAAGGACAGACGGACTAATATTGCAGAGACAACGCACCAAGGGAGGTGGCTTCAAATTACTTGCTGAAAAGGGTCTGCTGGTGAGTCACGTATCCTGAACTGCGGGGTGTTACCACCTTTTCCACAGTCAGCTTCTCGCCCAAGGGTGTTTCCACCTTTTCTTGGAATGAGACCTGCTATGACATGGAATTTCTTTCTTTTCTTCCATAACAGTTTTTTTTTCTTTCTTTCTTTCTTTCTTTTCTTTTTCTTTTTTTTTCGTTAAGAAAGGGAGTGATATTAATACCATGTGTCAGGACCAACCTCGCCACCATTGTTGGATTAGACGAGAAGATAACAAGGTCGGGTTGAGATGTATCTACGAGGGGTTAGCAGAATGAGAACACCTCATGAGGAGAATCATAAGGGCTATCAGAAGCACGACGAGAAGGACAGTGCGACGCCTAAAAGGGGGAGGGTAGATCGACTTGTATGGGCCCATCCACCGCTGTTGAACCTTGCCAGGAAACTTGCCAAATCTCGAATCATAGGCCAAGACAAGATCACCTTCTTTGAACTCCTTGTGCTTGATAAAACTGTCATGATAGGCCTTGCGTCACACTTGAGTGGTTTCCATGCACTATAGGGCCATCTGCCTTATTTCATCCAATCATTCCAAGTGCAGGAGGCGGCGTTGTAGTGAATCATCATCGCCCAAGCGTTCTTTAAATGCCACTCGCAAAGAGGGCAATTCTAGTTCAACAGGGAAGATCGCTTCTGTACCATACACTAGCTGGAAAGGGGTCTGTCCTGTAGCTGCCTTATGGGAGGTTCTGTATGCCCAAAGGGTCTCTATCAGTTGATCATCCCAATCGCAACGATGTGCGGAAATCGTTCTTGTCAGAATCGAGCAAAGGATGCGATTGGTGACTTCAACTTGGCCATTGGCTCTGGGGTAATAGGGAATGGACTTATGATGGTGGATCTTATACAGTTCTATCACCTCCTCCATGATTTTGTTAAGGAAATGAGTACCTCTGTCACTTACCAGCTCGAGGGGACTGCCAAAATGTGTGATAATATTCTTATACATGAACAGGGCTACGCTGTTACCATCATCCCGCTTCAGGGCTTTAGCTTCACATCACTTTGTGACATATTCTGTACATACTAAGATGTATATGTTTTGCTTCCGTCTAGTAGGTGGATCAATGGGACCCACAAAATTAATCCCCCAATTCTCAAACGGCTTTAGGGGAAGAATAGGTTGCACTGGCATGGCACTTGTTTTGGTGGGTTTCCCTATTCACTGACAAGCATCACATATCTTGCAGTAGTCATATGCATCCTTGTGGAGGGTCGGCCACTAGTATCCTGCTAAAACAGAGACTTCCTGGCTATTGCTTCTCCTGTGAAGTGTCCACCACATGGTTCGTCATGGCATGCTTTCAATACTATGCTGATTTCATCCCCTGTAACACATCTTCGTAGCACTTCATCTTTGCCTCTCTTGTATAGTGCACCGCCTAGCAAGGTGTAGGGGGATGATTCTAACAGAAGCTTCTTCTTCTCACAACTTGCGATGCCAGGAGGATACTGTTGAGTTGCCAGGAGGTTGGCTATGTATGCATACCAGGGATTAACTATTTCAACTAGAAACAAGGAAGCATCAGGAAGGTCTGGATCATCCTATTCCTCGTCTGCAGTTTGAGGGATCCGTGATAGATGATTGGCTAGGACATGGGAACGGCCAGGCTTAGTGACCACTTCAAAGTCGAACTCCTGGAATAGGAGCAACCATCTATTTATTCATCCTTTAACATCTGCTTTGTTTATCAGGAAGGACAGGGCTTCATGATCCACATAGAACTTGAAATGCGTTGACAATAGATAGTGTCGAAACTTCTCCAGTGCAAACACCATTGCCAAGCACTCAAGCTTTGACACTGTATAGTTCCGTTCCCTATCAGTAACCTTCCAACTTGCATAATATATTGGTTAATCTAATTTAGAGGGGCTCTTTTGACATAGAATAGCACCTAGCCCTTCAACTGATACATCTATGTGCAAATGTTACTCCTTCGTCCAGTCAGGAGGTTATAAGATAGGTGCTTGGATAATGCACTTTTTTAGGGTATTAAAGGCTTCTTCACAGTCATGAGACCAAAGGAAATAAGCATCTTTCCTTAGGAGCTTGTGCAGAGGGGCTGCCTTGGTTGCAAAATGTGCAATAAATCTTATGTAGTAGCCCACATGGCCAAGAAATCCTCTCAATTGCTTGAGGTTTATTGGTGCTACCAAGGCGGCAATCTTCTCAATCTTTGCAGGGTCTATTGCAAACCCTTGTGCAGAGACAATATGGTCCAAAAGAACTCCTGACGAGACAGCAAAGACACATTTGTCGGGGTTGAGAGAAATCCCAGACTCTCGACATCTGTCAAAACATTGCTCTAGATGTCCCCAGTACTCACGGATTAAGCTGTAGACACAAAAGTCCTCAAGATAAACCTCAGTGAAATCATGCAAATGATTCTGGAAGGCAGCCATCATTACTCATTGGAAGGTGGCAAGAGCATTACAGAGCCCAAATGGCATCAGTCTATAGGCATAGGTCCCCCATTCTGTGGTGAAGGTTATTTTGGATTGGTCCTCTTCTGCAATTTGGACTTGGTTATATCCGTTGAATCCATCCAAGAGGGAATACAGCTCATGACCTGCCACTATGTCCAAGAGTTGGTCTATAAAAGAGATAGGGAAATGATCCTTCTTCATCTTCAAATTGAGCTTTCGAAAGTCCACACATATTCAAAGTTTCCCGTTCTTCTTGGGTACAACCACAATGGGCGAAACCCATTCACTGTTAGCCACGGGATAAATGAACTCGGCTTCAAGAAGTTTCAATAATTCAGCCTTCACTAGAGCAGAATAATTATGATTCATATGCCTTTGTCTTTGCCTTACACGTTTGGCATTAGGCTCTAGGTCAATGTGATGTTGGCATACTATGGGATCAATCCCCTTTAGATCTTTATATGACCAAGCAAACACGTTTAATTTCTCTTTGAGTAGGTCTCGTAGGACCACTAGTTCTTCTTCTGGAAGATTGAGACCCACTTTCAGGTGACGTTCAGTACCGTCAGTATCCAAGAACGTCACTTGTTTTTCACCTTCCACTTTGCGGATAAGTGTCCCAGGAATGGATTCTGGCTGACTCTTTCAAAAGAATAGTGTCCTCGTCTGATGTTCCACTAGAACTAGTGTCCTCCTACTGAACAAATGTCTCATTTGTCTGTTGAAATTGTTGGAAGGATATCAAAGCTTTGTTTGCTTCTGTGTGAATGGTAATTTCTTCTGGACTTAGGGATTCATCTTCAGAGGATGCGTCCAAGAATGTCACATAGTACGGACCTTTTAGAAGCCGAGGCTTTGATAGCTCTCGCTTCTATTGGGGCATCATCATCATCTTTTCTCTGGTCAAGGTGACAGGAGCCACTGGTGAACTTAATTCTTATGTATTTAATCCATTGCTTATATAGATTCTGCATACTTTGTGGTCCATTGATCAACCCAAATGGAACCATGGTTATTCCATCCAACACCCTGAGATCTTCGGCCTCTGAGGTCTCTATTGGGACATCAACAAGATCATCCACTATCAGAGGATCTTCTTCATCTGCACTTTCATAACCTGCTTCATTTTCTTCCTCATCATTTTCATCCTCTTCCTCTGGAGGCTTTGTCTCTGCTTCTGTAGAGGCTCTGTAGGAGAAGAATAGATCTTCTGCCCCTACTTCTGCTTTTGTCTCTGTTACAATCACTATCTCTGTGACTGTCTTTGGTTCTGTCTCTGTTCTGTATCTGCTCTGTCTCTGTTCTATCTCTGTTACTGTCTCTGCAACTGCCATGTAATAGGGAGAATAGTACATCCATGCTTCTATTTCAGTATCAGAGGTGATTTCAGAAGTTAATTCTAGTTGAGAAAGGAGGTATTCTCCCATGGACAAGGACTTTTCTTCCCTTGGTAGTTGGCTTACAGTGCCCACTGTTAGGGATTGTGCCTCTGTTTTCTTTGGAAAGATCTGTTTAACAGCCTCTTCGTCTCCTGATGACCATCTGTTACCTCATTGGAGCAATCAGTTATGACTTCGATGGATGTGGATCCATTGCCTTTTTGTGATCCATACAACTTCAACACCACTTTGTTGGGTCCTCTTCCTAGGGTTAGGGTTCCTTTGAACCAATCCGTCCTAGCTCTCGCTTCAAAAAGCCAAGGTCTTCCCAACAGCAGAGGGTATGAGGTCCCATAAGAATTTGGTTTGACCACCAAATATGTTAGCCAATAGTCTCTTCCTGCAAGGGTTGTTTTTACGTATGGGAGGATGCCCAACGTTTTGATTCTACTTTGGTCTGCCAATGTGATAAGCCACTGTGTATGTTGAATTCCTTGCAACCCTAAGTCCTTCATTGTCACATCTGTCGTTATGTTTACTGATGAGCTTTCATCAATCAATGCATTTGAAATAAAGCATCCCTCTATCCATATACTAATCTCTAGGGTTCCAGGATCTAGAAAGGCATTAGCCACATCTACTTCATTTACAGGCTCCGAGGCCTTATTGGTCTTGGTCACTATTGAAGGAACAATCCTTAGTCCACATCTTCTTGTCAAGTAGCCTAGGCCATATCCGGCCATGTAAAAATGGGATAAGGGTATGACTGCCCATGGGGTTTTAGGGCATGCATATAAAGTTCAAAAAGTGAATGAGAGCTCATTCTTTAGTGTGTGGAAAAGTGGAATCTTCTTCTTCTCTCCTTCTCTTCTCTTGCTTGCTTTCTTGTGAGTGCTTAAGGGAGTGAGTGTGTGAGGGTAAGGGATCTTGGAGGTCAAGCCCTCCATGATCTCCTCTCTTATTCTTCTCTTCCCTTCTCTTCTCTCGGAGTGCTTGGAGGATGGAGCTTGGAGGAAGAGGTTCAAGGATGTCTGAGCTTGCATCACGAATTGTGGAGCTATCGAAGTGCTTGAGAGAGGAAGTAACTCAATCGGGTATCAAGGTAAGCTCACTACACTCGTAGAGAGGATGGTGCATTAGCTATGTGAGAGGTAGCCTTAGTGCTTGCTTGAAACACTTGAATAATAAGCAATCCGTGGGTCTTGGTAGTTTGACGCCTCTACAATGACATGCCTTCACTCAAAGATTATAAAATTGGATGAGAATGTGGAAGAGAAGGGGCAGGTAGTAGCCCAAAGGCCTATTACAGAAGGGTTTAAGAGAGGATGTATATCGTGTGATAGCTTGCAGCATGAAAAGAAGGAGTGTATGGCTTATCTTGATGTAGCAACAAAGAAATTGATGTTTTGGAAAGATAGAAAAATGCATGCAAATTCAACTTAAACAAGGTTTCCTCTTGAGAAAAACTTTGGCAAAGGGGATATGCAAAAGTGTTTGGAAGAATTGCTGGCAAGAAATATGTTCTGGATTCCTCAAAATTGGCTGTTTGGCAGCCCTCTCTATTTGTTGATCACTGTCAGGTGGAAGCGGTACAGCTACCGGCTTCACCTTCTTATCCACAGTCTTGTATTTCGTGTCAACCTTGGCTTCATTATGATCCTCTGCATTACTCAAATCTTGCTGTAAATCAGAAATTATGCACTCCAATAGCTAAATATCCTCAGCCCTCTGCTCTATGGACTGCATAGGAACAGCCCTAAACTCTGGATGATGAAATATTTCAGCAGTAAACTCTGTTGGCTGAAAGTTTTCAGCCCTCTGTGTCTCTGTAAGCTGATCATAATCAGCTGGAAACTCTGTTTGCTGAATTTCTTCAGCACTCAATACTTTTTGCTGAGTCACCTCAACCTCTGACTCTATTTGTGACACAAAATCTACAATTTCATGAAACATGTCCAGGGATTGCACTGATACAATACTGTGACAACTCTGCATATCAGTTTTCAGCATATTTTCCATCTCTGTCATCGTATCTGCACAAATCATACTATCATACATCCCATCTATATGCTCATCATCCTCTAAAAGACCTGCATTTTTCAAATTTTTCTCCTTCCTGCATATATACTGCCTGGTAGCGCTAGGCAACTTAGAAGTCTTCGATAACTCATCGAACTGTTTGCTGAAATTCCAACAAAACTGGAGGAGAAAACACTGCTACCAGGAGGCGAGAACTCCGATCTCCTCTACTCTGAACCACCATCGTCTCGCGAAACAGCGGTACTTAATGAAAACCCGAATCCCTCACAGTGGGCAAAGGTGCATCTCTAAGAGTATCCCTGTTTCTAACATGGTTCACACACACAGTCATAAACTGAACTGCTCTCATGCCATCTTTACTGCGAATCCATGCATAAGCAGATCCATCATCCATTACCTTTGTTTCCATGCGCATCTCTGTGATGAATGGCTGTCCAAGAATTATGGGATAAGAGTATGAATCCTGCACAAAGAAATGGAAATCCTCCTCTACATCTCCAATAGAAACCCTGACACTAGGACAGGCAGCATACAAATCACCTGCAGTGTTGTTGGCAGCTCTCATACGCCACCCATGCTCTACATCCATAGGCCATCTATTGCTTTCATAAACTCCATGAACTATGAGATTAATCTCTGAACCATGATCCACCAAAGCAACATAAGGCACCTGTTTCTCTCCAATTTTTACCATGGTTTCTGTAGTTGCCCTAGCCCAATGACTCCGCAAAAAGTGACTACGCGGTATTAAGACAGGCTCATCAGTTTCAGCATAATGCATAGGCTGAACCCTCTTCTCTATCTGTGGAAAAACAGAAGCATTCTCAACCAAAACCTCATCCTCATCCTCATCCAACTCCCCAATCAAAACTCCCTGTGTATCGGTAGTAGGCAATGCATGTCTTTTCCTCTTCAAGACCTCTTGGAACTGATCTTGAAACTCTCTTTTTGAGATGCCCAAAATCTCAAAAATAGTAAAAGTCACCTCACTGCCAAGTATCTTATCATTAAAGATTTTCTTCATGTCCGTAGATGTCTCAATATCGGACATCATTCTAAACCCTGGCTGCTTTCTCTCTCTAGGCTCTTGCCTCTTTTCTTTCTTTTGAGCATCTTCCATCTGTCGTTCTAGCCCTGGTCTCAAAGACTGTCTTGCAGTAGGTGGAGTAACAAACTCACCCCCTCTAGTCTTTTTAGCTGCACTTGGATTTTCTTCATCCCTCTTACGCTTCTCCTCAACAAGTACATCTGCTCCCTGAGACTTAGCCAAGTAGGCATAAATAGAGTACCTGTCAACAGGCGAATCCCAACCTGTCTTAGATCTGATGCTAGAGCCTGCACTAGTCAAAACAGTTTGCTGAATTTTTCCCTTGTTTGCCGTCTCCATAGCATAAGTCCATAATGCTGACTGATTCTCTGATCCCTTCTCAATCTGGACTCCATATGCAGAAGCATCTCCTCTAGCTGCCACATAAGAAGTATGCGCAGCCATGTCATCCACTAACTTCTTCATTCCGTCTTTCCCAAAGTTGGTAGCAAGCGGAGCTCCTGTTTCAGTCAACCAAATCTTACCATCTTGTCCCCAAAATACCAAATTCTTCCTCCTTGCATCCTGAAAAGATTCACAATCCCTGCAATGCTGATGGTCCATACTATCATACCAAATACATCTTCGATCTCTCCGCACTAGGAGCACTCCTAGGTGTAGTAGGAGCACTAGAAGAAATAGTAGGCGCAGTCGAAGCAAATTGCTCTTTCAATTTTCCCACCAATTCAGCTTTAACTGACTCTAGTGTCAAATCCGTTATGCCTTTGATTATGTCATCAAGAGAGAAAGGCACCGATGGAGCGGATGGTTTTGGAGCAGAAGGAACCGGCATCGGTCTTGGAGCAGGAGGAATAGGAGGAGTAGAAACAGTAGGCACTGGCATAGGTCAAGAAACTGGCTGAGGAGGAGAAGAAATAATAGGGATAGAAGCACACATAGGAGCAGAAGACGGCGTCGATGTCATAGATCCATTCTGTAGGCGGGTCTTCCATATCCTCCTCTTGGTCAAAGTTGAGACTGCATCCTGGGCATCTTGCCAATCCATTTTAAGACCCATAGGCTTCGTGCGATCCTCAAGAAGCTCTCCTAATTCTTCCTAAAGAGCAAGATCTGCAGCTTGCAAGAAAAGCTCAACTTTCTCACCATCAAGCTGACTATACCTCTCTTCAAATTCTCGAATCAACTCTGAAGCAACCAAGTTTGGCCGCCGTGTAGCCATCCCAAAGTCCTCAAGGAAATACTCTTCTTTCAGGGCCTTCTTAAAATCTTGCCAATGCTAATTTTGAATAAAAAGATCAGTCACTTTTGCCCTCAAGGTGGGTGTGACAAGACAAAGGAAATACTTACTCATAAGTCCAGCTGGAACTTTAAAAAAACCCCATATTGATCTCATATGTCTTCAAATAAGCGGAAACATTACGGCCATCAAATAGCTTCTTCTCATTCTCAACTGCTTCAATTGCCTTAGTCGCGCTGATTGCATTCTCCTGCTCCGAATATAGTTGCCTTTGCTGAGACAATTGTTGTTGATGCAATTGCTGCTGCTGCTGCATATACAATTGTGTCTACTGATTTTGAAGCTGCATATACATAGACATATTCTGCAAAATCTGCTTTAGATCATTTGTTGAAGTACTTGAAGCAGCAATCAATGATGGAGCTGAAGTAGAGGATGCAGCAGGAATCGTAGAAGAGGCTAAAATGGATGCTGAAGTATCTCCCATCCTGAAATTTATGCGACGCTTTCACGTCGAGTTCACCAAAGATGTCGAAGGGTTTTCGAAAGCAAAGTCGCGTCCACAGAGGACCTTGACAAATTTCAAGATAGAAGATCAATCATGTGAATAAGCAAGATGAGAAAATGATGCCAAGTAATAATTATATTATTGCCATGAAGTTTGCAAAATACAAGATGACTTCAAATCTGATCAGTCCACTGATTTTAGACCACCCAATTTAATTCTGCTGCATTTGTAGATCCTACATCAAATTGTCCAAGATCAGATTGAATACTTTGCTAACTGCAATCCACTTCCGTGCTTTCTGGAAAGGCAGCTTCTTGTAAGTGTTTTTTTTTAGCCAAAACGATAAACTCAAGCATTAACACCTTGACCTCAAACACTCTGTGTAGAAATCTAGAATTCAAAGATACAACACTATCGTGATCTTCTTGGATTCAGGCTGTCTAGTAAGACCATAAAAGGCTTCTTGTGGAGGAAGCTAGAAATACAAAGGCACAAGCTTTCTCCTAAGCTGCCCTGTTATGATGGAGGTACAACATAGGAGATCTTAGTTCTACAAGTATCCAGCTGAGCTCCTGTGAGAAACAAGCTAGAGTTGGTTACTAACTCCTTGGCTGTATTGAATGGGGAAGAAACATTGGCAATCTGGTATACTGGATGCACATTCAAGACAAGATCATTACAGTCTGTAAGCTTAAACTATCCGCTCTAGTTCTCTGGCATAGCCCAGAGTTTGATTGATCAATTATAAGGAAGATATTTCCTTGTACACTATATCTATCGCTTTCTGGAAGTACACACAGCCATTGTGGACCTCCCACTCTGGTTAATCCTCTGCAACATAGGTCAGGAGTTCTTGATCTGAGGAGAACATCAACATCTTCTTTGCATCAGCAAAGAGAGAGAAAGTCATGTTGAGTGTTGAAATGACTTGTTTTTTGGCTGATTTTTGTTGTTTTTGAGAGCTGAATGGTTGATTTTATGAGATGATTGATTGATTTGGAAGTGGTTTGAGAGTGTTTTGGATGATAATGATTGTGTTTTGGAAGTTCATGATGTTTGTTGGTGGTTCTGTGATGTTCTGATAGGTTCTGAATGGTTCTGTATACCTTCTGTTTTGCTCTGTTTTGGTCTGTTTTGTTCTGATTGTCTTCTGTAAGGAGGGAAGGAGTATTGATTGATGAAGATTGAGAGCTTGTGAAAGTTTATTGAATGGTTTGTGAGAGTTTGAAATGTTTTGAGAATGAGTTATGAGGTTTTGATGATCTTCTGTAACCTTCTGTAGGTCTTCTGTAGACTGTTCTGCTTCTGTTCTGTCTCTGTTCTGTTCTGTACTGTAGTTGTTCTGGTACTGTTCTGTATGCTTCTGTAAGTGTTCTGTGGAATGTATATGTGACTTTGGGAAAGTTTTCTAGCCTTGGAAAGAGGTGAATACAAGTGCAAAAGAGCTGAAATAAGTGGAAGAAGTAGCTGCTGAAGACTCAAGAGAAGACTAGAGTGAAGTGACAGTAGTGAGCTATGAAGAGACACTGTAGTGGCTCTGGTGACCCTTCATATCAGACATACCTCTTGGGAGGGGTATCCACGACCTAAGAAGGATTATTGAGAGTGATTTTGAGAGATTGTAGTGAGGATATGATGTATTATTGATGGAGAGAGAGAGGGAGAGTCAGAGATAGCCAATTCTACTGAAACAGAGTGATTGTATATGAGAGATTGAGAGAGAAGACTATGAAGATATTGAAGATGAATACTATGTGATGTATTTCCATTCTAAGATGGTGTATTCTTTTGCTTTCTTTGTTCTATTGATGGATTTTATGAAGATATTGAAGAATATGGTTGATTCTATTAAAACCGTGGGAGATCTACATGATGCTGCATGAAGATTTGTTGTGCCTGGTGTTCTTTTTTTCATTGTGATCATATGAAACATGATAAACAAGCTTGTTGATGTTACAAGATAGATTTTCTTGCAAGAGAATTTCCTTTTCCTTGGTGTTCCTCTCGGGGCTCCAAGTCATATGCCTTTTCAATGCACCCAGCTATCTCATCCCGCACAGTTTTTACTAGAAGATCCATGAAATAGGCGTTTGTCTCGTGAGATTGCTCCAATTCAAGAGCATAATTTATGCAAGGGTTATCTAATGCTTCAGAAGAAAGAAGCCCAGCTCTGTGTGAAACTCTGCAATCTTGTTTCACCTTAATTCGGTTACTTTCGTGCCCTGTGTGTGAACTCCTTCATCTTTAGCTCTATGTCTTGCAGACCACTACATATGGAACATTCGTGTAGCGCCTTCTTCTTATCACTCCAGATGGCCTCATCTTACCTCTCCACCTACATGATAGCTTCTGTGACAACAGTGATCCCCAGTCATTTCTTGTTGACATAATTCTCTTAGCCCGTCATCACAGAGGCCTTTTGGGAAATCTCATCGACTCCTCCCTGCATCTCGCAGTTCTACCATCGTCAACTTTACTTGAAGGCTGTTTCTTCTGTGTTACAGAGTGGCAACTATTGTGATTGCTATAACTCAGATCTTGCCAGGAAACTGATGATGGCAATTTGGATACTCTCTGTAATCTGCGCGTCGAGAAACACCAGAGTGACAACTCAAGATGGATAGTCCAAAAAGAGTCCTTGATCAACGGATGGAGGAAACGACTCCATCGAATTTCAACCAGGGGTGTGAAAGCCTCAATTGTGGCATCAAAACAGGCTCTCAGCCTTCAATTTTATTCTGTAGAAGTGCGTAACCCGCAATCTCCATAGCCCTTCACAGAGAGCCTTTCATCTGTTCTCTGTAGCAGTTATATATATATCAGTAATGCCAATGAGTTTTAATTTTTATGCCCGCCATCGCGTCCCAAATCCGCTTTTTTTTTCTCTTTCCCCCAAATTCGATTTCCCCCCCACTCTGTGCACATAGGTGGTAATATTAGAGGGACACTCTAAATTTATCACAATGGCAACACCCATGATATCCAAACCCTTTGTAGCATTGGCAATCTGCCTTTTTTCCTTCGTGGTTTAAAACCAGGTCCTTTTAGGCCTTGCGTAAATCTCAGATTCATATTCCATCAAATTTTGAACCTTGTTTGCTTCCATTTCAGCTTTCCTCATTGCCCTTTCAATTCTTTCCTCTTGAAGAATTTCACGAACAGAGTTCTCCATCTCTTGGATCTTTTCATCCCATTCAATTATTTTCTTTGATGACAATATTCTGTTACTCAACTTTAAACCAGCCCTCTTAGTAATCAATTTCAACAAAAAACGATCCTTTTCAGAAGCAAATGTAATGGCACAACCCTCCAAGCCTGCCCTTGTTGTTCACACCTTGAAAGGACGATGGACATCATCTTGTGTAACATATGCAAGAGTCTCATTGTCAATCCATTCCATATACTTAGTGACTCTATGGCTTTCCCACAAACTCACCAATCTTTGTATCCATGTAAACCTCATCACCTTTTGTATCTTCAGCATAAGCAAACAGCTTGAGAAGCTCGGAAAAACCACACTCATTGGAGATCTAGAGCCCATTCTCCTTCTAAATTGTTTGTAACAAATATCAAATTCCTCAAGGAAATACTCTTCTTTCAGGGCCTTCTTAAAATCTTGCCAATGCTAATTTTGAATAAAAAGATCAGTCACTTTTGCCCTCAAGGTGGGTGTGACAAGACAAAGGAAATACTTACTCATAAGTCCAGCTGGAACTTTAAAAAAACCCCATATTGATCTCATATGTCTTCAAATAAGCGGAAACATTACGGCCATCAAATAGCTTCTTCTCATTCTCAACTGCTTCAATTGCCTTAGTCGCGCTGATTGCATTCTCCTGCTCCGAATATAGTTGCCTTTGCTGAGACAATTGTTGTTGATGCAATTGCTGCTGCTGCTGCATATACAATTGTGTCTACTGATTTTGAAGCTGCATATACATAGACATATTCTGCAAAATCTGCTTTAGATCATTTGTTGAAGTACTTGAAGCAGCAATCAATGATGGAGCTGAAGTAGAGGATGCAGCAGGAATCGTAGAAGAGGCTAAAATGGATGCTGAAGTATCTCCCATCCTGAAATTTATGCGACGCTTTCACGTCGAGTTCACCAAAGATGTCGAAGGGTTTTCGAAAGCAAAGTCGCGTCCACAGAGGACCTTGACAAATTTCAAGATAGAAGATCAATCATGTGAATAAGCAAGATGAGAAAATGATGCCAAGTAATAATTATATTATTGCCATGAAGTTTGCAAAATACAAGATGACTTCAAATCTGATCAGTCCACTGATTTTAGACCACCCAATTTAATTCTGCTGCATTTGTAGATCCTACATCAAATTGTCCAAGATCAGATTGAATACTTTGCTAACTGCAATCCACTTCCGTGCTTTCTGGAAAGGCAGCTTCTTGTAAGTGTTTTTTTTTAGCCAAAACGATAAACTCAAGCATTAACACCTTGACCTCAAACACTCTGTGTAGAAATCTAGAATTCAAAGATACAACACTATCGTGATCTTCTTGGATTCAGGCTGTCTAGTAAGACCATAAAAGGCTTCTTGTGGAGGAAGCTAGAAATACAAAGGCACAAGCTTTCTCCTAAGCTGCCCTGTTATGATGGAGGTACAACATAGGAGATCTTAGTTCTACAAGTATCCAGCTGAGCTCCTGTGAGAAACAAGCTAGAGTTGGTTACTAACTCCTTGGCTGTATTGAATGGGGAAGAAACATTGGCAATCTGGTATACTGGATGCACATTCAAGACAAGATCATTACAGTCTGTAAGCTTAAACTATCCGCTCTAGTTCTCTGGCATAGCCCAGAGTTTGATTGATCAATTATAAGGAAGATATTTCCTTGTACACTATATCTATCGCTTTCTGGAAGTACACACAGCCATTGTGGACCTCCCACTCTGGTTAATCCTCTGCAACATAGGTCAGGAGTTCTTGATCTGAGGAGAACATCAACATCTTCTTTGCATCAGCAAAGAGAGAGAAAGTCATGTTGAGTGTTGAAATGACTTGTTTTTTGGCTGATTTTTGTTGTTTTTGAGAGCTGAATGGTTGATTTTATGAGATGATTGATTGATTTGGAAGTGGTTTGAGAGTGTTTTGGATGATAATGATTGTGTTTTGGAAGTTCATGATGTTTGTTGGTGGTTCTGTGATGTTCTGATAGGTTCTGAATGGTTCTGTATACCTTCTGTTTTGCTCTGTTTTGGTCTGTTTTGTTCTGATTGTCTTCTGTAAGGAGGGAAGGAGTATTGATTGATGAAGATTGAGAGCTTGTGAAAGTTTATTGAATGGTTTGTGAGAGTTTGAAATGTTTTGAGAATGAGTTATGAGGTTTTGATGATCTTCTGTAACCTTCTGTAGGTCTTCTGTAGACTGTTCTGCTTCTGTTCTGTCTCTGTTCTGTTCTGTACTGTAGTTGTTCTGGTACTGTTCTGTATGCTTCTGTAAGTGTTCTGTGGAATGTATATGTGACTTTGGGAAAGTTTTCTAGCCTTGGAAAGAGGTGAATACAAGTGCAAAAGAGCTGAAATAAGTGGAAGAAGTAGCTGCTGAAGACTCAAGAGAAGACTAGAGTGAAGTGACAGTAGTGAGCTATGAAGAGACACTGTAGTGGCTCTGGTGACCCTTCATATCAGACATACCTCTTGGGAGGGGTATCCACGACCTAAGAAGGATTATTGAGAGTGATTTTGAGAGATTGTAGTGAGGATATGATGTATTATTGATGGAGAGAGAGAGGGAGAGTCAGAGATAGCCAATTCTACTGAAACAGAGTGATTGTATATGAGAGATTGAGAGAGAAGACTATGAAGATATTGAAGATGAATACTATGTGATGTATTTCCATTCTAAGATGGTGTATTCTTTTGCTTTCTTTGTTCTATTGATGGATTTTATGAAGATATTGAAGAATATGGTTGATTCTATTAAAACCGTGGGAGATCTACATGATGCTGCATGAAGATTTGTTGTGCCTGGTGTTCTTTTCTTCATTGTGATCATATGAAACATGATAAACAAGCTTGTTGATGTTACAAGATAGATTTTCTTGCAAGAGAATTCCCTTTTCCTTGGTGTTCCTCTCGGGGCTCCATGTTTTTGGTGCGCAGCCGGGGAATCTTGCCATCAACAAGCACCAAAAGAGGCTGAAAATGAAGGAAATGGCATTGCCAAGAAGAGAAGAATTTAATGGATGTTTGTAAAATTCCTTCTTCCACTGAAGAGTTGGAATTTCTCATAATCAAAGCCACTTTCCACAAAAATTTCATCCCACAATGGCGGAAACACATCACCATCATGATGCATGCGCTATGTGGTGGACAATTTCCTCTTCCTGTTGAAGCAGCAAACACTTGCATCTTGGTGGCAAACTGTTTGGGAACGAACTGAAGAGCAGAAACAGAGAGAATGACCATCCATGGAAGATTTGGCATTCATTGAGAAGTTTCCAGATAACATCAAGTGGGAGATTGTGAAGAAGCTTCAGGAGTCTTGGTCTGTAGAGGTTCACAAAGACAAGAAGGAAAAGAGTTGGAATTTGTTCGTGGACGCTCAACAGCAAGATACATGGGATGCTTGGTGTACTGATAATCTTTTGTTTGTTCAATTAGCAACCCACTGGAAGCTAGTAGACAGAGTGTTTTTCACAACATACACTGTTGAAACCATCAGAAGCTGGCATTACTATGATGATGGCACCACCACAATGCTCAGACGTATGCATTTTGACACCTTCAGAACCGAATACCTTCCTCTGTGCAGTGGCATGAAAGCAGAATTCAGGGACGTTGAAAAGAAAGAAGTAGAAGAAATGTTGGCAAGAGAGTCCTACAGAGACTGAAGTCTTCTGTTAACCCTCTGTGGAGCACTAACAACATAGTGGAGCCACACCCCTGATGAATGATGCAATAAAGAGGCAAGCGTTAGAACGAGTCTAGAGGTACGTGAGAAGAGAGAAAGCAAGAATCAGAGCCGAGAGCAAGCTCGCAGCAGAAGCCGCCTTTGACGCCCTTGCGGAACTCTTTACAGAAGTCCCAATGGCACATCAAGCCCTTCCTCCTCCTGCTGGAGGTCCACTTCCAAGCCAGATCCGTCCTGGAAATATTGATGACAGACCAGCGAATGTAGTCCCATTGCCAGTTTTTAAGGGAGAGTACAATGAAGACCCCGATCTTCATGTAGCAGAGTTTATGGTAGCGTGTGTGGCTAACAATGCCAGAACCCCTGAGCATTGGTTAGCAATATTCCCCGCCACTTTCAAGGGCGCGGCGTTTCAGTGGTATGAGAGACAAGCAGCAGGAACTTTTGGCACATGGGACGACCTGCAGTTGGCCTTCCTCACTAAATTCAGGCGTGAAGGTTTTGAAGAGCGGATGCGAGAGGAATTTATGAACCTAAGTCAGTCTTCTGGAGAAAGAGTGGAAGCTTATGTCTCACGAATGGAATCCATCCTGAAAAGATGGACTAACCATAATCTAGATGATGGCATTCAGAAGGGAGTGTTTCTCAGAGGATTACAACCAGAAGTCCGTAAGTTTGTGGAGCTGCAAAGACCAGCCACACTGCAAGCTGCAACAGAAGGAGCAACAGAAGGACTAACCCCCCCTGATGCCAGGAATGATGTATCCACCCAATGCAGTTCCAGGGACTGTTCCCTACCCCTACCAACAGATGCCCCCGGTATCACAGTACAGTGCACCAAATCCACAGTGGCCACAATCCATGCCTCAAATGGTGGTTCAACCACAACAACAATGGTCCCAACCAATTTCCTTAATGCCAAATCAGCAGCAACAGTGGAATCCTACCAACTGGAGCCAACAGCCAACAGTTCAAACAGGAGCTCTGAATCAGAACCAGAACAGAGACCCCTCTGTACCAGCCCAACCCGTTTATGCAGTGATTACAGAGACTCCTCAAAACCCTCCTGCCAGTACGTCCGGAGGAGAAAGCTTGAAGGACTACTTATCCAACTCAGTTGCAAACATCAAAAAGGAGTTGATGGATGTGATTACAGAGCAACTACAGACGTTGAAAGTGAATACTGCTAGCATATCCAACGTTGCAGGAGCAGGAAGAGATGTGATGCGGTCAAATACTTGGTGTGGTAAGTGTCATCAAGCAGGCCATTTAGCCACTGAATGTACACGGAAACCAACCATCCCTGGAGCCTTCTGTTCCTACTGTTTGCGGAAGAATCATACAGAGGACATTTGCTCTCTGAAGGAGATGCATGATAGGAGAAGGAAGGAAGAAGACGCAAGATTCAACTTGCTGGAATCCAAAATGACAACACAGGATATTGGACCCAAGCCTAGAGAGTTTGGTCCTAATTTCGGACCCAGAAGATTTCCTTCCCAAAGTTACAGAGGCAGACAGTCTGGCGGTGGTCAGAGATCAGAAGTGGAGTGTTACAGATGCGGAGAAAAGGGACACATATCACCAAATTGTCCAAATCCCAGAAGGTCAGTGGATTACAAGCCCTTATGCAGTCGATGCAAAGGAGAAGGCCACACTGCAAAAGACTGTCCAAGCCCAGCCCCAGTGAAAAACAGTGCTACTGATAGTCCGTCCAAGGCCCAAGAGCCTACCTCCAATTTAGTGGAATTGGAAGTTGCTGCCATCACGCGTGCAAAGCAGAAGAAACTACCTATTCAGAAAGAAAATAACCCTCCTGCCAGAATAGTGAAGTTCAATCTTCCACCAGAAGAACAGAACAGAACAGAGCCTAACAGTGCCGTACAGAGCACTACAGTGCCACAGAGAGTTACAGAGACATGACCAGAGGTCCAGGAGACAGAAGAGGAGGAAGTGCCACAAGTGGCAGAAGAAGTTCCTGTAATTCCTCTGTTGGAAGAAAAAGGGAAAATGAAAATGGGTGTTGCCCCATTCCCTAACCGGTTAGAGAAGCCAGTGGATCCTATTAAGGAATACGATCTGGTTAGAGATCTAGATACCTTTAAACCAAACCTCACATTCCGACAATTATTAATGTTGTCTCCCAGTTGCCGAAAAAGATTCAAAAGTATACTGACAAAAAGACGTGGTTTAAGGATTGCTCCCTCAACAGCAACAAATCCCAACAAGGCTCCAGAGCCTGTCAAAGAAGTGGATGTGTCTAATGCTTTCCTAGATCCAGGTACTCCAGAGACTGGTGTGTGGATAGAAGGCTGCTTCATTGCAAATGCACTGATTGATGGAGGCTCATCAGTGAACATTATGACGGATGTGACAATGAAGGATCTAGGCCTACAAGGTGTGCAACCCACCCAATGGCTCATCAGACTGGCGGATCAGAGTAGAATCAAGCCGTTGGGCATTCTCCCATATGTGAAGACTACAGTGGCTGGAAAAGATTATTGGCTGACCTATTTGGTGGTGAAGCCAAACTCTTATGGTACATCCTATCCTCTGTTACTTGGCAGACCATGGATTTTTGAAGCCCGAGCAAGGACGGATTGGTTCAAAGGAACCTTGACCTTGGGCAGAGGACCCAATAAAGTGGTGATGAAACTGTATGGTTCTCAAAAAGGACATGGATCCACCTCCTTGGAATTATCTTCAGACTCCCCTAATGAGGTTACGGATGGAACATCAGCAGACGAAGATGCTGTCAAACAGATCCTTCCCAAGAAAATAGTGGCACATTCCTTAACAGTGGATACTGTAAGCCGACTTCCAAAAGAGGCAAAGCCATTATCAATGGGTGAATACTTCCTGCCTGAACCAGAAATGACTTCGGAAATCACTTCTGACAGTGAGATAGAAGCATGGATGTACTGCTCTCCCTGTTACATGGTCACAGCAGGAACTGAAGCAGAAGCAGAGACAGAGGCAGGAGAGGAAACAGAGAATCTGTTCTTCTGTTACAGAGCTCCTACAGAGACAGAAGCAGAAGCAGAAGCAGAGGCAGAAGCAGAGGCAGAAGCAGAAGCAGAGACAGAGACAGAAGAGGTTGGATATGAAATGGACGAAGAAGGTTATGAAAGAGAAACAGAAGAATCTACCCCACCTGAAGAGGATATATTTGAGGAAGAAGTTCCAGAAGCATCAGAAGCCGATGACCTCATGCTATGGGACAGAATGGTGATGGTACCATTTGGTCTGGTAAATGGATGTTCTCATATGCAAAACCTTTATAAGGAATGGATTAAGAAGAACAAGCCGTCTTTCAAGAGTGGCTCCTGCCGTCCTAACCCATCCTTGCCAAAGAAAGATGATGATGATGCACCGTGCCAACAAGCACCAATCCTACCAACCCAACAGGTATCAGAGGGTCCCTGTTATGTGACGTTCCTGGATGTATCATCAGAAGATGAGTCTTCAAGCCAAGAGGTAATTACTCTTGAAACCAAACTCGAAACAACTTTAATCCCATTTCAATGTCTTAAAGAGCAACCTAAGTCTCCACCAAAAGAAGAAATCGGTTCTAGTGGGACATCAGAAGAGGATACCACTCCCTTGAAGGAGTCGGATCTGTACCCAGAAGCAGTCCGCGGGACCTTCATCCGTGAAGTAGAAGGTGAAAGGCAGTTAACCTTTGTGGATTCAGAAGGCACTGAACGCCACTTGAAGGTGGGTAGCAGTCTCCCAGAAGAGGAGTTGTCAACCTTGTACAACTTGTTGAAAGAAAATTTGGACGTGTTTGCGTGGTCCTACAAAGACCTAAAGGGGATTGATCCCACAATATGTCAACATCATATTGACTTGGAGCCTGATGCCAAGCCAGTACGGCAACGACAGAGGCGAATGAACCCGAATTATTCCACATTGGTGAAAGCGGAGCTGCTCAAGCTTCTGGAAGCCGAGTTCATCTATCCAGTGGCAAATAGTGAATGGGTTTCACCCATCGTGGTTGTACCCAAGAAGAATGGCAAATTGCAAATATGTGTGGATTTCCGAAAGCTTAATTCCAAGACGAAGAAGGATCACTTTCCTATCCCTTTCACAGACCAACTGTTGGACACAGTGGCAAGACATGAACTTTATTCTCTTTTGGATGGATTCAGCGGATACAACCAAGTCCAAATCGCAGAAGAAGACCAATCCAAAACAACCTTCACCACAGAATGGGGGACCTACGCTTACCGAGTGATGCCATTTGGGCTCTGCAATGCCCCTGCTACTTTCCAACGAGTCATGATGGCTGCATTTCAGAATCATCTGCATGACTTTATCGAGGTATATTTGGATGACTTGTGTGTCTATAGTTTGATCAGTGAACATTGGGGACATTTGGAACAATGCTTTGATCGATGCCGGGAGTATGGGATTTCCCTCAACCCCGACAAATGCATCTTTGGGGTCTCTTCTGGAGTTCTGTTGGGCCACATTGTCTCTGCACAAGGGATATCAACAGACCCTGCAAAGATTGAAAAGATCGCAGCTCTGACCGCACCTACCAACCTCAAACAGTTGAGGGGATTCCTAGGCCATGTGGGTTACTACAGAAGGTTCATAGCCCATTTTGCAACAAAGGCAACCTCCTTACACAAGCTCCTGAGGAAAGATGTAGAGTTTACTTGGACGGAAGAATGTGACAAAGCCTTCCACACTTTGAAGCTGTGTCTGATTAAGGCACCCATTCTGCAACCTCCTGATTGGACGAAAGAGTTCCATGTACACACTGATGCATCAATTGAAGGCTTAGGTGTTGTCCTCTACCAAAAGGGCTCCTCAAAGTTGGATCAACCGATCTATTATGCAAGCCGAAAAGTCACTGATAGGGAACGGAACTATACAGTGACCGAGCTGGAGTGCTTGGCAATGGTGTTTGCCCTAGAGAAGTTTCGCCATTACCTCCTGTCTACCCACTTTAAATTTTATGTGGATCATGAGGCCCTGTCCTTCTTGATGAACAAAGCAGATGTGAAAGGACGAATGATGAGATGGCTCCTTTTATTCCAGGAGTTTGACTTTGAGGTGATTACTAAGCCTGGTCGTTCCCATGTTCTGGCTGATCATCTGTCGCGTATCCCACAAACTGCAGACGAGGAGCAGGATGATCCAGACCTCCCTGATGCTTCCCTATTCTTGGTAGAGATTGTAACTCCCTGGTATGCAGACATTGCTAATCTGCTGGCAACCCAACAGTACCCTCCTGGTATTTCTAGTCGGGAAAGGAAGAAGCTCATGCTAGAATCAGCCCCCTACACCCTGCTAGGTGGTGCACTGTACAAGAAAGGCAAAGATGAAGTACTCAGAAGATGTGTTGCAGGAGACGAGATTGGGATTGTTTTGAAGGCTTGCCATGACGAGCCATGTGGAGTCACTTTGCAGGAGAAGCTACAGCCAGGAAGGCTCTGCTAGCAGGATATTGGTGGCCTACCATTCACAAGGATGCCTATGATTATTGTAAAAGATGTGATGCTTGTCAAAGAATGGGGAAACCCACCAAGACAAGTGCCATGCCATTGCAACCTATCCTTCCGTTGAAGCCGTTTGAGAAGTGGGGCATTGACTTCGTAGGTCCGATCGACCCTCCCACCAGAAGGAAACAGAATCGATACATCCTCGTATGTACGAATTATGTCACAAAGTGGTGTGAAGCTAAAGCCCTAAAGCGGGACGATGGTAACAACGTGGCCCTGTTCATGTACGAGAATATCATCACCCCTTTTGGCAGTCCCTTAGAGTTGGTAAGTGATAGAGGCACGCATTTCCTTAACAAAGTCATGGAAGAGTTGACAGAGTTGTATAAGATCCGCCATCGCAAGTCCACTCCTTATTACCCCAGAGCCAACGGCCAAGTCGAAGTCACCAATCGCATCCTCTGCTCGATCCTGACAAGAACAATCGCCGCACATCGTCGTGATTGGGATGATCGACTTACAGAGGCCCTCTGGGCATATAGAACCTCCCATAAAGCAGCAACAGGACAAACACCCTTCCAGCTGGTGTATGGTACAGAAGCTGTTTTTCCTGTTGAACTAGAATTACCCTCTTTGAGAGTGGCTATCAAAGAGCGTTTGGGAGATGATGATTCACTGCAACGCCGTCTCCTGCATTTGGAATGTTTGGACGAAATTCGTCGGATGGCTCTACAGTGCATGGAAGCCACGCAAGCCCGACGCAAGGCTTACCATGACAGCTTCATCAAGCACAAGGAGTTCAAAGAAGGTGATTTGGTCCTAGCCTATGATTCACGATTTGGCAAGTTTCCTGGCAAGCTTCAACAGCGGTGGATGGGCCCCTATAAGGTACTTGCAGTCAACCCTAATGGTTCTGTCCAAGTGCAGACCGTGGATGCCTTTGATGATTCCTTTCTGATCAACGGATATCGCTTGAAGAAGTACTTCCCTCCTTGGGGATCTTGACAATTACGGACACTTGATCCTTTCCCTCATTGGCGCGGCATTGTACTTCTTATGATGCTACTTCTGATAGCCGTTCTTCAATCACTCCTGATGAAGTGGACGCACCCCTCTATCTCCTCAAATCCCCCCTCCAGCCTTGATCTCTTATCCTCTATTTTCCACCAGCGACAGTGGCGAGGTGGGTTCTGACAAATGGTCTTTCTACCATTCCCTTGCTCAATTTGAAAAAAAAAAAGAAAAAAAAAAGAAAAAAAAAACAAAACAAAACATATCGGTTATGGGAGAAAAGGACTTAGGTCCCTGTCATGCCGACCTATTCTTCGAGAAAATGTGAAAACACCCTCGGGAATAGGGAAAAAAGAAAAGAAGAAAAAAAATAAGAAAAAAAAAAACAAAACAAATCTGTTATGAGAGAAAAGGAAGCAATTCCCTGTCATAGCAGGCCTCGTTCCAAGAAAAGGTGGTAAACACCCTTGGGAGAGAGGCTGGCTGTGGAAAAGGTGGTAACACCCAGCAGTCCAGAAAGTGGATTCATTAATTGATATCCCTCGGATCCAATTCCGAAGCTGCCTCCCTTGGTACGCTGTGTCCTGGGTCTCTCTGCAAAGTGACTACCTGTCCTCTAGCAGACAACATGTTCCTGTCCAATACAACGTTCGATTTGATGGCTACCTCCCTGGGTACGCCTCTTCAACAACTGATGACGCGATCTTCATCGACAAACAATCGAGTGATTTGAGCTTTCATCCTAACCGGATGGGGAAGTGAGTATGGTTGCCTCCTGTATCTATCAACAACGAGTGAGACAGGGGGTGGGGTGAGAGACCAATCTTTTCCCTTCAAATCAAATGAGAGGTGAGAAGTGTGAATGAAGTGTTGCATGCACGGGATGGGCCTCTCCAAGCACAAAGCACAATTTGTTTCTGTGCACTGCACCATAAGGCTCCCTTGCCTTCCTTCTTGCACCGTATGCCGGCACAGGGCGGGATGCACTATTGCACCATCAAATGCGCACAAGGCATACAACCTTTGCACAAGCGACCGTGAGGATGACATCAACGGGTTTCAGGAAAAGGCTGCCCTCCTGTATCTATCCACAGAGCGTGAGACAGAGGGTGGGTTGAGTGTGACTGGAGTTTCTTCAATCAATTACCGAGAGGTATGTTTGAGGGACGTTACGACACTTGGAGTCAGGTATGTTCCACTTTCCCTATGCACCCACGGGAAGGGTCTTTGCCGTCCTCACAAGACACATCACCCTGTTCTGTACACTGCACTGTAAGGCTCCCTTGCCTTCCTCCTTGCACTTATGCCAGACGGGTTGGACGCACTAATGCACCATCAACTGTGCACCCTAGCATACTCCTTCTGCGCCATTCCCCCCTTGTCGATTCCTCAACTGGGTATGAGCTATGGGTTTTAATCATTCTTCCTCGAGTGATATTAGTCATGGGGCGAGTGACTGTTCTTTCATTGCAATTGAGTGATTGTGAGTTGAGTGTAGTATCCCTCATCATTGACGAATTTCCTGTGATTCCTTCCATCAGCTACCTCCCTGGGTGCTGCCGCGTGGTCCCTGCCATGACGGACGTGTACCGAGAAGATGCCTTGGTCCCTCCAGCGCCGACAACCACACTGGACGTGCCGTCGACACTCAACCTTGATTCTTGACGAAACGGGCCAAGTTTTTCTAGCCCTACACTTTGGTTTCTTCGTGACGGTCATGTTTTAAGTGTGGGGACGTTAGTGGATGGTCTGTGGCATGGTCCTAGGTCCCTGTTGCTCGATTAACCCTATCCGTTAAGGTCTTAAGTGTGGGGACGCGTCCCTGCGTGTCTACCGTGCATACCTTTCTGCATCTGCCTCAACCTGTTCCTGCATGTATGCCATGACTTGCTTTTACCCTAATGGGATCCCTTCCCAACCACCCAGTTATGTTCCACCCACCCTTGGGGCTGTTCCCTTGCAGTTTTCCTTCATTCCCTGATTATGAGGTTTTTCCATGTGAATGTACCCGACATTCACCAAAATCCAAATCCAACCTTATAGCCCTGTTCCCCCCATTGAAATGATCATTTTTCCTTTTTACCTACCCCTGTTCCGGTGCACGGTTTTTGAGTTATTAATTTTTGAAGCATTTTGCGCAAATTAGTCGGTTTTCCATGTGAACGCACTTTGCTTGCTTCGGAACCATGATCTGATGTCATAGCCCTGACCAGCGCTTTTCTCGTGACATTTTTCCTTTTTATTCCACATCATTCCGATACACAGTTTGTCCATTATTAATTTTTCGGGTTTTTACGACTTTTTCATGCGTATTTTTGACATTTTTCCATGTGAACCTGCCCTGTTTGCATCGGAATTCCAATTTGATTTGACATCCGTGTCCCCTGTGCCTTCCCCCACCTTTTTCCTTTTTCCTCCACCCTCTTTCGACTTCTGGATTTTTTATTATTAATTTTTACATGTGTTTTCGGGAGTATTTTTGGAGTTTTTCACATGTGAGCCCTTCCTACTTCCACCGGAACTGCGGTTTAACATGATAACCCTATGCCACCCCTTCCTGCGGACATTTTTCCTTCTTACTGCATGACATTCCGGTGAATGGGTTGTCCGATATTAATTTCCGATCCCATTTTCGGGTTTGTTTTTTGGGTTTTTCCCATGAGAACGCGTCTTATCTCCGTCGGAATTATGTTTTGATGTGATAGGATTGTCGGGCACATCTTTCTGCACAGTTTTCCTTTTTTCTACACCTCATTCCGATGCACGGATTTTTCGATATTAATTTTTAAATTGCGTTTTTGGTTCGTTTTTTGTGTTTTTTGCACGTGACCGCCCTTTCCCCCTCCCGGAACCTCCATCGCATATTTTCCTTGTTTTCCCCCTGTTGTCCTGCCCACTTTTTGTTTTTACGCTATTTCGTTTTGATGTCCGGATTGGGAGTTATTAATTTTTCTTTATTTTTACGTGTATTTGCGCGCCCGTTTTGCGCGTGACCGCGCCCTTTTTCGATTTTCCGAGTCTCCACGCGCCCCGGTCGTGTCCGCATACTCCATACCGTCTTCCCCGTGTCATTTCAATCCCGTCACGGCAAATTTTTTTACCCCGCCCCGTGCACGAGTGCGGGACGGGGGTACGCGCCCTTGCCCCCCACCCCTTCCCCCTACCTACCCATCCCATGGCCCCCCCTTGGGCCCCCCACCCCTTTCCTCTAACCCCCCACCCCTTTCCCCTAACTGCCCACCCCTTCCCCCCAACCACCCGTCTCTCTCCCTCTCTTTCTTTCTCTCTCTCTCTTTCTTTCTCTTCTCTCTCTCTCTCCTTCCTCCCCCCCGACTTCCTGCTCCTCCCCCTATCCAGTACGTCCCATTAGTTAGTAGGGATTACTCTTTCCTACTTACTTTTGAGCCCCTCACGAAGGCGGGACTTGCTGCTTTTGTGGCCACTCCTTTTCCATTACTTCCAGAGGATCCGTCGTTATGTGATGAGTTCCTGGCCTCTTACAGCAAGAAGACAGGAGTAGTCCAAGGCATGTCTATGACTTTGACATCTCGAGGCTTAGGGAAGGCTCTGTCTCTTCCCTTCAAAGGAGAACCTTTTGTGACCACTCGTCAGCTCTTCTCTAATGAAGAGATTCTCAAGCTGTTGCAGAAGCAGACAAGGGAAGTCCTTGATGTTAAGAAGGTGATAAACTCTTCAGGAGTTTCTTTTTCTATGATTACTGATCCCGTATGGAAGACGATGTGTCAGTTCCTTCAGGACAGGTTTATGCCTGCCAAAACGCCATCCCACTATTTGTCCAAAGAGCTTTTCACAGCTTCCAGGATGGTGCTGAAAGGAGTTGCTATTGATTGGAGTACTTACCTCCTTACTAAAATGGATCAGCATTTTGTTAAAGTCACCAGGGGTAATGTTACCAATGTTACCTATGGATCATATTTGTCTGCCTTCTTGACCTATTCAGGTTTACAGAAGACTGTGCCTCCACCTCCTCCATTAGATCCAGTACCTCCTCCTCCACCTTCAGAAGAGTCAGCACCCATTGACATTGAGGATGATGATTCTCCGCCTCCCCTGGTCATACAGCGCAAACGCTTGAAGAGGGTAGCGGATAAAGCCCCTGCTGTACTTCCCTCAGTGCCTATCCCTGCTACTTCTGGCAGTGAACTCCCTGGGTATCTCACTTGTAATAACCTGTTCAGAGCACATCGAGAAGGATCCTTGGAAATCTCAGTTCCTTCCCTGAACAGTCTCGTTTCAGGAGATGCCATTCCTTTCCTCTGCAAGGATATTCAAAGTTCCATTGAGTTGTCAGTGACAGCCTGTGTTCAACAGCTGTACGCATCTTTCTATGAGGAGCTCATGCAGTCCAAAGACCAGTTGCATAAGGCAACATCTGAGTTAGCTTTTGCTAAGGATACCCTAGCAGATTTATTTAAGCAAATGGAACAACAAACCCAACTGGTTGCCACTCAAAGCGATGAGATTTCTTCATTGAAGATCCAGTTATTCGAGGCTCAATCACAAGTTACTAACCTTTCAGCAGAGACGGAGAGGATGTCCAGTGAAGCGAAGGAATTCCACGCTATCTTAGATGACAAGCTTTCAGCTTTACAGATGGCTAATGACACAGTGGCCAACCAAGCCTCTCAAATCCAGCAATTGCAAGATCAACTTGCAAAGTCCCACTCTGTTCCTCCAAGCCCTCCTGTTCCATTGATTCCTTCTCTTTCACAGCAGGACTTGGCTGCCCTACAGAGACAGGCTACTTTGTGCCCTCTATTCCAAGATAAAGTGGAAAGATTGCAGTCCAGAATGGACTTGTTATGGTCTACCTTTGAGCAGTTTCAGGACTATGTCTTACCAGACCATTCTTTCTTTGTCCACTACCACTTACAGAAGATGGTTTTCTACATGAAGCTTTCCACGATGGATTTACCTTTTCCAGAGGATGGCTGGAGTGGGGCTTGGTCTGCTGAGTTGTTGACAGAGGTAGTCAGAATGGTCTTTGAAGATTCTGTCACGCCAGATACCATGTTGATGTCATACATGTATCTCCGAGGAGATTTGTTAATTCCAGATGAGGTAGATATGGCATGGTATGTGGGGGATGTGGTCTTACAGGCTGCTTTATATGTCAATCATTTGGAGTTGTGCATAGCTGACATATTCCAAAGTTATTCCTCCAAAGTAGCTGATTGTCAGGATAGTTCGTGGCATCCCATGATTGATTCGGTGGTCCTAAATCAAAGACAAAACACAGCTCCTACCTTTGCCCAGAGTACTAACCAACTGAGGATGGATCTCTTAACCTATCTTTCCAAACATAATCCGTTTGATGCTACCTTCTTTGATGCCTATCATAGACGATCTCTCTTAGGACCTTCTGTTCCTACTCTCCTCTATTACCAACAAATGGCTCACCGCTATGCTATATATCTTTCCCTTTGTCAGTCTAATTCCACCATTATTTTACCCCTTCTTTTCCAACCTTCAAATTTCCCTCAAATTCCTATTTTCACTTACTGTTCCTTTATTGAGGATAGGGTATTTTCCCCTTCTCCACCCTGTTCTTCACCCCTCATTAATGTACTCTCCACATTTCCTATTTATCAGTTAACACCGTTCCTTAGTGATTCCTTACAAATTTCTGCCACTGCTTCTTTAACCTTTTCTTCCTTTTATGATTTTTCCTATCCCTCCCTACATCCACTTTCCCTTATTCCATTACCCTCTCCTAACACTTCCATATCTCAACCACCTCAGTTGGTTAGTGACTGTGACGGGTTTGATAATCAGATTTCCAGAAGAAGGGGATGGAGTTCGGATGGTTGCCTTACAGGACCGCAGATTAATTGGCCAGTAATTCCAGGAGAGTGGACTGCTTCTAGTCAAGCTTATCAAAACTATGTTCATTTTGCCCAGCAGTATTCACAGTCTGCAGATCCCTCAGTGAGATTAACTGCTCACTTTGCTTGGTACCTGGCGTATATGCATAGGCACTCTCATACTGATTCAAAGCCTATTCCAAAGTTGTGCATGAATGTCAATGTTAGCATTGATTCCCAACAGCTGGAGATATTGTATTTTCATGCCCTTTGTTTGCCTAGCAGATACTTGGTCCTGTTGGAAAGGATGTGCTGTCTCCAATTTTTCCAAAATCCTCCCAAAAACTTTGTAGATGAATCCTTATCTATGGATCGATTCCGACAACATCAATCTTTTAAGAGGGATCATCTTCATTGATACCTTTCCAATGTATACTGGAAGCTTTTTAATGCAAAACTCTCTTTTTTGACGGAGTCATTCAGATGGTTGTGTTGTGTATTAGTGTTTGTGTTGTGAGTTCATTTATGTCAAACGAACGTGGTGGTTTCCTATTGGATTTCGTGTACGAGCTCTGTTTTGGAGAATTGTGGTGATGGGGTCATGGTTGGAGAATTGAAGCTGATGCTGATGAAGAAGAAGCAAACTCTTATATCCTTTACAAATTTGTGGTGATTTTTAGTTTGATAAGAGGTGTTAATGTATAAAGAGTTTTCCTTTCTTTATATTTTTATATCAGAAACAGGTTATAAGTTGGGGTCGTGGTGGATGGATTATTTTTGAGAAGATATTGAAGATCAAAGTTGAGCTTTTCCATGAACTTGTATTCCCTTTTTCCTAGGTCGCGAGGACGCTTCCTTATTAAGTGTGGGGATATGTTGAGTGTTGAAATGACTTGTTTTTTGACTGATTTTTGTTGTTTTTGAGAGCTGAATGGTTGATTTTATGAATGATTGATTGATTTGGAAGTGGTTTGAGAGTGTTTTGGATGATAATGATTGTGTTTTGGAAGTTCATGATGTTTGTTGGTGGTTCTGTGATGTTCTGATAGGTTCTGAATGGTTCTGTATACCTTCTGTTTTTCTCTGTTTTGGTCTGTTTTGTTCTGATTATCTTCTGTAAGGAGGGAAGGAGTATTGATTGATGAAGATTGAGAGCTTGTGAAAGTTTATTGAATGGTTTGTGAGAGTTTGAAATGGTTTGAGAATGAGTTATGAGGTTTTGATGATCTTCTGTAACCTTCTGTAGGTCTTCTGTAGACTGTTCTGCTTCTGTTCTGTCTCTGTTCTGTTCTGTACTGTAGTTGTTCTGGTACTGTTCTGTAGACTGTTCTGTATGCTTCTGTAAGTGTTCTATGGAATGTATATGTGACTTTGGGAAAGTTTTCTAGCCTTGGAAAGAGGTGAATACAAGTGCAAAAGAGCTGAAATAAGTGGAAGAAGTAGCTGCTGAAGACTCAAGAGAAGACTAGAGTGAAGTGACAGTAGTGAGCTATGAAGAGACACTGTAGTGGCTCTGGTGACCCTTCATATCAGACATACCTCTTGGGAGGGGTATCCACGACCTAAGAAGGATTATTGAGAGTGATTTTGAGAGATTGTAGTGAGGATATGATGTATTATTGATGGAGAGAGAGAGGGAGAGTCAGAGATAGCCAATTCTACTGAAACAGAGTGATTGTATATGAGAGATTGAGAGAGAAGACTATGAAGATATTGAAGATGAATACTATGTGATGTATTTCCATTCTAAGATGGTGTATTCTTTTGCTTTCTTTGTTCTATTGATGGATTTTATGAAGATATTGAAGAATATGGTTGATTCTATTAAAACCGTGGGAGATCTACATGATGCTGCATGAAGATTTGTTGTGCCTGGTGTTCTTTTCTTCATTGTGATCATATGAAACATGATAAACAAGCTTGTTGATGTTACAAGATAGATTTTCTTGCAAGAGAATTCCCTTTTCCTTGGTGTTCCTCTCGGGGCTCCAAGTCATATGCCTTTTCAATGCACCCAGCTATCTCATCCCGCACAGTTTTTACTAGAAGATCCATGAAATAGGCGTTTGTCTCGTGAGATTGCTCCAATTCAAGAGCATAATTTATGCAAGGGTTATCTAATGCTTCAGAAGAAAGAAGCCCAGCTCTGTGTGAAACTCTGCAATCTTGTTTCACCTTAATTCGGTTACTTTCGTGCCCTGTGTGTGAACTCCTTCATCTTTAGCTCTATGTCTTGCAGACCACTACATATGGAACATTCGTGTAGCGCCTTCTTCTTATCACTCCAGATGGCCTCATCTTACCTCTCCACCTACATGATAGCTTCTGTGACAACAGTGATCCCCAGTCATTTCTTGTTGACATAATTCTCTTAGCCCGTCATCACAGAGGCCTTTTGGGAAATCTCATCGACTCCTCCCTGCATCTCGCAGTTCTACCATCGTCAACTTTACTTGAAGGCTGTTTCTTCTGTGTTACAGAGTGGCAACTATTGTGATTGCTATAACTCAGATCTTGCCAGGAAACTGATGATGGCAATTTGGATACTCTCTGTAATCTGCGCGTCGAGAAACACCAGAGTGACAACTCAAGATGGATAGTCCAAAAAGAGTCCTTGATCAACGGATGGAGGAAACGACTCCATCGAATTTCAACCAGGGGTGTGAAAGCCTCAATTGTGGCATCAAAACAGGCTCTCAGCCTTCAATTTTATTCTGTAGAAGTGCGTAACCCGCAATCTCCATAGCCCTTCACAGAGAGCCTTTCATCTGTTCTCTGTAGCAGTTATATATATATCAGTAATGCCAATGAGTTTTAATTTTTATGCCCGCCATCGCGTCCCAAATCCGCTTTTTTTTTCTCTTTCCCCCAAATTCGATTTCCCCCCCACTCTGTGCACATAGGTGGTAATATTAGAGGGACACTCTAAATTTATCACAATGGCAACACCCATGATATCCAAACCCTTTGTAGCATTGGCAATCTGCCTTTTTTCCTTCGTGGTTTAAAACCAGGTCCTTTTAGGCCTTGCGTAAATCTCAGATTCATATTCCATCAAATTTTGAACCTTGTTTGCTTCCATTTCAGCTTTCCTCATTGCCCTTTCAATTCTTTCCTCTTGAAGAATTTCACGAACAGAGTTCTCCATCTCTTGGATCTTTTCATCCCATTCAATTATTTTCTTTGATGACAATATTCTGTTACTCAACTTTAAACCAGCCCTCTTAGTAATCAATTTCAACAAAAAACGATCCTTTTCAGAAGCAAATGTAATGGCACAACCCTCCAAGCCTGCCCTTGTTGTTCACACCTTGAAAGGACGATGGACATCATCTTGTGTAACATATGCAAGAGTCTCATTGTCAATCCATTCCATATACTTAGTGACTCTATGGCTTTCCCACAAACTCACCAATCTTTGTATCCATGTAAACCTCATCACCTTTTGTATCTTCAGCATAAGCAAACAGCTTGAGAAGCTCGGAAAAACCACACTCATTGGAGATCTAGAGCCCATTCTCCTTCTAAATTGTTTGTAACAAATATCAAATTCACTCCCAAATAGCACTTGTCTCTTCTATAAAATTGAACATGAACCAACTGAAGGAAAAATGTTCAGGCAGAGCAAAGCACAATGTCTAAGTATGCACAAAGTAACAAATGTCACACACACAACTTTTTGGTGGATTCCACACCTCGGATACGCAGCAGTACGACAACATGAGAAGAGAGAAGGCAAGAATCAAGGATGAGAACGAGCTCACAGCAAAAGCCTCCTTTGACGCCCTAAAAGCACTCTTTACAGGAGTCCCCATGGAGACTCAAGGTCCCCTTCCTAGTCAGACTCGTCCTCAAAATATTGATGATAGGCCAGCAAATGTAGTCTCATTGCTAGTTTTTAAGGGAGAGTACAATGAAGACCCTGATCTTCATGTAGCAAAATTCATGGTAGCATGTGACCCCTAAGCATTGGTTAGCGATATTCCCCGCCACTTTCAAGGGCGCGGCATTTCAATGGTATGAGAGACAAGCAATAGGAACCTTTGGCACATGGGACGAGCCTTCCTCACTAAATTTAGGTGTGAAGGTTTTAAAGAGCGGATGCGAGAGGAGTTCATGAACCTGAGTCAGTCGTCTAGAGAAAGAGTAGAATCTTATGTCTCGCGAATGGAATCCATCCCGAAGAGATGAACTAACCATCATTTGGATGAAGGTATTCAGAAAGGAGTGTTTCTTAGAGGCGTACAACCATAAGTTCGCAAGTTCGTGGAATTGAGTGGAAGGTGCAAGATTGTAAGACGAAGTTGAAGCAAGGTTGTCAATGACTCCAGGAAGAGGAGTCTTACCGCCTCCTATGCCAGGAATGGTATACCCACCAAATGCAGTCCCACGGACAGTTCCCTATCCCTATCCCCAGATGCAAACAATGTCGTAGTATAATGCACCTAATCCACTGTGGTCATCACAGACGACAGTGCCTCAAATGATGGTTCAATCTCAACAACAATGGCCTCAAATAGTTCCTCCAATTGTGACTCAATAATAGTGGAACCCTACCAACTGGAATCAACAACCCCAAGTTTCAATAGGAGCTCTAAATCAAAATTAGAACAGAGGACCTTCTGGATCAACCCAACCAGTGTACATAGTAATTACAAAAGCTTCCCAAAACCCTACTACAAGCACTTCAAGAGGTGAAAATATGAAGGACTACTTATCCAACTCAGTTGCAAGTATCGAGAAAGAGCTTATGGATGTGATTACAGAGCAGCTACAGACGCTAAAGGTGAATACCGCCAATATATCTACCCCTACGGGAGCTCGAAGAGATGTGATGTGCTCTAATACATGGTGTGAAAAGTGTCATCAAGTAGGAGATTTAGCCATTGAATGTACCCGAAAAACAACCATTCCTAGATCCTTCTGTTCCTACCGTTTGCGGAAGAACCATACAGAGGATATTTGCTCTCTGAAAGAGATGCACGAAAAAAGATAGAAGGATGAAAATGCAAGATTCAACTTGCTAGAATTCAAAATGACAACACAGGATATTGGACCAAAGCCTAGGAAATTTGGTCCTAATTTTGGTCCAAGGAGGTTTCTCTCTCAAAGTTACAGAGGACGACCGTCTGGCAGTGGTCAGAGATCAGAGGTGGAATATTACAGGTATGGAGAAAAGGGTCATACCTCCCTGAATTGTCCAAACCCTAGAAGATCTGTGGATTTCAAACCCTTATGCAGCCGATGCAAAGGAGAAGGCCACACTTCAAAGAACCATCCAAGTCTAGCCCCTGTAAAGGCCAATGGCCCTGATAGCCAACAAAAGGTACAAGAGCCTGCCTCCAATTTGGTAGAGTTGGAAGTTGCCGCTGTCACACACGCGCCAAGAAGAGGGGAACAGTTGTGCAAGAAGATAATAATTTTCCTGCCAAGACTGTGAAGTTCAATCTATCTTAGAGGGACAGAGCAGTACAAAACATAACATTGTAGTACAGAGCACTGTAGTGCCACAGAGAGTCATGGAGACAGTCCCAAAAACAGAATCAGAGGTCCAGGAGATAGATGATACAGAAGCACTTCCAGAAACACAGGAAGTGCCGATATTACCATTATTAGAAGAAAAAGGAAAGATGAAAATTGGTGTAGTCCCATTCCGGCTGGAGAAGCCTCTGGATCCTATCAAAGATTACGACTTGGTCAAAGACCTAGACACTTTTAAACCAAATCTAACATTCGAGGAGTTGTTGATGTTGCCTCCTAGCTGTCGAAAGAAATCTCCTATCTTCCTAGCTTCCTTCCTACCACCCGTCCACCTTTACAATTTGTAGCACTGTTTTACAAAATAAATCATGATGCACCTTGCACTCTTTTACAAAAGTATTGACTTGCACTTTTTCTTGTGCACCTCTCTCCTTGATTCAAGACCTCTTTGCACTTCCTGTGTTTTTAGATTTTCCTTCGTGCGCCTTCATCTTCCGTTTCACTTTTGCCTTTGCCTTGTGTTATTCTTTAGATTTTCCGGATTTTCCACCTTTTTCGTATGAGAGTTAACATTACCTCCCTCCTAGATGAGTGCCAATCCTATGGCACTGATGCAGAGTGTTGGAAGGAGGGATGGGTGTAGCCAGATGCTTTTTTTAAATTTGTATACAAGCTCGTGTGGGGGTTGGGCCGGCCCTTAAAGTTGGGGTGGGTTCCTCTTTGATGCTAGCCTTGAGGGGATTTGTCCTTTGAAATTGAATATCGTATTGGACAGATCCGTGTGTGGAGGTAGACTGGTGGACGGATTCATCTTTGAAATTTAAGATGGTGTTAGAAGGATCCTTGCTTGGAGATGGTAGGTGGACAGACCATCTTTGAAATTTAAGATGGTGTTAGATGGATCCGTCTTTTGGCCCTCCATGGCTACCTTCTATTGTTTGTTCAAAATGAGCTTCTTCATTCACTTTTTGATTGGGGCTGTCTCGATCTGCCTGTGCCTTGGTTTGCCTGCATGGGAACATTGTTGCATCAGATGGCCCCTCTCTTAGGCAAGTGTTAGTTTCGAGACACTTGTGGTTTTGAGCTGATGAAGGTTCGATGAGAAAGGGTGGACATGTGAGGCAATGATGACGGGGCCGCAGAGGAATTGGGCTTGGGAAGAAACGGATCACCCAATTAAGGTGGTGGAGGCCAAGAGCGCATTGCATGGATAATGGGGCCTCTGAAGCTGGGGTTTGGAGCCTTTGTTTGTACTTGAAAAAAAATGAATGTGCACTTCTTGGGGGTGTGCCATGTGGTGCATTGTGATTGTGCTAGTGGGACTGGGAGTTGGATCGAGGTGCGAAGTCTGGGAAGTGTCCCACACTTGAGGACCCAGTTTGTGCATAAGGGAGGTGCGGTGCGGGTGGCTCAAGGTGATTAGTCTAGCCATAGGCGAGTGTTACCTCCCTAGGTCTGTCCTACCCTTGATGTGCCCTAAGCATGAAGTGGGGAATCAAAATGAGACTAGGGGGTTAGGGACGGAGCCGATTGACCGAGGCCATGAGACACACCTACCTTGAGAACCCCTAAGTGTAGGGATTGTGGCTCACATGGGGTAGATTGTGGTTTGTTGTGATTTCTTCACTTTTCATCTTTGCTTTCTTTTTCTTTCGTACTTCCCTTCATTCTCGTTGTTTTTTTTGTGGAAATTGCATAGGTAAGACAAGAGCTAAGCTTCGTCATCCGAGTTGGGTGGAGAAGGGGGCTAAGGGATTTATTTAGGAATTGCGGACTCTGCAAGTACCCCTTGAGGGTCAAGCCCACTTGCAGAGTGGTGGTAGAGAGAAATGGATGATTGCAACGCGTAAAGCGGCTATCATTTATATCTTCTAGAATGGATAAACAAAATGAGGGGATAAAAGTGGTGCGCATTATTAGTCGAGCCATGGCATAGCTGTCTATGGCGTTCAGATCAAAGAAAAGGGGTGGAAGGTTGCATTCTTGCAGGGTGGGATTTTTCCTAAGTAGGATCCTAAGTAGCCTAAGGTAATTACAGGTAGTAATGAATGCAGGGTCAAGGCATGAGGACAATTCATCGACAACACTAACTATATAGTCACTTAGATTTTCGGGGGTAAAGTAGAGGGCCACCTCCAGCATGGTACAATTTGCATTGTAGATCACGGGAAAGTCGTACCAGTCGTGGACATTGGGGTCAAATCCACTCCCATTCTATGGGGGTATGGCATGAATATTGGGTTGTTGCGCTCAAATGGGAGGGTGTTGCAGAACGCCACCCAAGTGTCCATATTTATGCCACAGAGGTGCCTTCTCCATGTAAACTGGCACTAGTAGCTCGGCACTGATCTCGAGACCTCAAAAATTTTGTCCTACCAAAATTCCGCATCCTCTATGCCCTAGAGGGTGGGGTTTTGTGCTCTCTCCATCAACCATTTTTCCTCGAGCTTGCTTCCGATGTCGATTACCTCTTCCACCATCTTGACTAGTAAAAGACTACGCAAATTTGCAAGGAACTAGAATCTCAAGTTGAAGGGGTTTATAGAGGTCTCATGTTATTCCCAGATGACCAAATCAGAGTAAAAACTTGCTAGGACAGTATCCTGGCTCGGGGGAATAGGCGCGGGTGGTACTTGTATAGGTTTGTCCTTTAGCCTTCTCCTTGCATCCTCCACAGTCTGCTTCCTTTTTTCCTTGAGTGCAACTCTTCTTTTTTTGGAGGTGTCCACCTATTGTTGGTCATCTAGCTGAGTGTAGCTCTTCTTTCTTTGGAGGTGTCCACCTATTGTTGGTCATCTAGCAGAGGTGGGGAGAGAGGCTGTGGGACTATCATGAGGTCCCATCTCGAAGTTCAATCCAATCTCTTTCTAATGTTCGGGCTTCCTGTTGTGCCCCTTCAGTGAACCTTTTTTCCTTGAGTGCAGCTCTTCTTTCTTTGGAGGTGTCCACCTATTTTTGGCCATCTAGATAAGGTGGGGAAGTAATTCCTCTTCATGAGGTCCCATCTCCAAGTTCAATCCAGCCTCTTCCTCGTGTCGGGTTTCCTGTTGTGCCCCTTCGGTGAACCCTAATGCATCCACCTCTTGTGGGGTGAGGCCTGCTTGCAATCGATACTTTCTTTGTTCTTCGGGGCTTAGGCGAACTCCCACTGGTGGGATTGGCATCTCCAGTCTTGCCATCAAGGCCTTGTGTGCAATCCCAAGCTTCTTCTTAATCATCTCAACGGCCTTTCCTTCCTTTGTCTGAGTGACATCAAGTAGCGTATTGAGGAAGGCGTTGTCAAGTGTTTTTCTGAAAACTAAAAGCCCTAGTCAAATTGTAGTTAGGTTTGATTTTTGCTAGCTTAGTTATTTGCGTGACAGTTTGTTTTGTTATTTTGTAATTAGATTTCTTGTGTTTGACTAGCATAGGATTTGTTTCTGTCATTTTGTTTAATTTGTTGAGTATGAAACTTGATAGCCTTGGTCGAGCTTGGTATTTTTTTGGACAGGATGAAGCTTGTGTTTGTCAATAACTATTGAACATTGAGGAGCTAGATATGTTTTCTTGTCGAGACTTTTGCACATCACGGGGATAATGGGTTCACGAGCACTTCACGTTGCACTTGTTGATGCACTATACTCGGGGGTCATCTCCTGTTCTTATCAAATATTTCCATGCCATGGGTTGGAATTATGCACGTTTTGCACCATCATTGAGCACTAGCATGGCATGAGGTCTGCTACAACTATATGTAGTAAATCTTAGATACACGCGCACATGAGAGAGCACCTGTCATTGAGCACGCACATTTCTTGCACACACCATTTGGGATGTTCATCACAAAGTTAGGAACTTATGGTTGAGAGTGTAAGGTGGTTAGAGAGAGTTAGAGGGTCGTAAAGGACACCGTCAATTGTGAGATGGGTTGTTCTTATCTGGTCAACATCTTGAGGACCATAATTTTCTAGAGTGATTGTAGATAGACTAGACACAATTTCTTCAATGCACACAATATTTTTGAGTGTAGCATCGATAGATTGGTTGCATATCATGGATCCAACATTGCATATTTTTCCAAATCATGAATGATTGGGCACGGAGTTCATTTCAAAAAACCATATTCCTGCTAGGGCACACTGCATAAAAAACAGGTTCATATCTAGAGAATGTTTATTTTGAAGACTCAAGGATCAAAGGAAAAGGTCGTATGTTTTACATCGTCAGCAAGTATTTCTTGAAGAAAAAGAGGACATGTGTACTGAAAGTGTGAACAATTACAAGAATAATAGGCCAAGGAAGGGAATAAGTCGTCCAAGATAAAAGATAGATAAAAATGATATGATTTATGAAAACCAATATTTTTTCCCATTTTTGATAGATTTTCGTAATTCTGCCTATGCTTGATTGTCAACCAGATGTGTTCCGATCGTTTTAAGTACCCGAACAACTATATTCAAAGTTCAAATGATGAAGTTATGATCCAAACAAGTTACAAACAAACATAGGGCAGAAAAAACGAAAATAGTGAAAAGCAGTAGAAAAGCAAAAGCCAAAAGCTGAAAGCAAAAAGCCTAATGTGTGTGAGTATGGATAGAAAACTATATAAGGAGATGAGTATGGAGAGTTAAGGGCCTTCCCCCTTGATTACAATTGTATTATGTGAGAGAGGAGAGTGGAGGGTCGCATGCTAGAGTGAGCTCTTGTCATGCCAATTTGGAAGTTGGAGCTTTTAGGTGTCAAAGCGCCGAGCATCGGCTCAAGGTTGTTAAGGTAGGAAAATATATCTTACTTGGTTTGTTTTCAAATTGTTGGTATTTTTATTGTGTTGTGGTTGTGTAATGCTCTATCCACATTCGAGTTTTTACTTGTTTTGAGCTTCAAGAGGCATTGTGTTTTGTCTTGTTTTTATATGTGGCTTGTGGTGTATTATCGAATATTTGAATTTTTCAAGTTGTGTTGTGCATTCGACAAAGTCAATTACCCTAACCGGCACTCCTTAACATCTCGTTATTGGGTTGTGAGTGAGGCTTGTTCTTGATCACCACTCGCGTAACATCTCTTTTTTGATTTCCTCGCGCTGAGGAGTGCCGAAATTGACATTGTTGTTATTTTGAATGTGAGTTTGTTTTGATTTCTTGTGATTGTTGAAAATGGTTTATAATTTTTCTGAGTTCCATGGTAATCATACTGGAGATCCTGAAAGTTTTTTAGAAAAAATAGAGTTGTGTTGTTTGATAGAGAGAGTGACTAATCTTGAGGATAAACTCCAGATTTTTAGATAGCAATTGCAGGGAGAAGCATGAAATTGGTTGCTTGACTTTGAGAGAAGCCTGCAATTTGAGAGATAGAAATTGGACTATGAGACTGTTAAAAATTCTTTGTTATCTAAGTTTAAAAAAAGAGAAAGTCAAAGTGAGATTTGGGTGAAAATAGAAACTTGTGTTCAAAAAGATAATCAGTGTGTTGAGGATTTTGCTAGGGAGTTTGAAAGATTATGGAATCGATTGATTTTAACATTGTTAGAAGGTGAGATAGCCCCAGTTATGTTGAAGATAATGTATTTTGTAAATGGCTTGAAATTAGAAGATTGGAGAGTGAAATTAGGGGTAAAAAACCCTAAGACTTTTGAGGAAGCGATGAAGATAGCTCAATGTCAAGAGAAGAAGACCAAAAGAAAAAAAGAGTTAGGGTTTGATGAACCAAGGGAAAGGTTGAGTTCAAGGCGAGTTGAGAGAAAAGTTTTTGAGGAGAAAAGAGTTAGTTATGCTTATCCTGAGAGAGGTATACTATATTCTCTGTTTAGAAGAGATGAGTTGACTTGTGAGAAATCAATTGAATTCTGTAAGGAGAAACTCCCTAGGGTGGTTGAGGAGAAAAATACTTGTTTGACTGATTGGAGTGAAGAGTTTAGGAGTGTGAATTCATACCCATTGACCATGGATACTTCTAGTCTAGTGATTAGTGATTTAACTAAAGAAGAGGGATCGACTAATGATACATTGGAGCTTAAGGACTTTAGAGATGAGCTAGAGATGGATCTGAGTTGTAAATAAGAAAATGAGAGACCATATTGTTTTAAGGACCAAGAGTTTTCATGTTCTTTGGGAGAGGTAGAGAGTCAATAAATTTTTAATATTTCTAATGAGGGAAGGTGTAATGAAAATTCTGATAATCATGGCAATGTTGCAGAGAGTAAAGACAATTTAGAGAGTGAGCTTGTTTGCCTTGGTGATAGTATAGAAGGATCTGATTGCTTGAAAGATAAAGAGAGAATAGAGGATGGATTTTTGAGTTTGTTAGAAGACCATGAGGGGGAGGGCTTAGAAACGGTAAGTTCTCAAGATGAAGTTGAGGGTTTGAATTTGTTGCCTAATGAATTTGTGGATATTTGTTGTGAGTTTGATGATCAAGAGAGTATTGAGGTTTTGGGTTTTGACTCTTGTTGTGATTTTGGTATTGGTGTTGTGGACTCTGATGAGTCTTGTGAGTTGGTTGTTGATAGTTTGAGTAGCCCTGGAGAGGCTTTTGTTTGTGGTGTTGATAATGTTGTGTTGAGTAGACCTAAACTCATGCTTCTTGATAGTTGTGTAGATAATTGTTTGGTTGCTTTAGGCAAGAATGACGAAGAGAAAACTTCATTTGATAGTCTTTTAGTTTCTTTGAGTTCTCCTAAAGGTTTTAATGTTGTTTGTGATGATTCTGATTGATGTTTTGAGGATATTGAGAGTAACATTGATGAGGATGTGAGAGAATTTGAGTAAGGCTTTAAAAAGGATTGAGAATTTGAGGGAAGAGCACTTTAAAATCAAGAACATAGAAGAGGTTTGTGAGGAGGTAGTTGGGGATATGGTAGTTAAGGGGTCCTTGGTTGATGTTTTAGACCCAAATTTGTTGTATTGTGAAGATGTTATTTGTGATGATGTAGAGGTGAAAGTTTCTTCAGTTTCTTGTGAGGTTTCTTGTAAGGATACTATGGAAGGTGTTTACCACTCTTTATGTGTGAAAGACTCGATGGAGTCTTGTATTGTTGATGATGAAGTGATCCCATTTGTGGATATTGATGGTTCTTGTGGTGTTATGAGTCCGGAGCTGACTCCTTCTGATGTTGTGTTTCATTTGGATATTGAGTTGGGAGATCCTTACATAGTATCTTTAGGAGAAGTTGTAGATGAATCAATGGATGAATTTGAGATTGGCAACAAAGAAAGGGTCAAAACTTTATTTAGAGACTCTAAAAGTAACATGGTTTTTCCTAGGGAGGATGGGTGGGATATGAAGATTTTGGATAATGGTTGGGATTTAAAGAATTTGGAGGATGATGTATTTTTCTTAGATGGAGAGGATTGTGTCAAGAATTTTGATGAGAATTTCATGGATGAGTTTTGTCTACGTGTAAAGGAGTTGTTTGAGAGAAATGTGCCATTTGTGTTTGTTGAGAAGATTGTGGATAGATCGTTGGATTTTATTTTTGACTGGCTCATAAATGTTGTATCGTTTTATGAAAACAACTGCTGCACATGAATGTTTGCAGACTAGGGGGAGGGCTAAATATGTCAAGTGTTTTTCTGAAAACTGAAAGCCCTAGTTAGTTAGGTTTGATTTTTACTAGCTTAGGTATTTGCATGATAGTTTGTTTTGTTATTTTGTAATTGGATTTCTTGTGTTTGACTAGCATAGGATTTGTTTCTGTCATTTTGTTTAATTTGTTGAGTATGAAACTTGATAGCCTTGATCGAGCTTGGTATTTTTTGGACAGGATGAAGCTTGTGTTTGTCAATAACTATTGAACATTGAGGAGCTAGATATGTTTTCTTGTCGAGACTTTTGCACATCATGGGGATAATGGATTCACGAGCACTTCACGTTGCACTTGTTGATGCACTATACTCGGGGGTTGTCTCCTGTTCGTATCAAATATTTCCATGCCATGGGTTGGGATTATGCACGTTTTGCACCATCATTGAGCACTAGCACGGCATGAGGTCTGCTACAACTATATGTAGTAAATCTTAGATACACGCGCACATGAGAGAGCACCTGTCATTGAGCACGCACATTTCTTGCACACACCATTTGGGATGTTCATCACAAAGTTAGGAACTTATGGTTGAGAGTGTAAGGTGGTTAGAGAGAGTAAGAGGGTCGTAAAGGACACTGTCAATTGTGAGATGGGTTATTCTTATCTGGTCAACATCTTGAGGACCATAATTTTCTAGAGTGATTGTGAGATTTTGGATGGGTTGAGTGGAGTATGTCATATATTTTTTATGAGAGTTGAGAGGTGAGGATAAGGAATTTTAAATTAATAAGGCATTTTGTTTGCATCTTGCATGATGCACGATCACATGTAGATAGACTAGACACAATTTCTTCAATGCATACATTATTTTTTAGTGTAGCATCGATAGTTTGGTTGCATATCATGGATTCAACATTGCATATTTTTCCAAATCATGAATGATTGGGCACGGAGTTCATTTCAAAAAACCATATTCCTACTAGGACACACTACATAAGAAAAAGGTTCATATCCAGAGAATGTTTATTTTGAAGACTCAAGGATCAAAGGAAAAGGTCGTATGTTTTACATCGTCAACAAGTATTTCTTGAAGAAAAAGAGGACATGTGTACTGAAAGTGTGAACAATTACAATAACAATAGGCCAAGGAAGGGAATAAGTCGTCCAAGATAAAAGATGGATAAAAATGATACGATTTACGAAAACCAATATTTTTGCCCATTTTTTATAGATTTTCGTAATTTTGCCTACGCTTGATTGTCAACCAGATGTCTTCTGATCATTTTAAGTACCCAAACAACTATATTCAAAGTTCAAATGACGAAGTTATGATCCAAACAAGTTACAAACAAACATAGGGCATAAAAAACGAAAATAGTGAAAAGCAGTAGAAAAGCAAAAGCCAAAAGCTGAAAGAAAAAAGCCTAATGTATGTGAATATGGATAGAAAACTATATAAGGAGATGAGTATGGAGAGTTAAGGGCCTTCCCCCTTGATTACAATTGTATTATGTGAGAGAGGAGAGTGGAGGGTCGCATGCTAGAGTGAGCTCTTGTCATGCTAATTTGGAAGTTGGAGCTTTTGGGTGTCAAAGCGCCGAGCATCGGCTCAAGGTTGTTAAGGTACAAAAATATATCTTACTTGGTTTGTTTTCGAATTGTTGGTATTTTTATTGTGTTGTGGTTGTGTGATGCTCTATCCACATTCGAGTTTTTACTTGTTTTGAGCTTCAAGAGGCATCGTGTTTTGTCTTGTTTTTATATATGGCTTGTGGTGTATTATCAAATATTTGAATTTTTCAAGTTGTGTTGTGCATTCGACAAAGTCAATTACCCTAACCGGCACTCCTTAACATCTCGTTATCGGGTTGAGTGAGGCTTGTTCTCGATCACCGCTCGCGTAACAGCGCGCTGCTGGGCCTCGAAACTCATGTGGATAGCTGTTGCTCTACTTTCCGCCAATGTTTTCTCTTTCTCCACGTGAGCTAGATGGTGTGCCAAGGTTTTAACACTTTTTTCATTCTAGTTGGCCCATTCTTTTGCTCTTATTTTCATGTCTTCGAGGCTTTCCCACTGCCTTTGAGCTAGCACTATCAGCCTTCGTTCTTGATCTTCCATTTCTCCCCTTAGCTTCTACTGCTCTTCTTGTGCCAAGGTAGTCTCTTGGCTTCATCTTTTCACCTCTCTTTTGTACCTGTGAGCTCTTTCCTCCCTTAGCTCCTCTAGTTCTTCTATGGCTTTAGTGATTTTCTCCATTTCATCTTATAGATCTTCATAGAGCCCCATAATCTCTTCATTGTGCCATCGCATGCATTGTATGGCCTCGGTTTCTTCGTCCAATCGCACCTGCCATTCAACTTCTATCTCTTCTTTAGCATGTAGCTGCTTCTTCAGCTCATTAACTTTCGTTTGGGCCATGGCTATTTGGCGTGTTTTCTCTAGCTGGGATGCAGCCACGGCCTCTTTTTTGGCTTCTAGCTCTGCTATTGCGATTTTTTTCTCCTCCTTTTTCATCGAATTTTATAGGTGGCCTCTCTGTTGCAGGGAGGGAGGTTGCTACCTTTTGCCTCTTTGAGTCTTGCCTCGACTCGACATCTATTGCTGATGGTTTTTTGGTTCTTACTAGAGGGGTTCCTTCTACTCCCTGGCTCATTTCTTTATTCACGAAGTACTAGACCCAAGCCATTAAGTTGTCGGCATCCACGTGGGTCGTAGAACTGGGTGTGGACATGGCGATAGTGGTGGCGGGTGCTAGGAGAGTGGGAATAGGGGTGATTAGGGCCTTGCCCTTGCCTTCTCGCACTACAGGTGGCACGAAATCTAGTACATGGGTGCTTGAGCTCGGTCCTTCATCTCTAAGCGGGCACGTGGCCTCCAGCTCATCTTGCCTGGACTGCTGCCCAATGGATTTGCACATTGCCAAGGCTATGTCTGTTGGGGTAAAGGCGCCTTTGCCATGCCGCCCCGTGTATTACTACACTGACAGTACCCGCCACTGCACACTGCAGGTCCCGCCATAGCTCGCGTGCAAGCTTCGATCCGTCTCACCTTTCAACTGGTATCAGAGCTTGGCTTCCTCTTGCTCGAGCTCAACTCAGTGCTTCTCTACCTTCGCATCGACTCCCTTCACGCATTGGATCTCCATCCTGGCAGCCATATCCGATCTCCCCGAGCTCCCGTCACTCCTCGGCTTCTCGAGCACCTTCCCGGCCTATTGAGGCACCTTCAAGGCATTGGTACTGAGGTATTTGATCATTCTTTCAGGGTTTTATTTCAGTCTATAGGTTGCAAACAGCAAGGGCAGCCATGGCTTCAAACCCTTGAAGCTTATTCCCCTCATATTGTGCCTTACACTTATCAAGGCTAAAAGAGGCTTGTCATAGGCCTTTGATAGGCACTTCTTGAGCCCCCCATTACCCCCTTTCAGCCCATGTGGAGCAGCAGCAAGTTCAGCACCAACAGGGCAGATTGCGCTATTTTTTTCCAAGCTGTTAGCACTCGTCTACTTTAGCTCCACACTTGGCCATTGCTTCTTGCTCTCTACCTTGATCAAGAGGGCTATTAGACTTCATGTTTGATGTCATTCAAGCTTTGGGCATTGTTCTTGATCATTCGGGGCTGATTTCTTCAGATTTGGGACTGTCATAAACTGTCATAACAGGCCAAAAACAGGGCAGCACCATTGGCATTAGCATGTGTTGCTTACACTCCATTTCGGTTGTGCTATTTGATGCCCGTATGCGATCTACTTGATGCTCGAATGCCTTGGGAATGTATGCACATGATTATGACATGATTTTGTCCTGAAATATTGGCTGACTTGGGACTGTCATTTACTATTATACAATGCTAGAAATAGGGCAGCCACACTTGGCATTGGCATTTGATGCTTATACTCTACTCTGGTTACCTTGTTTGATGCCCGTATGCGGCCTATATGATGCCTAATGCCTTGGGAATGTATGCACATGATTATGCCATGATTTTGGCCTGAAATATTGGCTGAAATTTCTCAGGTTTGACAGTCAAACTTGGCTGTAATAACAGTGGGCTGAAGGTACTTTGGATGCTTTGTCACTTACCTATTGGTACCGGATGTATGCTTTGGGATTTGCCATCATGTATCTGACATTTGGGGACGACTTTGAGCTCATGATTGAATCTATGGAATGTATTTGAGCTACGCATAAGCTCCGTCTTGGTTGGTATTCACTGGCATTTGGACCGATTTGGCATGCTCTTGGACTGCTTATGCCTCATGTCTATGCTTGATAGTTAGGCTTCGTACATTACATGCTTTGGTTCGTGATAAATGCCGCTTGGTTCGTCTATGCTTTACCGACATTGGGAGCTTTGCCTTGGATGTGTTTGAGCATTTTTGACTCAATTTGATCATTTACTTGGTTGCTTCCATCAATTGCTTCATGTATGTCATGCTCTTGGGATGCGTATGACACATTGACTTGGTAACTTGTCACTGGTACTTTGTCTTGGGTTGCTTGAGCCCTTGAGCTCGTTTGTACGCCTTTTGTGCCAGTGGGAGCATCTTGCATGCTTACTTGACCTTGAGCAAGGATTACATGCTATTGGAGTAGCTACATGTATTGGAGCAGTCTATGTCATTGAGCAGTTACAGATGTATTGAGACTTTGGGATTATACTCCAACAATTGGATGTTGCATTGAGTATATGTCTTGGTTCACAGGATGCTTATGAGCTGAGTCCCAGTTTTCGATCCGCTTTCCTTTGAGCAAACACCTATTTGTGTCAGGTTTTGGCAATTGCAGGTACATTTTGAGTGGATTGTCTGGGGGTGTGCCTCTTATTGGCAGATGCTATTTGACATCTCTCGGTGTTATGCTCATGTATTTTCATTGTCATTTGGCTTTGCTTTGTCCTCTTTATGCCGGCTTTGGATCTAGCATTGTTTAGTTGACATTAGATCCAGTTTTGGGACAGTTTGCTCTCATTATTGCAGTTCTAAAATTTATTATAGCAACCATTTATTGGTGGACTAAGCAGTATTTTTTATGTTGAAATATCCTGATTTGGTGTACCGCACCTAGTACTAAGTGGGCAGCATATTTTGGCACACTTTTCTCGTCATTTGGAGCTCATTTCAGTGGATTTCGGGCATTTTCTGCAGTAAAACAGCAAGTAGTTTTAGACTGTCTGTGCATTTTCAGCCTGCATTATGGCATCCTCTTCGGCTGATAATGCCATATTTAACATCACCAAGTTGGATGGTACCAACTACTCTTATTGGAAGAGTCAAATTTGGCAGGTCTTGGTGCAGAAATCTCAGATTAAGCCACTTTGGTTGAGCGGGGAGCAAACCTGAAACTATGAACAATGACTACTGGCTTGAACTTGATGAGCTATGCAAGTCCACGATTGTATTGTCTCTCACTGAATATGTACATTATAATGTATTTGAGGAAGCACAGAGTGCATGGGACCTATGGAATAAGATCAAGAATCTTTATGATAAGAAAAGTCCGGTGAGTCAGATGTACTGGTTGAAGCAGCTTATGGATCTGCGCATGAAGGATAATGTGACTATGTCTGCTCACTTGAGCCAGTTCCATGCTATACTGAAGAACCTGACTTCGCATGATATCACCTTTGGAGAGGAAGTAACTCCTCTTTTCTTGCTTGGGACTCTGAATGAGTCATGGGATGTATTCCGCACTGCCCTATGTGCCTCTAGTGCTACTCTAAAATTGAATGATGTTGAGAGTGCTCTTCTGCAGGAAGAGGTTAATCGTAAAAACTTGGATGCCTCTCGTGTTTCACATGCTTTGACAGTTAGAGGCAAGAATGACAGGAATGAACGTGGGAATGGCCATGGCCATGACTCTCAGAAGGGTCTAGATCTCGTGGAAAGTCGCGTAGTAAGTCGTGTGGGCGCAATGCTAATGTCACTTGCCATCATTGTGGGAAAAAGGGCCATATCAGACCACATTGTCATGAGTTGCGCAATGAGAAGCGTAAGGATAAGGGGAAAGAGAAAGTGCAGGAGAAGTCCTTTGATCACAGCATAGTACCTGCAAAGTCCAACATCAAGATTGAAGAAATTAATGTCACACAGAGCGAGGATTCCGATGGTAGTGATGAGTTCATACTTGCAGCTAGTTCTTATGATGCCTCACACTTGACTGAGACACCTAGTATGTATGCACAGTGTTGGTTATTGGATTCAAGTCGTCCTTCCATGTGTCGCCTTACCATGAGTGGTTTCACTCTTACCATACTGTATCTGGATCAGTCAGACTTGGAGATGACAGGTCTCTTGATATTGTGGGCTGTGGAGATATTCAGTTGCAGTTTTTCACTGGTAGTTCCTTTTTGCTCAGGGATGTACGTCATGTACATGCGCTTACGCGCAGTCTTATGTCTACAGGACAGTTGGATGATGCAGGGTTTCATGTTTGCTTTGGGGATTCTGCCTGGAAGATTACCAGAGGCAGACTTGTGCTTGCTAGAGGCACCAAGGCTGGCAGCCTCTATCCTCTTATTGTATCTGGGTCTTCTGTAGACCATGTTTTGGCAGTGGGCTCTATCCCACATGTATCACTTTGGCATGCCCATTTGGGACATATGTCTTTGAAGGGAATGAAAATGTTATATGGTTTGCAGTATCTTCCGCCTTTGGACTATGCACGTTTTGACTCGTGTGATCATTGTCTTTATGGTAAGAAGAATAGGTCTACGCATAAGAAATCGGGTAGGCCATGCATGAGTGAGCCCTTGGCTTTGGTGCATTCAAATGTTTGTGGGCCCATGCCATGTATGTCTATGGGTGGCGGGAAGTACTTTGTTACCTTCATTGATGATTTTTCTAGGAAAGTGTGGGCTTATCCCATAAAGCAAAAGTCCGATGTCTTGGCAGTCTTTCAGCGTTGGCTTGCTCTTGTTGAGAACTAGACTGGGTATAGGCTGAAATGCCTTAGGACTGACAATGGGGGAGAATATGTCTCACATGCTTTTGAGCAGTTTTGTGATGATAGGGGTATTAAGCGTCAGTTGGCCACCCGTTGCACCCCCACCCAGAATGGTTTGGCTGAGCGCATGAACAGGACTATTCAGGAGCGTGTCCGCTCTATGCTTAGCCATGCAGGCCTACCACAAAGCTTTTGAGCTGAGGCAGTTAGTACGGCAGTGCATGTCATAAACCGATCGCCTTCTAGTGGATTGGATTTCCAGGTTGCAGAGGAAGTTTGGGCTGGTAAGCCACCCTCTTATGCGCATCTCCGTGTCTTTGGATGTGAGGCATTCTGCCATGCGCCCAAGGACAAGAGGAGTAAGTTGGATCCAAAGAGCATTAAATGCATCTTTCTTGGTTATGGTGATTCAGGAGAGATGGGCTATCGCCTATGGGATCCGCAGGGGCGAAAAATAGTACGCAGCCATGATGTAGTCTTCCATGAAGACAAGATGCACATGCAGCTTGAGAAGGTGGTTGAGATCCGTAGAATGATCTTTCAAGAGGAGCCTAGAGCTCCTGCACAGCCAGTTGGACAGCCTACAGCTGCAACAGATGCTCATGGTCAGGGTGTTGGACAGGTAGCTGGGCAGGCAGCAGAGCCTGCAGTGAGACGGTCTGCTAGAGACAGACGTCCACCTAATAGATTTCAGCCCTCTATGCATTATGTTTTGGTTACAGATGCAGGAGAGCCTTTCACTTATGATGAGGCTATGCGCAGGGGTGACAGTCACTCCTGGGAGAGGGCTATGCAGTCTAAGATTGACTCCTTGCATAAAAATGAGACTTGGGATTTGGTTGCCTTGCCTAAGGGCAAGAAGGCTTTGCCATGCAAGTGGATGTACAAGCTGAAAAGTACCCTTGGACACCCCAAGCCGGCATACAAGGCTAGATTGGTAGCAAAGGGTTTTAAGAAGGAGCATGGTGTAGACTTTGATGAGGTCTTTTCTCCTGTGGTTAAGATGACCACCCTGCACTTGGTCTTGGCTTTGGTTTCTCAGCTTGACTTGGATCTATATCAGATGGATGTCAAGACGGCTTTCTTACATGGGGACTTGCATGATGAGATCTATATGGAGCAGCCTAAGGGCTTTGCAAAACCTAGCAGGGAGCATCTAGTGTGCAAGTTGAAGAAAAGTCTTTATGGCTTGAAGCAGGCACCTAGGGAATGGTATCATAAGTTTGATGCCTTTATGCAGTCATAGGGCTACAGCAGGAGTGCTATGGATCCGTGTCTTTACAGAAAAAAGCCCGTGATGGTTCATTTCTTATTTTGGTACTCTATGTGGATGATATGCTGATAGCAGGGAAAGCTCATGATGAGCTAGATGCTCTTAAATCTCAGCTAAAGAAGAGCTTTGAGATGAAGGATTTTGGACAGGCCTCTCACATACTTGGTATGCGCATTAGATGCGACAGGCATCAAGGACTCCTCTACTTGTCACAGAGGGAGTATATCCATAAAGTCCTTGAGCACTTCCGCATGCAGGACGTAAAGCCTATTGGCTGTCCATTGCCTTCTTATGTGAAGGTATCACAGGCCGATTGTCTGCAGACAGATGAGCAGAGGGCCGAGATGGCCCAGATCCCTTATGCTTCAGCCGTGGGTAGTTTGATGTATGCCATGATAGCTACTCATCCAGATATTGCCTTTGCAGTTGGTGTTGTGGTACGCTATATGGCTACACCTGGCAGGAAACATTGGGATGCCGTGAAGGGTATCATGAGGTACCTGAAGGGCACAACAGATATGTGTGTTTGCTATGGCAGCCAGGATACAGGGGTCGTGGGGTACACTGACTCCGATTATGCAGGACATGCAGATAGTAGGAAGTCCACTTCTGGCTATGTATTCACCTATGCTGGAGGTGCTGTCTCTTGGATGTCCAGGGTTCAGAAGTGTACGGCTTTGTCTACCACTCAGGCCGAGTATGTTGTAGCCACTAAGGCTTGCAAGGAGGCCATATGGCTAGGCCGTCTAGTTGCTGATCTTAGGATTGATGCTATACCTACACTGCATTTGGATTCTATGAGTGCCATTCAGTTGGCTAAGAATCCGGTCTTCCATGCGAAGACGAAACACATTGAGGTGAGGTATCACTTCATATGTGGTGTCGTGGAGGACAAGTCTGTTGACCTTGTCAAGATCTCCACTGACAAGAATCCTGCAGATCTGCTCACGAAAAGCCTCACTACTGAGCGCTTTGCCTTCCTCAGGAGATTGATGGGCATTGGATGAGATATTGCCTTTCCTCATCCCTTGTACCTATGTATAGTTGTACTGTCTTTTTCTTTTCTTTTCTCTAAGTGGGAGGTTGTTGGGGTAAAGGCGCCTCCGCCGTGCCGCCCCGTGTATTACTACACTGACAGTACCCGCCACTGCACACTGCAGGTGGCGGGCGCCCGTCACGTCACTTTATTCTTTACATTCATTTTAGTGACTACTAATAAATAAAGGAAGGCCCGATCACACATTGTGACTGTTGGAGTTCCCATTTCTTGTCTCTCTCTTTCTTGCTCTTGCTCTCCCACCATAGCTCGCGTGCAAGCTTCGATCCGTCTCACCTTTCAATGTCTTCCTCCTCCTTTCTTCTCAACTCCTTCTTCTCCTCTTCCTGGTTTCTTTTTCTTTCCTCCTCAGCCTTCTTAGACTCACTGCAGGATTTTTGCAAGTCTGGTTTCTCTTTTTTCCTTTTCTCCTCTTCTTGCTTTTCCCATGCAGTTTTCTTCTTCATCTTCTCAGCCTTTCCTCGATTAGTATGCTCTTCATGTTCCTTGTTTTCTTCTTCCTCACTCAACTTCCTTCTGCTTGACTATGCCTCCTATTCTTGGTGAGGACTTGCTTGGTGTTTCATCCACTCCTTCTCGTCCTTCCTGCCCTTTCCCCAAGGCTTCCCTGATGATGGCGGTAAGGACCCCACCAAATCCAATGGTTGAGGCCTTTGAAGATGAAGCTTTCCTCTTAGCCTTGGTGGCAGGGGATTCTCCTTTGGCTGGCTATCCTCCTGTTGCCAAAGCCTTTGTAGAGGACTTGATGGTCTTCCTCACAAAACCGCTGAGGTTCACCTCATCTAAAGACTATGTTGCAATGCTTTCTAACAAGGGGACATTAATGCGGCTCATGATGGTGTTGTACCTCTGACTAGAAAACAACACATGTACCATCTTGGCTTAGAGTTGGATTTTCGAGTCTGGAATATTTGCCAAGCTGACACTGTTGTTGGTGTGGACATTCACCTTATCCATTCCTAGCAGGGCATATACATCTCCCTTCCACTTCCTATCTACTTTGTTTGCCAAGCTCAATGCTTTTTCTACCAACTCCGCAATCAATTCAATTTGCACTCGATGAGTTTGCTCTCCCTCTTGCATGGTTACGGTGCCATGGTTCCTGTGGAAAGTTCGCAAGAACTCTACACAGTGGATGTAGTCTACCCCATGGCCTACTACTTCCATGTATTTTTGCAGATTGCATGGCTCAATGATCTGCCTCATAGCCCATTCTTTGATGGCTACATCTTCTAGGTTGATGGAACTTAAACTAGTGAAAGGCTTGTGTTTCCATCGAAAGACTGTATTTTGCATGTTCTTCTTCTGAAAAAGGCAATTTTCCAGCCTTTTCTTGGCTTTCCATGATGGGTGCATGTCATGAAGCCATATTCACCATTAGTGTTTTTCAGAATAATCACAAGCAAAGGAAATGACTACAAATTTTCTGAACTGAATTGCTTGAGTGCAGAAGTCGACTTTTCCTCCAATTAGTCTATTGATTTAAAATTTTATTGACCTTTTCCGCACTCACAAGTTGTTTCATCCTACCATTGAGGTTTCCAATGTGTGCTCTTCCTTTATTGTTTTTCTTATGCGTTTGGTTTGATTCACCTTCACCTTAACTCCTCCCCCTTCTGAAATGAGAAGAATCCTTCCTAGTATTAAAGGGTTAGAGGGTGACGGGCCTTCAACACGTAATCTTAATTTTTACTTCCGCATGAGCCAAGTGTAGAAATTCAGATTATATTCTAAATTAGCACAGCTATCCATATCGAAAGGGCGAATGCCTACGTGCATAATGTAAGTGAGAACCTCAAGCAAAAAGTCATCGAAGTCCACTCAGCTCTACTAGAAACATGCAAATCCTCCTTGGTGAGGATGCGATCTAAATAAGAATGTCTCTTAATGTGCTCTTCAAGGGGTCGATTACTGAGGGTAGTCAACACCCTATATGAAGTTGGAGCTACATAGATTGGGTCATACTTCGATACCTTGATTGCGTGTCGTTGCTCAACATTTGTCATTATTTGGCATCCCTCTAGTTCCCATTGCAATTGAAGAGTGTACCACTTTCATAAGAAAGAGGAGTTGTTGTTAGCAAGCCATTTCAACTTCTCGATTTCTTGGACTGTGGCCATGATCATGTTCTTGTTATATGACGTAATGAGACACTGTTTGATTGCCTATTCCCTGGATATCTCAATTGTAACTAATACGTCATCTGCTTCAGAAATCTTAATGAATACAAATTCTGGCTTTTCTTAGGAGCAAGGGAGTGTTCGCAATTCCGTTGACATAGGTTCCTCCAAGAGACCTAATTCTAGTCTATCATAGCTTTTAGCCAATGTCATGAAAGTCACATCTAAGGATCTCAGGCAAGAAACCAAGTCATCCCCCATATTTGCAGCTAAGTCTGCAATGACGGTTAGAATTGATCGCCACTCATAAGAGGGTCTAAGGCTGATAGGTGGTTGGGGTTTAGCTGTGAACTAGAGAGTTCAGCAACAATTGATTGTTGTGGCTTTAGTTGCTTTTGAGGTTGTGGATTGGCTTCCTGTTCTATGGGTTTGGTTATAGCTAGAGTCATCACACTAATAGATGCTTTTGAGGTCTGAGGAGGACCATTGGTGCTAGATTTGGGTGGTTTGTTAGCAACAGGCTATGGTTTCGGGCAATAGATTGGTTTAGGCCCTGCTTATTTAGGCTTTGGAGGTTCTATGGACATAGCGGCCCGATTCTCTTATGGCATGAGTGTCTCTAGCTCAATGTTTCATGTGGTCAAGCTTGAGGGTGACGTTTGAGTAGGGCCTTTGGTTGTTTTGGCTTTAGGTAGCCAAATCCAAGTATTACCCTCATAGTAGCCTTGTGGTTGTAATAAGGTATTGGGGACCCATCATTGCTTAACCATACATCGATGTTTATGGTTTCATCTTGGCCTCCTAGGTTTTGAGTGTGGGTCATTAGCCTTATGAGACCGTGGGTTTCTGTTTCTAGGTGGTGGTGTCATGCCACTATGCGCACACAGTGTAAAAAAATCTAGAGTGTGGCTTCCTTTTAGATTTAGAGAGCTAATGCCACTTTAGGCATTAGTATTAGTGTCCATGGTTCAAAATATTAGATTTTTTTTGGACAAGTTTTTAGTCAAATTTTTATATTCCAGATATCATCTCTTGTAAAAATCCATAAAACTACAAATAACTTCTAGATTAGGAGGACATGTAAAAGAAAACATGTAGCTTTCAGTCAATTTGAGAGGATTTTATGTAAAAAAAGAGATTAGCGAAATCATGCAATACACGATTGCTGTTTTTAGGTAGTGAATAGCACTCCGAAAGTGGGAGATGAAGAAGGAGTGATCTGGCAGGATTCTGGCCAGGTGTCCTCGTATTTAACCCCCCTTTTGAAGCCATTGGAAGCACCAGATTGGTGATCGAAGCAGCATAGAGGAAGGTATTATTTTGTACAGGTTTTTGTCTATTAGAGTTATATTTTCTCATAATGCTGAAAGAAACTGACAGGCTTAATCTCTGTTAGTATTCTTCTATATTTTCTAATTCTTTTTGGGAGTATTCTTCTACATCTTCAATCTCTTCAAACCCCTTCTCTTTTGTCAACTCCTCTCCTTGAATCTACCTATATCATGCTGTCTCTTATCTTCAAGAACTTGGCTTGAAACCTTCAACCCTTTTCTTATCTCTACCATCTCCGAATTCTAAGCTCTTGAACCCCCATACATTCTTCTCTTGCCAAACCCTTGTGGTAACCTTCAGCCCTACGCACTGCGACATTGGTGAACCCAACATGAAGATCGGTGTAAGAGAACTCCAAGATGGGGGATTCTTTAGGAGATACTCTACAATAATTGGTGTGCATACTGCAGCAGACTCAACAACAACAAATCCAAATATTACAACAACAACAATAAAGGCAAGATGAAGAGAAGATTGATTCCACAGCTAACAAGGCCCTAGAGGAAGTTAAGCGTGAATTAAAAAAATTTAATGGTCAAAATGTCTCTATTTTTATTCACTTATATGTTGAAAAAATGCTATTCTTTGGTGTACCACAACATGCATGGAGTCGTTATTTTGCCAGACTAGCCAAGCATGGTCTTCAAGAAAGAATCCATGGTCTTTTTCAACAGGATGCAGATTGGGCTACATTTAAAAAAGCCCTATGCGAAGAATTGTTCTTAGAAGACTCTGGCCTAATGACGAAGAAAAGTTTCACTGAATGGGTTGAAAAACCCAACAAAGGTTTAGTTGCAACAGCTACATACCATGAGTTTGAAAGTAAATTTGGACAACTTGATGCTAAAGACCAACAAAGTATGGAAGGTCAGAAGATTGAATTATTCCTTAAGGCTGCAGATCCCATTCTGCAAGAGAAGCTTGCTAATTGCCTAGAAGATGCTACCTTTGAATTAGGAGTCAAGACTGCATGGACAGATGTTACTGATGCAGTTAACATGATTGCTCGAAGAGAGCAGATGCGACTAAGATTGGGCTCTACTTTAACTTCAACAAATCCATTGATGGAGCTTGATCCACCTTCAAAATCCCCTATTCCTTTGACTAATCAACCAACTGTTTCTTCTTCTATTCCTTCTAAAAATGATGTAATGGAAAAGCATGTGTGACCTTCAAACACAATATTAGTGAGTTTGGGAATCTCCCAATTCCCATTTCTTGAATACTAAAAAGGTGGCACCAGGATAACATGCCCATAAGTTTCTCAAAACCATATGATATGACCTATCATTGAAAAGCACTTGAAAAATGGAATCTATTGAGCTATAGAGCGCTCAATTTGGAGTTATAGTGTTCAAGTTATGACAAATCCAAAGATTTGACCATGTGTTCCAAACTTATGAAAAATTTCCAAATTCCCCAATATGCTGTCTTCATCTAAATCTTACAGAAATTAGTTCCAAGTAGAGAAGCTGGATGTCAAAGTCGAAGAGCGAGGACAAGCATAAACTCAAAGACCCATGAGAGAAGGCTTTAGGAGGTGTTGTATTTGGTGTGACAACCAACAACATGACAAGAGGGAGTGTTCTGCCTTCCGTGAGGCTGAAGCACAGAAGCTCGTCTTTTGGAAAGATGAAAAAATTCATGCAGCTGAAATTGGTCTTCCACTGGAGCCACATTTTGGCAATGGTGGAATGAAGAAAATATTAGAAAATTTAGTTGTAAAGAATGCCTATGCAGCAATTGATGCAGCTACCTATGGGCTGCAAAGTGAGCCAATTAGACCAATTTTGAGAGCATGTAAAGCTAATGTGCAATCTAAAGTATGGATGCAGGCACTGGATCAAATGGAATGTGGTAAAGCAACCAAAGAAGATTTGGATAACGCCAGTCAGTATATTCGAGAAATAATTGGTTGGAAAGAATCGGTAGATTCTTTTTCTACCTTTGCACATTTGGCTGACATCAATCATAAAGAAGTCGATTGAATAAAAGAGAAGAAGAGAATATGAACCAAGTCCTTCCTCTCTGGCCCTCTGAAACGAGTAACTAGAAGAACGGCTGAACAACCAAAGCTTGCTGAAAATATAACCCCTAATCAAGAGATGGAAGATGTGCCACAAACAAAGAAGACCGAAGGAAAGAAGAAATGCAAGCAATCAGGCTACAAATTGCAATCTGACATAGAATCTGCAACCGATCTCAAACGAGTCCTAGAAGAACGAATTCTAGGAAGCAAAATTGAATTCACCTTAGGCAAAGTTCTTGGAATTGCCAAACGTGAATTCCATGATGTAATTATTAATGTAATCAAAATGAAAAGACAATATGTTGGTGATGAAGCTGAAGAAATAGTGCATGTTTTTTTGCAAGTTATTTGCGTTTTTGTACAGGATGAAGAGAAGCTGACTTCACAAGGAATTCAACTTGAAAAAGTTAAAGAATTAATAGCAGCAATTGAAGCTCTAGATAAAGAAAACATGAATGCAAAAATTAAAGAAGTGAAAGCTGGAAATGTAATGGTCGACTAGTCCAAACCAGTTGGGTAGTCCACCTCTCAAAAAGAAGGCCGTCTACAGTACATGCATGAGGAAGAAGAGGCTCGGTTCATTCCAAGCAGTCACTACTCCCGTACGCATTGGGCAAGAGAACCAACGGAGACAATCGTCAAAATTTGAGAAAAAGAAAGACCATGTATTGCACTCTTAGACCATGGCTCAACGATAAACGTCATGGCAAGGAGTCTCTATGAAAGTGGCAGATGGCCCATAGATGTTGATCCAGGTTGGCGAATGAGAGCTACAAACAACTCTTTTGGAGAGTTATATGCTACATGTTCCAATGTGCAGGTAACTATTGGAGACATAAAAGAAAATTTTCACTTTTTTGTTCAAGACTCTTGTAGTTACCCTAGCATTCTTGGGCAACCTTACATTTCTGAAGCCTGCTTGGAAACAAAATCTCTTGATGATGGTTTTTCCTATGCTCGAATCCGAAGCAAGGATAATGAACGAGCTGTCCAATTTCTTATTGTGTGTGTTAACCATCATCGAAACAGAGATCGACTGTGTGATTGTCCTGTGCCTCCTAATGCCCGAGAATTCAAGGGTTTTTGGGCTGCACTACTATAAAGGGAGGCTATGGTAGTGCGTCATGTAAAAAGATTGAACCTCCTTATGCTACAGAAAGTGTGTCTCTAGCCAATTTGTATGTACATATTGTTAACCCCAACACGAAGGAAGCAAAAAGAAGTGGAAAAGACGCAGGGCAAAGGCGGAAAAAAGATAGCCCGACTGAAGAAAGAAAAGGAGAAAAGGCCAAAAAGCGCAAGGGAAACCTTAAAAGTCCAAGGAAAAGGCAAAAGGGGAAAGGCGCATTTTAAAATAAAAAGGCGCACCCTAAAATCTTGTAAAAGAGCGCCGGGCTCTCACCCGTGCAATTTGTAAATGTAGACGGGCGGTGGAAAGGAAGCTAGGAAGATAGAAGGACAATGGGAAAAAGGGCCTAGGCTACGGCCGGCCATGTAAAAAGCGAAAAAGGGGATGATCGCCCAAAAGGGATTTAGGGTTTTGTATATAAAGTTGAAAAGTGAATGAGAAGCTCATTCTTGTGTGTGGCCAAAAGTAGCTCTCCTCTTCTTCTTCTTCTTCTTGTTCTTGCTTGCTTGAGCTTATGCTTGAGAGAGGGAGTGTGAGAGTGTGAGGGAGTGAGTGTGTGAGGGTGAGGGACCGAGGAGGAGAAGCTCTCCACCTTCTCCTCTCTTCTTCTCTTCTCTTGTCTTGTCTTGTCTTGCTCGCAGCAATGGAGCTTGGAGCTTGGAGCGGGAGGATTGAGCTTGCTTGAAGCTTGCACTTGGATCGTGGAGCTACCGGGGTGCGCGGGAGAGGAGGTAACTCAAATGGCACGGAGGTAAGCTCACTACACCCGTAGATATGGATGGCGCATCGGCTATGTGAGAGGTAGCCATTAGTGCTCGTCTTGGAACGCTTGAAACAATAAGCGGTCCGAGGGTCTTGGCGGTTGAGTGAAAGCTCCCACATTTTGGTTCCGTTGCTGGGACAAATGGATTCAAGCCTTGAGCACTTGCGCGCTTCGAATCGAGCATCAAAGTAAGGGGTTTCCCCCGAACCAGTGCTTGAGGTAGATAGGTAGGAAGCAAGGGGGTTGAAGATGGTATTCGATCTCCTTGGCAAGTAGGTTTGTTGCTTTCTGAGATTTATGTTGTGGAATGGAGTAGTATAGGTATTTATTTTGCGATTTGGATGCATTTAGGGTAGGAAAAAACAAAGAAAAAGAAGAAAAAAACAGGCAAACAGCAGGGTTTTCTGTTCCTGTATAACAGGCTAAAACAGGGAAACAGGGGACCAGATTCAAGTTCTGGGTGAGCTTGAGGTTCTGCAGTGCTGGGAAAGGACCTTAAGAGGCCTGGGAGGCCAAGACAGACCTCAGTTCCTTGGTTTGCCTTGTGTGAGAGAGAGAGAGAGAGAGAACTTTTGGTTCACAGGAGGAGGAAGCGCTACCCCGATCTCTAGGTACCGGCGATTCGTGCTGCTCCAGGTGAGTCTGGTGTTTTCCAACAAGTGCTCTAATCAGATCTAGAAAGTCGGTGGTGATTGCGTGCAGTAGACAGTAAGGAGGGGTCAAACGCGCGAGAATCGCGCCCGCCGCCGACACACTCGGACCAACTCGCAGTGGTGCGATTCCTAGAATCGAAGCACCCGAGTTCTGGAGTCGGACCGTCCGATTTCCAGAATCGGACCGTCCGATTGAGAGTGAGTCGGACCAGTCTGGTCCGATTTCTAGAATCAGACTAGCCCGATCGGACATGCCACGTGGCACTCGGACCACTCAGACTCGGACCAACCCGTTCGACTCAGACTCTCGGACCACTCGAACTCGGACCACTCACAATCGGACCAGGCCGTCTGAGTCCCAGAATCGGACCAGCTCAGAATCGGACCACCCAGAATCGGACCACCCTGTCCGATCCGATTCCTAGAATCGGACCAACTCAGAATCGGACCAACCCGTTCGACTCGGACTCTCGAACCACTCGAACTCGGACCACTCACAATCGGACCAGGCCGTCTAAGTCCCAGAATCGGACCAGCTTAGAATCGGACCAGCTCAGAATCAGACCAGCCAGAATCGGACCACCCTGTCCGATCCGATTCCCAGAATCGGACCAGCTCAGAATCGGACCACTTTTTGATTCGACTCCTAGAATCAAACGTGACCTAAATCGGACCACTGGTCCGATCGGACCCACCAAAAATCGGACGTCCGATTCTGATAATCAGACTCCTGAAAATTGGACATCTTAGAATCAGACCAAAAAACTATCAAAATCAGACAGGTATCTTGAACACAAATTTTGGCACATCTAAACCCCAAGATTGACCCCCAAGGCTACGTAGAGCTAAAGGCACATCACAGATCCATCATTGAGCTAAAATTTAGAGCACATAGTCAAAATTTGGCTATAAACGGTCCTCCAAATTGTGCATATATTTTACCGTAACGGCCCTGCGGGCCGGGGGGGACTGCCCCCCTCGGACCCCCGCAGAGGTTTGCCCCGTTCGCACCTCCCTCGAGTAGGTTAGAGGGAAAACGCGCGCCGTGACAAGTCTTCCAAATTGGACCCTAGTGAAGCAATGGCTTTACACGAGCATGGATTCTCACTTGCAAAAGAGCAGCCGAAAGCCCATACCCGAACAGAGAGAAACAGAGACCCTAGAACATCAATGGGCCAATCTATCCATCAAGGGAAAAAAGGCCACACCACTAGAACACAAAGACATTGTGTTCAAACTGTGTCTAGTCAGAGCAAAATGCAACTTCAGCAAGCTACAAATGCGAAGATGACTAGTCATGACACTCTCGATGAGAGATGTACCTTGAATAACACTGCACTGACAATCCAAAACAGTAGTGGAGAATCCACATCTGGTCGTGCAGTCGAGAGCTCAAGGGCATCTGTCACACAGAAGGCTTAAATTTACAAGCCAAGACCCAAAAGATGAAGACGTAGTGCCACCTGCTTATCTTAGGGTCAAACTCACCGCGAAAAGAGAGCATACTATTGATGCTCTAATTGATGAAGGAGCAGATTTTAATATCTTGACCTATGAATCATGGACCCAACTAAGCCAACCAGAGCTCACACCGACTAGTGCAACTCTTAGCCCTTATGGGGGACACCCACAAGCACTCATAGGGAAGTGCAAAATCCTTGCGACAATTGAAACGGAAAGCTTGCCTATCTTATTTCATGTTCCTCCAAAAAGTGCTAGCTGCAGTAAAGAAACCCTGCTAGGAAGACCCTTCAAAAGGGCTACCAAATGTGAGGCTGACTATGTAGCACAGAGGATACACCTGACACTACTGGGTGTGAGGATCGTCACCACCTTTAGCAAGGGTGACCTCATCGAACCTCAAGGGAAAGGCAAGGAAGGTGATGACATAACAATCACGCCTACAAACGAGGGCAAGGACTTGTTGGAAGAGTTGATACAAGCACAGGTCGAACAATGAGAACTAGTGACTGAGGCCATGCCGGAAACAAGAAGGTCAAGAGACAAGGCCAAGGACAGGGTTTGGACTCACAAATATCGTAGAAGACCACGAAAGAAGCCCAAGCCTTATAGGCGAAGGCATCGATGGAGAGCTAGCACAACGCCGCGATGGATATCCAAAGCGTTGCTTCGTGCTCAAGGGTATTATGCAGGCAACCAATGGATTTGGGTACCAAAACCCCCTGCTAAACCACCTCTATCAGCTGAAGGCCAGAGTGCATCAAAAGCATGGCACAGGAGGAAATCTAAGAGGAACTCTAGGTCTCAAGGCAAGAAACCATACATGATTGTTCGAAGGAAAGAGCCCCAGCCTAGCATGCTAAATAGACAGATGTCATACGTAGCCATTGAGCAGGCACAAGAATCGTTAGTGCCCAAGGTGCCTTTGATTCCCCAAGGGGAGAACAAGCATCATAGGCACAACATTGCTCAAGGCAAGGCTGATCACTCACCAAAGCAAATGGCACAATCGTCTAATAGCCTCGAGCAAATCATTCAGCGAGTGCCAAGTCCACCTAAGAGTCCTAGATCTCCTACATCCTCTTTTTCCAAACGGACACAGGAAGCACAACAGTGGTTGTCAAGGGAAACTGCTCAATTCCAATCTCTATCTTCATCTAAGCTTCAAAACGTCCAAGAGGTGGGACATGGCTCCATCTGTAGCTCTCGACCCAAGGATATACATGAGCAACCTAATGTGACCAGATCAGCTCATGCCCGATCTACACAGATGAGTGCTCAAAGGCCAACAAAAGACACAACCACTTCTGATCGCCCTAGGGACTTGACACCGCAATCCACCAAGGGTAGCCAGCCCACTAAACTAGCTGCTACTACTTCCAATCAGGGACCACAGCAGTCACAGCCCTTGGCTGTGACCATGCCCCTTGTGGAACATGTCCTTAGTAGTTTACCTGTGGAGGAGGTGTCGTAACCAAATCCCTCGACAACTCCAGCACCTTCAAAGTGCCTAAAGCCTAGGATGGGGGAGTTAAATGCAGGGGAGTTAGTTGAAAAGATAGACTCTCCGAAAAGGGCGGCATTTGTGCCCTCACAACCGGGCAAGGCTATTCAGCAAACCACGGCTATGTCCCATAAGGACACACTAGAGAAGGGAAATGCTGAGGCCTGACCAAGCACATCAACGGTCGATATAGCCCAGGGTCCTGAGTTGTTGAAAGAGGCACCTTCACTGACCAAGAAAAAGAGGAGAAAGCAGAGAAAACAACAACAGATGCAGGTGGTTGTGGACCCAAAGAACATTGAGACGAAGGGCGCTGGAGAGCTGATGAATAAAGCTCAAGTCCATCCACCAATGAACCCACTGATGCCTCTCCTAATAGCGGTGAAACCCCAGACACATCCGTGTGTTCTGAGAAACCAAAGCAACCATTGCCATCAACAGTTGCTTGCAACACTCTATCCACTGACAATAGAACTCGCATTGATCAATCAAGAGTGGATACAATGCTGTCACAATAGGGTGACAAATCTATACCAGTCACATCCGAGAAGAACCATGACGAAATAACAGCAAAACCTCAGGAGAAATGTGAGAATCCCAAGAGCATAAGAAAACCTAGCATGGATCAATCTTGCTCATCTAGGCCTGAGCCCCCAGCCATGCTAAAGCCTAAGGAAACTCTTAGAACTTTGCATGAGATAGCAACCGAGCAAGCCCTCGTTGAACATAGAAGTGTCGCAGAATGCTTAACTGAGTTGGAGGCTAAGCTCAAGGTGGTCGCACGTGTCTACGTCCTTGCGGACAAGGGCACAATCCCCAAGGAGCAGCTTGGAGATTACTTGACCTTTCCTCTATCATGGGAAGAACAAGAACATCTTAACGGGCACTACGACAGGCTCCTGCATGAACATATGCGACTCATCCCTAACGAGGAGACTGACGAACTGCGCTTAACCATCAAGTTCAATGAAGTGCTCTACCGATCGAATCTCGTAGACATAGAGCTACTAAAGTGACTGTCAGCAGGCCAGAGTCAATTTGAGCAGCGTTGGTGCGAAAGCCGCGTTGTAATGGCCGAACTAGGGGCTCAGATCATGATGGTCTCAGAAGAGCGATTGGCCAAATGGCGGTCTCAAAGAGACCCAACCTATGTGGCACCAACTTCCCTTCGAGTGCTCACTGACATTCGGGGTATGGGCTTAGCTGGGACTAGGCTACAGGGCCCTTTGATTGATAAGGTTCTCACTGAGGAGGAGTTACATATTGCCAGTAGACTCGGTCAAGGTTCCATGCTGCTCCACGTGGCAAAATATCTATCAGTATTAAGTCAGCTGCCACGAATACTAGATGCATGTGCCACGCTCAGGTACAACCCCCAGTTCTACACTTGGTTCTTATCCTTGTGATGTGACATGGATTCATAGATATGTATATAAATAAACACTGATTTTTGTGTCACCATGTATAAACAATATCAATACACACAAGCAATGATAGTCAAGCGCTGGGAGAAGAGTCGGGTTTGACAGGCTAAGCTCCTCAGGTCCTCCTCACATCACACTTTTAAAAGTCGGGTGACCAGCCCCACCTCCAAGTGAAGGGCATGCAACCCATATTGCCGCCATAGGAGGCCTTGACCAACAACTCTGATGGTGTAGACAGGGTGTAGTCCCTTCCCATACACCTTCTTCTCTTTTTGATCTATCCTCCCGAGGATGTACCCTTCCCACTCCACGACAACCAATCCACGTGACTTAGCATAAACTAATATCCGCTAATGACTGGAGGCAACGCGAACATCAGCATGGGGACCATTCCCCTACAACAAACACCGCATGCCTCATCCCTCCCCTTCTTGTCATATGCGCTTCATAAACCACACTAAAATCCCTTCCGTGCAAACAATTGTATCCTGTATCAAGGCCTAAACCCTTGGATTGCGTCTTGCAGGTTTCCTTTTGCAGCCGAACGCATGGAAAATCATGGGGATCTAGCATGCAAAGACGCTCTTCGCAGAAGGCGGGAGCATGTGGCACGTGCCCCTCCACCAGAGCACTATGTGCCCACCATCAAGAGGTATGCCAAGAAGCGGGGCCCTAAGCGACATTGCCCAGGGCGAAGGCCAAAGAACCCTCGAGTCAAGAAGGTCGAGACTCGAAACCCGCAACAGGCCGCAGCACTAGTGGTACGCGCTCCCAGCTGCCGCTCGGGCCCCAGACGCTCAAAGGCAGAAAGGGCAGCTCGGGAAAGAGAGGAATTTAATGAACTATTTAAAGATATTCTGGAGACGGTAGCGGGCCAGGATTACACCATTCATGTCTCGACCGACATGTTCCCTGCTCACCCCCGCGGGCGCCCCACACCAGCAGAGCCCCAATCACCTGGCCAATCACCTGGCCAACCAGACTTGCCCCGCCTCGTACAAATCGAGTAGCCCATGATGCATAAAGGGCTTATCAAATGATAACTGGCCATAACTTTTTGTTTTAAATGGTTAAGTGTTCTCGACTTGTTAAGTGTTGACATGTTCCTGACTTGGATGAACTTATCATATCTGCGTTTAATATATGCTACGTCTTTAGCAAAAGAAAAAGCTAATCAAGCGCAGGTGATAAATGTCTAGTCAACACCATAGAATTCAAATAAGTGATGTCTCCTTGCATTGCACTGGTTTATTATAGTTGCGGCATACACAATGCACATGCTCTTATGAAGCGACGAGTGGATGCAGGATAATACAGGTCCTTGTGCGAAAATGTTCAATGCCCAAATCACCGCAACACCCACAACCCCACATCGAGCCGCGGCAAAGCCATGCTGCCGAAAGCACCCTTGCCAACTGCCCACATTGCATGGCCCGCAAAACATTCCTAGGCCACGCCCCCTTTCCGGGTCAAGCTCTATAGTTGGCTCATGGCAGTCGTTACCTCAATTGTACCCACATCGCATGTGCCGCAAGGAGGGTTGCAATATCTCAAGTGTATCTCTCCCTTTCGCCAACTGCTTCTCTAACAACGAGGCTAGGGCACCATCAGCATTGTACTATTCATTTTCTGAGCCTTCGTAGCTTGACATTTTCCAACCCATTGAAAGGCTGATAGCCTCAACAGATTGTAATGGTTGTACTCAGGAAAAAAAAAGAGAAAAAAAAGAAAAGAAAAAGAAAAAAGAAATGAATAAGAAACCCACGATCACAGCACAGCACCTAGGGGTCCTCAAATTAGGTACGTCTGGTGACCTTGGTCGACCGGCTTCGTCCCTAGTCCCCTAGCCCCTTACACTCACCCACAATTGTTCATGGCACATCAAGGGCAGGACATACATGGGGAGCTTGTCTCGCCTAGGGTTAGACCTGTCACCCTGACCCACTTGCACAATTTTCTTTTGCACTCTGCCTTCGTATCCTTGCAATCAGTAGTGATAAGCACTGCACGATTGGCCATGAAAAGTACACCGTACTCATCAAGAAAGTCCAATGGTTTCCAGCTACTGAAAGTGCGGTGTCCTTGTATTCCATTATGCTACATCGTGCAGTCACAATGCAAAGGATGTCTCATATGCCTTCAGGCGTACTCCTTCTCCACATGGACAACTTTGCTTCATCCACGAATTGTTATGAGACACTAGCCCACGATCTTCTAACCATGTAATATCTAAGTATGCACGAGCACTCACATAATATTTGCACCAAAGTATATCCACAGTTTGGGTCCTCAAGTGTAGGACAATACTCTAGGCTTGCTTAGCGTTCGACCTGTCTCCCAAACTTATCAAAAGATGTCTTGTGCACGATGAGAAGCCTAGCACTACCCCTTAAGGAGAGATCACAGGTGAGGTTTTCCAATTGCAGGTGTAAGGTGTTGTTTGCTCTTCATCAACACTCAACTTTGATACTTGTCCCTTACCATCCAACAAGCCCGCAAAGAATCGTCATATGCAGAATCTCCAACAAAACAACACTTGTGCTGGCCATCAATGCAATCCCCATACACAGCATAGCCCTACCATCAACTCCAACAACCTTCCACCAGCCACCTTGGCCACCAACAGGCCCCCAGGACCTTCTTCCACACCACCACCCACACTCCTCCACGGAAACCACAGGCGTCGTAGCCACCCACGTCTTCGGTGCATGCTACAGCCTGCTACCTACGATGGTGAGTGCCATGGCACTGGCACTCGTCTCGGAGGGGGGTAATGTTAACCCCAACACGAAGGAAGCAAAAAGAAGTGGAAAAGACGCAGGGTAAAGGCGGAAAAAAGATAGCCCGACTGAAGAAAGAAAAGGAGAAAAGGCCAAAAAGCGCAAGGGCAACCTTAAAAGTCCAAGGCAAAGGCAAAAGGGGAAAGGCGCATTTTAAAATAAAAAGGCGCACCCTGAAATCTTGTAAAAGAGCGCTGGGCTCTCACCCGTGCAATTTGTAAATGTAGACAGGCAGTGGAAAGGAAGCTAGGAAGATAGAAGGACAATGGGAAAAAGGGCCTAGGCTACGGCCGGCCATGTAAAAAGCGAAAAAGGGGATGACCGCCCAAAAGGGATTTAGGGTTTTGTATATAAAGTTGAAAAGTGAATGAGAAGCTCATTCTTGTGTGTGCCAAAAGTAGCTCTCCTCTTCTTCTTCTTCTTCTTGTTCTTGCTTGCTTGAGCTTGTGCTTGAGAGATGCAGTGTGAGAGTGTGAGGGAGTGAGTGTGTGAGGGTAAGGGACCGAGGAGGAGAAGCTCTCCACCTTCTCCTCTCTTCTTCTCTTCTCTTCTCTTGTCTTGTCTTGCTCGCGGCAATGGAGCTTGGAGCTTGGAGCGGGAGGATTGAGCTTGCTTGAAGCTTGCACTTGGATCGTGGAGCTACCGGGGTGCACGGGAGAGGAGGTAACTCGAACGACACGGAGGTAAGCTCACTACATCCGTAGATATGGATGGCGCGTCGGCTATATGAGAGGTAGCCATTAGTGCTCGGCTTGGAACGCTTGAAACAATAAGCGGTCCGAGGGTCTTGGCGATTGAGTGAAAGCTCCCACACATATAGCCAATAGTATGGGTTATTATAAGTCTCTTCTGGCCATGAATAAGGCTAAAAGAAAATATTTATGTCATGTAAAAAGGGAGTTGAAAACTAATGACATGATGGCTAAAAATGAAGATATTTCGGGCTTTTTTTTTGGACTGATTACTACTCACACATTGACTGAAATATATCCAGCTGCTCATGTAGAAAATCAAGCTTAAAATTAGTCCATAGAAGTATGTACATTAGATTTTTATCAAACAATTTAAGAATTTGTTGAACAGGAAGACAATGGTTTACTCAACAAGGCTGAAGCATAAGTGGAGACAAAATACAAGACAGTGGATAAGAAAGCCAAACTTGTGGCAGTCCCACTGTCTCCTAAAAGTGAAGGGCTCACTGATAGGGCAACAAATTAGCCAAGTCTTTGTGACCCTTCCAACATTGGTCACAAGTTCACATCTGAAAGTATAAAAGAGCTCAAAATAGATGAAAATTCTTTCCTTTCGCCGGTTAAAAAACATTCTTTTATGAAAATACTAATGAAACATGGAAAAGCTTTTGCATTTCAACCAAGTGAAATAAGCTATGTGGATCCAAATATTGTGGCTCCTATGGTCATTTTTACGGTCCCACATGTGTCGTGGAACCTCAAGCCCATTCCGGTTCCAAGGGCGCATCTGCCCAAATTATTGGAACTTCTAAATGAGAAGATGAGAATGAAGATTTTAGAACCTTCTTCGGCACCTCACTCAAACCGATGGTTTACTGTGCCTAAGAAAAATGGATCTTTATGATTCATTCAAGATCTATAGCCTGCCAATCGTATCACAATCCGAAATGTTGGTTTGGGTCCAATTGTTGATGAGTTTGTTGAAGCTTTTATAGGTAGAGCAATTTATTCTATGGGTGACCTATATTTTGGATATGACCAATTTCAGGTTTCATTAGAAAGCCAGACATTACCACAATGAAGACACCTCTTGGATTGGTCCACATGTGCACTCTACCACAAGGGTGCAACAAACTCCATAGCCCATATAATGAATGCCATGCACAAAGTCTTAAGGGGCTTTATTCCACAACTTACTCTTCCATTTCTTGATGATGTACCTATCAAGGGATGCAAAGTCAATGAAAATAATGAGGAGCTGGACAAAGATGGTTGCAGGACATTTGTAGTTAACCATATTCATGATTGTGACAGGATTTTGACAAGGCTAGAAGAGCTACATCTTACCCTTTCTAGAGCTAAGTCAAATTTTGGAGTAGAAGAAGTCCTAGTGGTCGGTCATCTATGTGGCCCCTATGGATGCAAGCCTTCTCCAATCGACATAGATGCCATCATTAGAATATGCAAGAAAAATGCACAAATGTTTTAGAGGTGAGAAGATTTCTTGGTGCATGTGTATTCTATCTCATATGGATACCACAGTTTGCTCATGTAGCCGAAAATTTTTATCAATTATTAAGAAAATGCCAAAGATTCTCTTGGAATAAAGAGCATACTCTCACTGTGCATAAATTAAAGAAGCTATTAATTTCAACCTCCACTCTCAAAAGGGTTGACTATTCAAATGGTCAACCCATCATCCTTATTGTGGATACAAGTCCCATTGGGATAGGATGGGTTGTTGGCCGAGAGGATCTTGAAGGTAACAGGTATGCAATTCGTTTTGGAGAAAAAGTTCTCAATAAACATCAAAGAAGGTATGCACAAGTAAAAAGGGAATTGTGGGGAGTTGTAACAGCATTAAAGTGTGATTGTGAATACTTTATAGGTGCTTCCGTAGTGGTAGAAACTGATTGTCTTCCACTCTTGGGCATGATTGCCAACTGCTCTACACCCGACATTGCTATGCTAAGATGGATTGCATATATTAAGTCTCTCAACCCCAAATCACAGCATATTGTAGGAAAAGAAAATCCAGTTGCTGACATGCTATCATGTGCAAGATATGACAATGAAGAAGAGCTCATAGAAGAGGATGAAGCTGAAGAATCTATACTTGCTGAATTTCATTCCATGGCTGCTGAAAATACATTTTCAGTTATATATTCATTGGCTGAATTGGATGGAACAAGCATGAAGATACCCATAGCTGGAAAAAGAATCAAGCTCTTCAAACGAAGAGAAAGTTCAACATATAAGCTAGAAGACTTGAATATAATTCAAGAGCATGAAGACATAGAGGAAGAAGAAGAGGCAAAAGATGAAGACATTGACATGGCAGAAGATACTTATTCTAACACTGCAAATCTGTAAGACTTTGGCACATGCCAGAGGATGTGCAGGTTAGGAGGGGGTGGATATCGTGCTACGCGCACACCATGTAAAAAAATCTAGAGTGTGGCTTCCTTTTAGATTTAGAGAGCCAATGCCACTTTAGGCATTAGTATTAATGTTGATGGTTCAAAATATTAGATTTTTTTGGACAAGTTTTTAGACAATTTTTTATATTCTAGATATTATCTCTTGTAAAAATCCATAAAACTATAGATAACTTCTAGATTAGGAGGACATGTAAAAGAAAGCATGTAGCTTTCAGCCAATTTGAGAGGATTTTATGTAAAAAAAGAGATTAGCGAAATCGAGCGACGCGCGATCGTTGTTTTCAGGCAGTGAACATCACTCCGAAAGTGGGAGATAAAGAAGGAGTGACCTGGCAAGATTTTGGCCAAGTATCTTGGTATTTAACCCCCCTTTTCGATCCATTGGAAATATCAGATTGGCGATTTGAGCAGCATAGAGGAAGGTATTATTTTGTACACGTTTTTGTCTATTAGAGTTATATTTTCTTATAATGCTAAAAGAAACTGAAAAGCTTCATCTCTGTTAGTATTCTTCTATATTTTCTAATTTTTTTTGGGAGTATTCTTCTACATCTTCAATCTCTTCGAACCCCTTCTCTTCCATCTACTCCTCTCCTTGAATCTACCTACACCCTGTTGTCTCTTATCTTCAAGAACTTGGCTTGAAACCTTCAACCCTTCTCTTATCTCTACCATCTCCGAAGTCTAAGCTCTTGAACCCCCATACATTCTTCTCTTGCCAAACCCCTGTGGTGACCTTCAACCCTACGCACTGCGATAGTGGTCCTTGATGTTTAGGTATCCATTTGAACTAGGGTTCATGGTCTTCAGCATTGGGATTAGTGGGCTAACTTTGAGGTTTGGAGGGTTGTGACGAGTCACGACCCCCCTCCTTGGACTTGACGGTGGGTTTCTCTACTGGTGGCTTTGCAGACTTAGAAGGAGTCACGCCATCTTTGCTGAAAGTTGTTACTATGTGGACATTGCCCACGACTAGGTGGATACGCTGTGACTCGTAGTCGACATTACAATGAGCTTGCTTCTTAAAGGTTCATCCTAACAGTGACTCTATGCCCGCATCTTCATTGGCATGCTTTCAGACTCGATAAAAACTACAGCCTTGCACTTTTCCAAGAGTGCGTATGATTGGCTCCCATACGAGTTGAGCTTAGCGTTAGTGGGCTTGTAACTAGAGTTTGCCAATTTGGATCCAATGATCAAGAGTTGAGACATTAAAGTCATCTCCCTCATGGACCAATGCATTGATGGTGCATGTGTGCTTGGCAGTGATTATTAGACTTAGGTAAGCTAGTTCTATAGCTTCCTCATCCTCATCGTCCATCTCAGTGATAGTGGCTACCCACACTTTGACATGGGTGCTAGCATTAGGGGCTCATGCAGTGGGTGCATGGGAGGAAAGTACTTCTTTACGTGGCTACCATTGAATAAGCCTATGCTCTCACCTTCTAGGGTTTTAAGTTCTACGTTGCCAGTTCAACTAATGGTTCGAACTCTAAAAGGACCTAGCCCCCAAAATTTCATTTTCTATTTATTTCCCTTGTCCGAGTACAACAGTACTAAGTCACCACGTTCAAAGTCTCGCTGCTTCACATGCTTGTCAAACTAGCTTTTGTGTCTTGCCTTCTCCTATATTAGTGCATGTGTGGATAGGAGCCGAGTTTTTGGTAAGAATTTGAGCTCAACCAGGCACTTCGTACATGCCTCCTTCCCATCCCATCTCTCTTAAAGGGCTATCCTCAAGCTAGGGACAAATAACTCTAAGGGTAGAATTGCCTCAGTTCCATAGATCAACCTAAAGGGATTCTGACCCACAGCCATTTTATAAGCCGTGCGATAGGCCCACAAGGCCACAATCCACTTGTTATCCTAGTCACTGCGTGAAGCAGAGATTACCTTAGTCAAGAAGTTCACCAAGATCTTATTTGTGGATTTTTCTTGGCCGTTTGCTTGAGGGTAATAAGGCAAAGATTTCCAATGGATAATTAGAAAGGTGGATAGGAGATGAGCTATCACATTGTTGAGGAAGTGTGTGCCTTGGTCGCTAAGAAGTTCGATGGGGTAGTCGAATCATGAGATCACTTGCATCCGTAAGAACTTGGCAGTGGTTCTAGTGTCATTTCTTCACGTACCTCGTGCTTCTATCCACTTCTTTAGATAGTCGGTGGTAATAATGATATATTTAGCTTGTGAATATTGTGCCGTGAGACTAATAGGTCCAATGAGGCCAATCCCCCACTTCTCAAAGAGTTGTCGTGCAATGATTGGGATAAGCTCCATATGGTCCTTACAAATAGGGACCTTAGTCCGTTGGCACTCATCATAATGCTTTATGAATCGTGTTGCATCTTGGAAAAGGGTAGGCCACCACAGCTGGGATTGCAGCACCTTCCAAGTTGTCATATCTCTATTGAAGTGTCCCTCTACAATTCCTGCAATTTCACCATGTGCCTCTGTGAGTATGTCATGAATTTCATGCTCACACATGCATCTGCACAACAATCCATCTTGACCCAGCATGTAGAGTTGGCCTACTATCAACTGATAGGGTTGGACCTTCAAGATGAGTCGTCTAAGTTGGGCCTTTTCTATTGGTCATTTAGGTAGTCCATGCTGAAGCACTTGGACTATGTCATCTACCTAATACAGTGTTATGTTGACTCTAAACAAATCCCTTTCACTAGAAGCTAAATAGATGTGTGTCTGGTAGTTCATCTATAATACCATGCTCGGTGGACTCTCCTATGGGGATGTGAGACATATGGTCAGCCATGTAGTGCTGCTTCCCTTTACGTATCACCACAGAGAAGTCAAATTCCAAGAGCAGAAGTAACCATCGAGCAGTGCATCCTATAACATAAGGTTTATTAACCAGATACAAAAAGGCTTGGTCGTCAACAAGGAAGGTAAAAGGCATAGCCAAGAGATAATGCCAAAACTTCTTTAGAGCAAATACCATGGCCAAGCCCTCTCTCTTCGTTGTTGAGTTATCTACTAGCAAAGCTCATTGGATAATCTAGGTTGTGTTCACCAGGCTGGCACAACATAGCTCCTACGGCAAATTTTCAAGCGTTGATGTGCACATGGAACGAGAGCATCCAATATGGGGATTGTGGGATTGGTGCTGTGGTTAGAGCCTTTTTCAGTTCCTCATACGCGCATTGACATTCCTTAGTCCATTAAAATATGATAAGTAGCTTGTATAGAGGGCTAGCAATCAATGCATAGTTCAACACAAACCACTGATAATACCCTATATGGTCTAAGAAGCATTGCACACCCTTGTAGTCAATTGGGGGTGGAAGATTGACAATGACCCCGACTTTTGAGAAGTCTGTGGCAATGCCATTCATTGACACTACATGCCCTAAGATGCATTCATGCTTCACCCAAAACTGGCACTTCAAGGGGTTCAATGAGAGATGATGTAGTCGACACCATTCAAAGACTCCTCAGAGTCAGTATAAGTGTTCCCCCTAAGTAGAGTGAGCACACAGGTCATCCATGAAGACCTCTAATTCCTTCCTAAGCATATCTTTGATTATAGTGCACATCAGTCATTGAAAGGTAGTTGGTGTGTTAGTCAATCCAAAAGGCATGACTATATAGGTTAAGATGCCCCATTCCTTGGCTAATGCGGTGTCGTACTGCTGCGCATCCGAGATGTGGAATCCACCAAAAAGGATATGCTGAATATGGACTATTTGTCAAGGCACTTGCTTCTTATTATCACATGTAATTAGAGGGTGTTTATTCAGATTTTGTCAGCCATTGGACATGGGTTTCAATTATCTTATAGTCAGCAAATGAGACTTTTACATATGGAATAAGTGGATCTTTTTGGTATGTCACTAGCTTAGCTATACAAATACTTCTTTTCAGTATCCTTGCAAGGGAAACTAAACGAAGAGCACCAAAGGCTCACATTGTTTTGTGGAACTTGTCGAGAAGGTCACATTTTTGCATGGAAATTCACCGTTAGACGTTTCAAGATCTGTCAATACCACTGAAAGGGTGTAAAGACACTCCAACTAAAGTAAAATTTCAGAGAAAGGTGCAAGATTTAAAAGGGCTACTTTTCTGAGGCTATTGTGGAAAAAAAGGAGAGCTTTATTGGCCGTTTTGCTTTTCTGAGGACAGGGAGGAGCTTTTGTTTTTGAATCGAATTTTGGGGGGAAAAGATGGTCTGGAAAAAGGAAGACATAGAGTTTTTTTTTGGGGGAATCAGAATGCTAAAGGAGGAGATCTGCCGTGAAAAAGAGGAAGGAGGGTACTTTGTGGCTAATCAGAGGAGATCCCGAGAGGAGACGACTACGGGGGCGGAAGAAGATCAGGGAGGATGATACACGGGAAGAGCAGAGCAGAAAGGATAAGAACGGCAATCAGGGAGGATCTCTGCAACTTTGAAGGAGAGTAACGAAAGAGAAGGAGGGGATTTTTTTTTTTTGACTAAACGAAGAGCTCTGTTGATGGAAAAGGGAAATTGAAGATGATCAGCTGGAGGGTGAACTCTACGTTCAGAATAGAGGAGGACAGCGGTTGTTAATTCGTTGCGCATATGACCAGAGACCTTTACAGGACTAGAGAGCATTACAATACGAGAATATGGCAGCTACGATGATGTGGAGGAGCGAGCGTCATCTTGAGAAGAATTGAGGAGATCTTTTTAGATTACAAGGGCTGCGACGGCTCAGAACAATCAGGAAATTCATGGAGGGGCTGTGATATAGGCCGCTTGATGGGGGAAGAGAGGATCGACTGTGGATGAAGGGAATCCATTAACTAGGGAACTGATAATCTTCACTTTTACCATTCTGCGCAGACGAAGGAGGTTTGCTGGATTTGGGGCTGCACAGCGCTTGTGAAAGAGGAATTGCAGAGAGGAAGGAGATCAATTATACAATTTTTTTTGCAATGAACTGAGCAGGAGCACAAGGAAGCTAAGCGACAGATGTATCTCATGAACACAGAGAAGGCGGTGAAGCTCGACGTCCGCAAGCATATCAAACCTGGTTTTGTCAGAAGGGCAACTCAACAGTGCGAGAAGAGCTTCCAAACTGGCCATTGAATGTATGAGTGCAAGAACAAGAAAGTTTACATCTCGCGGCCTTCCAACACACAGCAGTTAAAAAAACCCCAGGCTTCGCATTTCTTTCATGGATGCTTTTGAATTGGACTCACGAGATCCCTGCAGTTTGGAACGTGATGCGTTACACGAGCTTGAGATAGAAAAGGTCAAAAAGACGAAGAGGATGCTTGCCATAGCTGCCTCCTCGCCATTGATAATGTTCTTCTGGCCCTGAAACAGCAAGTTGATGTCGTATCTTCCCTCGGTTCCTCTTGGAACCTCTCTGAAAACACTCTCTGTAGTTAGTACAGCTTTACTTGATGAGCCTTTGATGACTGTATTCTGCAACGAAATGCCAAGAGTAAAACGAAGAAGATGAACTTAAGAAGCTGACGTTTTGCAAGTGCATTCCATGACAGAAAGTAAAGGAACAGAAATAGGAGACCAAAATGATATATCCACCAGCAACGATGTATTTTCCAGTTTGTCCATTCATGACAATTCTGAATAAACAATTGACATAACAGCAGGCTCAAATACTGAAGTGAGATTTCATGCTTTATATTAGCAGTCAGTTGAGAGGAGAAAGAGAGCATAAGGTTAAAGCTAAAACTCTTATATTCAGTAAGAGTCTTTGAAGGGTAACTTGCCTTGGTTTAACTCTTTCAACTGAGCAGTCTGAATCTTTGGAGAAGACAAGAAGAAGAGCATTTGGATTTTGTAGGAAGAAGATTCTTGGAACTACATTCACAAGACGATTGGTTATGCTTCATTGAACTTAAATAAAACAGAGTCTTGGTATCATTTTCTCATCTTGATTATTTGCTTGATTGATCTTCTATCCTGAAATTAGTCAAGGTCCTCTGTGGTTGCGACATTGCTTTCACAAACCCTTCGACATCTTTGGTGAACCTGATGTGAAAGCGTCGCAGAAATTTCAGGATGGGAGATACTTCAGCCTCTATTTCAGCTTCTTCTACAATTCTAGTTGCGTCTACTTCAGCTCCATCAATGACTGCTGCGTCAAGTACTTCAACGGAGGATCTAAAGCAGATTTTGCAGAATATGTCCATGTATATGCAGCTCCAAAATCAGCAAACACAATTGTATATGCAGCAGCAACAACAATTGCATCAACAGCAGTTGTCTCAGCAAAGGCAACTCTATTCAGAGCAGGAGAATGCAAACAGTGCGACTAAGGCTATTGAAGCAGTTGAAAATGAGAAGAAGCTATTTGACGGGCGTAATGTTTGAGCATATTTGAAGACATATGAGATCAAGATGGGGTTTTTTGGAGTTCCTGCTGGACTTATGAGTAAGTACTTCCTTCATCTTGTCACACCTGCTTTGAGGACAAAAGTGACTGATCTTTTTATTCAAAATACACATTGGCAAGATTTTAAGAAGGCCCTAAAAGAAGAATACTTCCTTGAGGACTTTGGTATGGCTACTCGGCGGTCATTCCGAGAGTGGGTCTACATGCCAAACAAAGGTCTCGCTGCTTCGGAGTTGATTCGAGAATTCGAAGAGAGGTATAGTCAGCTTGATGCCATTGAACAAAGAGCATTGGATGTTGAAAAAGTTGAGCTTTTCTTGCAAGCTGCAGATCCTGCTCTTCAAGAAGAATTGGGTGAGCTTCTTGAAGATCGCACGAAGCCTATGGGTCTTAAAACTGATTGGCAGGATGCTCAGGATGCAGTCTCGACTTTGACCAAGAGGAGGATATGGAAGACTCGCCTATAGAATGGTTCCATGACACCTACACCATCATCTACTCCTATGCCTACTTCTATCCCTGTTATTTCTTCTCCTCCTCAGCCAGTTTCTTGGCCTATGCCAGTGCCTACTGTTGCCACTCCACCTATTCCTCCTGTTCCACGACCGATGCCTACACCTTCTGCTCCAAAACCATCCGCTCCATCGGTACCTACTTCTCTTGATGACATAATCAAAGGCATCACAGATTTGACACTGGAGTCAGTCAAAGCGGAGTTGGTGGGAAAGTTGAAGGAGCAGTTTGCTTCGACTGCACCTACTGCTTCTTCTAGAGCTCCTACTGCACCTAGGAGTGCTCCTAGTGCACCTAGGAGAGATCGGAGATGTATTTGGTGTGATAGTACAGAGCATCAGCATTGCAGGGATTGTGACTCTTTCCAGGATGCAAGGAGGCAGAATTTGGTATATTGGGGGCAAGATGGTAAGATTTGGTTGACTGAGACAGGAGCTCCACTTGCTACCAACTTTGGTAAAGGTGGAATGAAGAAGTTAGTGGAGGACATGGCTGCGCGTACTTCTTATGTGACAGCTAGAGGTGATGCTTCTGCATATGGAGTACAGATTGAGAAGGGATCAGAGACTCAGTCCGCGCTATGGACTTATGCTATGGAGACTGCAAACAAGGGGAAAATTCAGCAAACTGTTTTGACTAGTGCAAGCTCTAGCATCAGATCAGAGACAGGTTGGGACTCGCCTATTGACAAGTATTCTATTTATGCTTATTTGGCTAAGTCTCATGGTGCAGATGTACTTGTTGAGGAGAAGCGTAAGAGAGATGAAGAAAATCCAAGTGCAGCTAAGAAGACTAGAGGGGGTGAGTTTGTTACTCCACCTACTGCAGGACCGTCTTCACGATCAGGGCCAGATCGACAGATGGAGGATGCTCAAAAGAGAGAAAAGAGGCAAGAGCCTAGAGAGAGAAAGCAGCCAGGGTTCAGATTGATGTCCGATATTGAAACATCTACAGACATGAAGAAAATCTTTAATGATAAGATACTTGGCAGTGAGGTGACTTTCACTATTTCTGAGATTTTGGGCATCTCAAAAAGAGAGTTTCAGGAGGTCCTGAAGAGGAAAAGGCATGCATTATCTACCACTGATACACAGGGAGTTTTGATTGGGGAATTGGATGAGGATGAGGATGAGGTTATGGTTGATAATGCTTCTGTTTTTCCGAAGGTAGAGAAGAGGGTTCAGCCTATGCATTATGTTGAAATTGATGAGCCTGTCATGATACCGCGTAGTCACTTTTCGCGGAGCCATTGGGCTAGGGAAACTACAGAGACAATGGTAAAGATTGGAGAGAAACATGTGCCTTATGTTGCATTGGTGGATCATGGTTCAGAGATTAATCTCATAGTTCGTGGAGTTTATGAGAGTAACAGATGGCCTATGGATGTGGAGCATGGGTGGCATATGAGAGCCGCCAATAACACTGCAGGTGATTTATATGCTGCTTGTCCTAGTGTCAGGGTTTCTATTGGTGATGTAGAGGAGGATTTTCATTTCTTTGTGCAGGATTCATGCTCTTATCCTATAATTCTTGGTCAGCCATTCATTACAGAGATGCGCATGGAAACAAAGGTCATGGATGATGGATCTGCTTATGCACGGATTCACAGTAAAGATGGTATGAGAGCAATTCAGTTTATGATTGTATGTGTGAACCATGTTAGAAACAGAGATACTCTCAGAGATGTACCTTTGCCCACTGTGAGGGATTCGGGTTTTCATTAGGTACCGCCGTTTCGCGAGACGACGGTGGTACAGAGGAGAGGAGATTGGAGTTCTCGCCTCCTGGCAGCGGTGTTTTCTCCTCCGGTTTTGTTGGGATTTCAGCAAACAGTTCAATGAGTTATCAGAAGACTTCTGGGTTGCCTAGAGCTGCCAGGCAGTATATATGCAGGAAGGAGAAAAATTTGAAAAATGCAGGAATTTTGGAGGATGATGAGCATATAGATGGGATGTATGACAGTGTGATTTGTGCAGATACGATGACAGAGATAGGAGATATGCTGAAAACTGATATGCAGAATTGTCACGGTAATGTATTAGTGCAGTCCGTGGACATGTTTCATGAAATTGCAGATTTTATGTCACAGATTGAGTCAGAGGCTGAGGTAACTCAGCAAAGAGTGTTGAGTGCTGAAGAAATTCAGCAAATAGAGTTTCCAGCTGGTTATGATCAGCTTTCAGAGAGACAGAGGGCTGAAAATTTTCAGCCAACAGAGTTTACTGCTGAAATATTTCAGCATTCAGAGTTTGGGGCTGTTTCTATGCAGTCCATAGAGCAGAGGGCTGAGAATATTCAGCCATTGGTGTGCAGAATTGCTGATTTACAGCAAGGTTTATGTAATGCAGAAGAGCATAATGAAGCCAGGTTTGACACGAAATACAAAACTGTGGATAAGAAGGTGAAGCCGGTTGCTATACCACTTCCACCTGACAGTGATCAGCAAATAGAGAGGGCTGCTAAATAGCAAATTTTGAGGAATTCGGAGCATATTGGTCATAAATTTTCAGCAGAAACTCTTGCTGAATTGAAAATTGGAAATGGTGATTTCTTGTTACCCATAGAGAAGCAATGCTTTCAGGAGATGCTTGAGCATCATGGAAGGGGATTTGCTTTTTTCCCACATGAGATTGGATGTGTGAATCCTGATATTGTTGCTCCTATGGTCATTTTTACTATTCCTCATATCCCATGGAATCTCCGACCTATTCCAGTGCCTAAAGCACACTTGCCAAAGCTAATTGATTTATTGAATGAGAAAATTAGGATGGGAATCCTTGAGCCTTCATCTGCACCATACTCAAACAGGTGGTTTACAGTTCCAAAGAAGAATGGTACTCTCCGATTTATTCAGGACATGCAGCCAGTGAACAGAGTTACTATCAGGAATGTTGGTATAGGTCCAGTTGTGGATGAGTTTGCAGAGGCATTTGCTGGACGTGCCATCTATTCTTTAGGTGATTTGTATTCAGGGTATGATCAGTTTCAGCTGGCTTTGGAAAGCAGGGACATAACCACCATGAGAACTCCTATTGGGCTTGTCAGGATGTGTACCTTGCCTCAAGGTGCCACTAATTCTATTGCGCATATGATGAATGCCATGCATAAGGTCCTTCGTGATTACATACCTCAGCTTACTATGCCTTTCTTGGATGATGTGCCCATTAAGGGGTGTGTAGAAGAAGAGAAGAATGAGAGCCTAAATGAGCAGGGATGCAGATACTTTGTGGTTGATCATATTTCAGCATGTGAGAAGATTTTGGCCAGGTTAGAAGACGTAAACTTGACACTTTCAGGGCAAAAATCTGTTTTTGGAGTGAATGAGGTTGTCATTGTTGGGCATATGTGTGGATATTATGGCAGGAAACCCTCACCTGATAAGGTGAATGCTATAGGCAAGATTGCGGAGTATTGTTCTACCACTTCGGAGGTACGGAGATTCATTGGTGCTTGTGTGTTTTATATGATTTGGATACCTCATTTTGCACACATAGCAAATTTTTTGTATCAGCTGCTTCGAAAGGGGCAGAAATTCTATTGGGATGAGAGTCACACTAAAGCCATGCGGAAATTGAAGAAGTTATTGCAGAATGCTCCTATTCTCAGGAAAGCGGATTATAATTGTGAAAGGCCTATTGTATTGACAGTTGACACTAGTCCAATTGGCATAGGTTGGGCTGTGGGTCAAGATGATGCAGATGGAAATAGGTATGCTATTCGGTTTGGGGCGAAAGTCCTAAACGAGAGACAGAGGAGATATCCGCAAATCAAGAGGGAGTTATTGGGATTGTCACGGCTCTTAAATGTGACAAGGAGTACTTTATCGGAGCTTCAGTTGTGGTAGAGACAGATTGCTTGCCATTGATTGGTATGATTACGAGTTGCTCTACTCCGGATATAGCCATGTTGAGATGGATTGCATACATCAAGTCATTAAATCCGGAATTTAAACACATAGCAGGGAAGGATAATCCAGTGGGAGATATGTTGTCTAGAGCCAGATATGATGATGAGAAGACTCTACTTGCAGAAGAGGATGATGCAGAAATTTCAGCCACTATGGTTGATCATGTTTGTCATGTCTATGATATTGTGGCTTTCACAGAAGAACTCTATGTTGGAGATTGGTTGCAGATTGGCAGGTACCTTAGTACACTAAGCAAAAGAGATGAATGGACAGATGAAGAGTTCAAGAAGATCAGAAGGAAAGCCTATGGTTATTTTCTCAAGGACGGATTTCTTTGGAAACATCCGAAGAAAAGAGGCGGATTACCTTTGCGGGTTGCCTGCGATAGAGAGACACAGTTACAGGTGATGAGGGAGTTTCATGAGAGTCCTTGGGCTGGTCATAGAGGAGTGTGGGCTACTTATGAGAAAATCAAGGAGAAATATTAGTGGAAAGGCATGTATAGAGATGTTTCTCACTTTGTTGAGACTTGCAGAGACTGCCAGATGTATTCAGTAGTGCGTCATCGAGATGAGCTTCATCCGACCTATCCGCTATGCATTCATTATAAGTGGGTAGTTGATTTGGTTACCATGCCTATGGGTCTATGGCAGATGAGATACATTGTTTTGGCTAGAGAGGATCTTACTAATCATGTTGAGGGCAGATCTTTGAGAACGAAGACCACTAGTGCAGTGTGTAAGTTCTTATTGGAGGAAATTTTCTGCAGGTATGGTTGTGTGGGTAAGATCACTACGGATCGTGGTGAATTGGATGCAGATGAAGCTAGGGAGTTTTTCTCTCAGCTAGGAATCAAGTTGGCTCTAACCACAGCATATAATCCAGAGGGAAATGGGAAGAGTGAAAGAGGGCATCCGCCGATAGTGAAAGCATTAGCCAAAGCATGCAGAGGACGGATTGGAGAATGGCCGAGACTTCTACCATTTGCTTTGTGGGCTGATCGTATGACTCATAGTGTTACCACAGGATATATGCCTGCAGAGTTGATGTATGGTCAGAAACCTGTTATGTCGATTGAGACTTGTGCTTTGACTTGGTCAATTTTACCTTGGCAGGAGGATTTGACGAGAGAAGAGCTCTTAGCTCTTCGGATTCAACAGTTGGAGAGGAGACCTGAGGATATTCAGCTAGCTATTGACAGGTTGAAGGTTGCTAGACTAAGAAATAAGGACAGGTTTGACAGCAGGCATCGCTTGCGGCCAAGAGCAATAGAAGAGGGAGATTGGGTATTGGTCTTTGATAGCAGCCTTGAAAATCAGCATACTGCACTTCGGAAGATGGTGAAAAGATGGTTTGGGCCGTACATAGTTAGACATGTCTTTGATAATGCAACATATGAGCTGACAGAATTGGATGGAACAGTGCTTAGAGTGCCTATTGCTGGAAAAAGAATCAAGATTTTCAAGAAAAGGGATGATGAGGATTATGCATTGGAAGAATTTTCAAGAGAAGAGCAACGAGAAGAAACTCCAATGGAAGAGACAAATGATATGGCAGATAATCTTGTTGATATATCGGAAATGCATAATGAAGAGATTGATCTGTTTGTGGATCTTGATGATAACGATCATGGGTAGTTGGCCCATCCGGAGGATGCGCAGGATTAGAGGGGGTGGATATCGTACTGCTGCGCATCCGAGATGTGGAATCCACCAAAAAGGATATGCTGAATATGGACTATTTGTCAAGGCACTTGCTTCTTATTATCACATGTAATTAGAGGGTGTTTGTTCAGATTTTGTCAGCCATTGGACATGGGTTTCAATTATCTTATAGTCAGCAAATGAGACTTTTACATATGGAATAAGTGGATCTTTTTGGTATGTCACTAGCTCAGCTATACAAATACTTCTTTTCAGTATCCTTGCAAGGGAAACTAAACGAAGAGCACCAAAGGCTCACATTGTTTTGTGGAACTTGTCGAGAAGGTCACATTTTTGCATGGAAATTCACCGTTAGACGTTTCAAGATCTGTCAATACCACTGAAAGGGTGTAAAGCCACTCCAACTAAAGTAAAATTTCAGAGAAAGGTGCAAGATTTAAAAGGGCTGCTTTTCTGAGGCTATTGTGGAAAAAAAGGAGAGCTTTATTGGCCATTTTGCTTTTCTGAGGACAGGGAGGAGCTTTTGTTTTTGAATCGAATTTTGGGGGGAAAAGATGGTCCGGAAAAAGGAAGACACGGAGTTTTTTTTTGGGGGAATCAGAATGCTAAAGGAGGAGATCTGCTGCGAAAAAGAGGAAGGAGGGTACTCTGTCGCTAATCAGAGGAGAGCCCGAGAGGAGACGACTACGGGGGCGGAAGAAGATCAGGGAGGATGATACACGGGAAGAGCAGAGCAGAAAGGATAAGAACGGCAATCAGGGAGGATCTCTGCAACTTTGAAGGAGAGTAACGAAAGAGAAGGAGGGGATTTTTTTTTTGACTAAACGAAGAGCTTTGTTGATGGAAAAGGGGAATTGAAGATGATCAGCTGGAGGGTGAACTCTGCGTTCAGAACAGAGGAGGACGGCGGTTGTTAATTCGTTGCGCGTATGACCAGAGACCTTTACAGGACTAGAGAGCATTACAATACGAGAATATGGCAGCTACAATGATGTGGAGGAGCGAGTGTCATCCTGAGAAGAATTGAGGAGATCTTTCTAGATTACAAGGGCTGCGACGGCTCAGAACAATCAGGAAATTCATGGAGGGGCTGTGATGTAGGCCGCTTGATGGGGGAAGAGAGGATCGACTGTGGATGAAGGGAATCCATTAACTAGGGAACTGATAATCTTCACTTTTACCATTCTGCGTAGACGAAGGAGGTTTGCTGGATTTGGGGCTGCACAGTGCTTGTGAAAGAGGAATTGCAGAGAGGAAGGAGATCAATTATACAGTTTTTTTGCAATGAACTGAGCAGGAGCACAAGAAAGCTGAGCGGCAGATGTATCTCATGAACATAGAGAAGGCGGTGAAGCTCGACGTCCACAAGCATATCAAACCTGGTTTTGTCAGAAGGGCAACTCAACAGTGCGAGAAGAGCTTCCAAACTGGCCATTGAACATACGAGTGCAAGAACAAGAAAGTTTACATCTCGCGGCCTTCCAACACACAGCAGTTAAAAAACCCCAGGCTTCGCATTTCTTTCATGGATGCTTTTGAATTGGACTCACGAGATCCCTGCAGTTTGGAACGTGATGCATTACAGGAGCTTGAGATAGAAAAGGTCAAAAAGACGAAGAGGATGCTTGCCATAGCTGCCTCCTCGCCATTGATAATGTTCTTCTGGCCCTGAAACAGCAAGTTGATGTCGTATCTTCCCTCGGTTCCTCTTGGAACCTCTCTGAAAACACTCTCTATAGTTAGTACAGCTTTACTTGATGAGCCTTTGATGACTGTATTCTGCAACGAAATGCCAAGAGTAAAACGAAGAAGATGAACTTAAGAAGCTGACGTTTTGCAAGTGCATTCCATGACAGAAAGTAAAGGAACAGAAATAGGAGACCAAAATGATATATCCACCAGCAACGATGTATTTTCCAGTTTGTCCATTCATGACAATTCTGAATAAACAATTGACATAACAGCAGGCTCAAATACTGAAGTGAGATTTCATGCTTTATATTAGCAGTCAGTTGAGAGGAGAAAGAGAGCATAAGGTTAAAGCTAAAACTCTTATATTCAGTAAGAGTCTTTGAAGGGTAACTTGCCTTGGTTTAACTCTTTCAACTGAGCAGTCTGAATCTTTGGAGAAGACAAGAAGAAGAGCATTTGGATTTTGTAGGAAGAAGATTCTTGGAACTACATTCACAAGACGATTGGTTATGCTTCATTGAACTTAAATAAAACAGAGTCTTGGTATCATTTTCTCATCTTGATTATTTGCTTGATTGATCTTCTATCCTGAAATTAGTCAAGGTCCTCTGTGGTTGCGACATTGCTTTCACAAACCCTTCGACAGCGGTCTTATGCCTATCATTAGGATGGACTTGCAATTGATTGTATCCAAAGAAGCCATCTAGAAAACTGTAGACCTCTTTGCCTACTACTCTCTCTAGCAGGTGCTCAGTGTACGGCAATGGATAGTTATCTCTCTTTGTAGCCGTGTTTACCTTCTTGTAATTGACACACACTCTAATCTTTCCATTCATCTTGAATACAATTGCTATGGACAAAACCAAGTCCATATGCTCAATTTCATAAATGAGCCATGCCCTCATTAACTTGTTAATTTCTTCCTTGACGGCATGGGCATGCTTTGGATTCATGGGGTACGATCGCTACCTGACCCGCATTGCGTTTGGTGTCATAGGTATGTTGTGAGTCGCCACACTTCAGTTGACCCCCTTAGTTCTTATAAAGACCAAGCTAGTACGTCTATTTATTCTCATAAGAGAGCAATGAGGCTTGCTTCCTCTTCCTTGGTCAAGTCATTGGCTATAAAGAGAGGTCAAGGTGTCCCCCCTTCCTTAGCCAAATTGACCTCCTTGACCTTGGCAGGTTCTTCGATTGGTTTGCTTGCTTGCCCCTGTCATTTCGCTCTCTGCAATATCACTACCCTATCCCCTTTTTTGAATTTTTTGAATCACCTTGGTAGGTCTTGCAGTTTTTGCTGCTCTTCTGCATGCGTATCCTTAGGAAGCTTCTCTCGTTCCTCCCTTAATCGTCGGGGTCTTCGATGGATGGGTAGGTCCCCCTTGGTGCATCTAGTCTTGGAAGGTCGAGGGATCTCAAGATCACTATCCAAGGTGACTTCTGACTCAGAATAAAACTCTCTTTCTTCACTAGAAGAGGGAGTCTCTCTGGGTGGTCATCGCAACTTAGAAGATGAGTCCATTCTCAGCAGTGGTGCATTGTTTGGGTGGGCTAGGCCTGCCCCGCTCGTAGTCGAGATCGTGCCCATGTGCTCCAACCAAGTTTGGTCGTAGCCCTTGTGCATGACTCCTTTCTCTATTCTAAGGGCACTCTGATTACGTGGTCTGGAGTCCACTCTTATTTGTTCGATTACACATCCCCTAGTCTCATATTTTATAGTATCAATTTTCCTTTCGCTCTCATCACTGAAGGAATAACAGTCTTCATATTCATCGTCAAAGGTGTCTTTGTCCAATTGCTCATCATTCTTCAAGTTCTAATACATCTCTTCTTGTTGGCCGAGGACTAAAGCCCAATTGTACATTAAGTTTAAATTGTGTACCTTGGACAATCACCATTCAGGCAATTCCAAGAGATCGTGGAGTGGCCTGAGAATAGTTGCTGGATTGCAATCAAACTTGTCATACAAATATCCTAGGATTTCTAGGAGCTATTGTCTATTCTTCCAGATATCATGCAGACTTGTGCTGAGGGTGTGTCCTTGGGCTTGCCAATTGCATTGATGGCTTGTTCGTACTCCTCATTGTCTGAGAACGGTAGGTCAACGGTAGCAAGAACGGTAGGTCACTCTCGCTCGTCTTCACGGCACATGATATACTTGGTTAAGGCTCCATAGGATTTCCTAATCTGGCCATCACCCTTCAGCATGGTGGAGATGGCATCTAGGTCAACTGGTGTAGTCTTTCAAATCTCCACTCTTACAGTCTCCATTTGATTGCCTAAGAAGATAAGACCGTTGCCCTAGTCTTCTATGACTCTCACATTGCGCATCTAAGGTCAGCCTAGCAGGATGGCGTAGTCCACTCCCTTCATGACTATAAAGTCAACAGAGAATTGGATTCTTGCTATCTTCAGTGGTCAATTCTTTAACATGCTGAATGATTTTACCTTCATTCTCTTAGTGAGTGTAACATTGAACCTAGCAGTCTTGACTAGTGGGTTACCCCAAGGTTGGAGCACTCCATGGCTTAACACACTAACTTCGGTCCCTGTGTCTACAATTCCCTTTCTCGTGACATCTCCAAGAGCTAAGATTGGCACGAATACATGCATCTTTGTGCCTTCCCAAAAGGCATTCACATGCAAGGACTTAGGTATGGAGTGCAGCGTTAGGCTAGGTATTTGTGTTTGCGTGTCGTGCTCATGCAAGTCTATGTCAGCTTGTTCATTTGATTCTTCAACCCACCACTTCAGCTCTTACCATAGAGTTCGATGCTACCTAAGCAGGTCTCCAAAGCTCAGAGTCACAGGAGTGGTCACCAATGTATTAAGAAGGTTGCTAGCTATCTGCCTCTCTCCTGGCCGTCATATCATTTTGAGCATGACCTTAGCGCCTAGTCTTTTCTTTCTCCATCTCCAACTCATCCTTCTGATTGAGGTTGCATCAAGGTTGCTAGGTCTTGGCAATGATATGCCGGCCTGTTTTGTTTGCGCATGGGTCATGACATGCAATGGGATATGCATGGCCTCCCCATTGAGCGTCTCGACACCAAATAACCCCAATGGAATCGATAGCTCGTTTGTCAAACTAGAGGATGGTTTTTGTCTATGGCAATCAAAAAAGAGATGAGTGATTCCACACTCAATGCATCTTAGGTCAGCCTTGTCTCTATTAGCTTGCTCCCTCTTGGGGCAACACAAAGAAATGTTTCTTGGGTGATCGCGAGTCCAACACACAATGTTTCTTGAGTGATCGCGAGTCCAACACACAATTGGCTCTTGTGTATGTCCTCCTAGGCCTCTGCGTCTCCCTCTACCTAATGCCATCATCGGTACTGGTTGGTAGTCCATAAGGACTGCATTGCCTTCTTCATTATACGATACTTAAGGGTTTATATAAGGCTCATTTCCGTTCGGCTCCTCCACGTAGTGGACTGGAGTATCACTCAGATACTTGTAGGGTTTATCTACATCCTAGGGATGGTTAGCTTAGTGTCATTAGGTGCTGGGAGGGCCAACGGGACTCCCCTTCCAAAGAAGTTCCATGGCCTATTTGCAAGTAGGGTTGGTTGTAATGGTGTGGGTATGGGAGTCTTTGAGGTAGTTGACAATGCATGACATCATGGCTGAACCTATCGCAATTAGTGCAAGGTTGTGACCTAGGGTCATGAGACTCAGGTGGTAGGTGGTTTTCACCAGAATGGATGCATTGGATGTGTGGGCACATTGGTTGCCTCATCATTTCCTGAAATTTGGCTATGTTTATCTTAATCTCTACTAGCTCTTGTCCTAAATTAGTGCCCTTCCCTTTATCTTGAGCGCTTGGGCCTGATCTCTCACTAGGCATTGAGGCGCTCTCCGAATTCCTAGCACTAGACATTTCTCGATTCGAGCACCTGGAGCTTCTATCCTTGAGCTAGTCATCCACTCTAATAGCTTCTTCAAAGACCCTTGTCATTGTGTCTCACAACAAGATCGAGTTGCTGGCCAAAGATTTGTAGAGCTCTTCACTTCGTATTTTGTTAATGAATGTCATGGTGGTCACTATTGTTTCGGTTGGTCTCTTGCCCATAGGGATTCTCTTGAAGAGGCTCCTCACATGGGTCATTTAATCTCAAATATCCTCTTTCTCTTTTTGCTTGACGTTCATAAGTCGCATTAGCAAGTTATCGAAGTATCCAGGTTCGCAAAATCTCTTAATGAAGAGATTTTTTAGGCCATTGAAATTGGCATGCTTCGTAGCATCCAAACTTGTGTACTAGGTCTGCCGACCCTTGTCACTTAAGCATAGTTTGAAAGCTTGGGAACGTTGAGTAGGATGAGTGAGGCCGTTGGCCTCGCAGACCTACTCAAACTACTCGACAAAGCTGTATGGGTCCTCATTTGCTTGGTATTTGTCCAGCTGCTTCGCTACCACATAAATGTTTTATTGGCTTCTTGAGCCTTGGTTGAATCCCAACCCTACCTAGCAATGTTTCCAACACTATAGTGCTTTGCTCTACCGCTGTGTTATCTAGCACCCGCTTCATTAGAAGCTCGCTTAGCGTGAGGTCTCCTTCTAGTGCTCTCTCACTCTCTATCCGATTTCTGTGTGCTAGTGCTAGCACTCTTTGGATCTCTCATATTTCCATGCTCTGGAGTAAGCTCCTAGTTTGTTGATCCTTGTTGTACATGGCTAGGCCTTGCAAAGCCCTATGTGCTAGATTCATTTCCTTTTCAAGATCTGCTATGATATCCTTTGCAGGTCTACCACGGTGTTCTAGCCAGGTTTGAGCATCATATTTGCTCACTAGTTGCTGGAGAGCCGCAGGAAAATCTCCTAGGTCAAATCCTTCATTGCTTCTACGGCCTGAGCTGCCCTCTTTCATGTCCAAGACTTCTTGTTCTACAAAGTTATTGATCAGGTTGATGAGGCCATGTAGATCCACTTCCACAATAGTGTTAGTCCTTATTATGTCTGGCTTTTTAGCTATGTTCTTTGCTTGATTCTACTTTTGGGGATTTGATCACTTGTTTATATCTTGGAATCTTCTCTTACTGGTGGGTTTCTTCAAGGTTTTATGTTTGAGTGAGTTCTTTGTTAATTACAACCAATCCTCAACTTACCCTCACTCTATGCATGTGTGTGGGCGTATTCTTTTCTGTGCACCATGTGCAACCAGGCTCTTAGCTCTTCTTAAGTGTATTTCAGGTGCTGGAAATCAGAGTGAGTGAGAAAACAAAGTGTCTATGCAGCTCTAGCACTCTCATTATTGGTTTGGCCTGATCGGCTTGTATGTTCAATTTTTGGCTATCCTCGCTAGCTTATAGGGTTTTTTGTTGCGCTATGTCGTTCAACTGTTTAGGGTCAATGTGGGGTCCTACAACCAACCCACAGTACTAGACATGTCAAGTTTGCAGAAATGCATTGCTGCACAATTCCTAGCTATTGGGCCACGATTTGTAGGTCTGTAACTTCATGTAAGGCATTCGGTAGGTTCTTCTGACGCGGGTCACACTCTTTGTCGGTTGGGGTTTGTCAAATTTCTAGATTTTCTCTCTCAAGCTGTGTTCGATTTTGAAAATTAGACTTCTGATTTACCAATGTTCGATTCTAGAAATTGGATAAGGTCAGGTCCGATTGTCACAATCAAACAAAGTGTGTTTGATCAGATAGTGTGGGTTGGTCCGATTTGAATATGTAGGATTCTCAAAATCAGATAGGGGTGCTTGGTCTGATTCAGATAGGTATCCGATCGAATAGATCATTGGGTCCGATTTCGTGGTCTAATTGCGATCGGATGGGTCGAGCATTCGATTGGATGAGGTGATGCGTCCGATTTCTTCTCGTTCGATTCTCGAAATTGGACAGGGGTGGGTTGTCCAAGTGGTGATGTGGTGGGTTTGATCCTATGTATCTGATTTTTTGGATTGGATCAAGTCCTTGGTCCGAGCATCCAATTCTAGGAATTGGGCACTAGGAAGAGCGTTCGATTCTGTCGGGGCTGAAACATGCATCGACTACGATTTACTAAAAATCTCCACTCTAAAGCTACTACCACCTACAAGACCTTCTAGAATACAGGCAAGGGTGTAGATCAAGGATATCATGTACCTGGATCTCGCAGAATACTCCGATATGCTTCGATCGATTCGATGTTGACTCGTGGCCTGCAAGGTCTCTCTCTCTCTCTCTCTCTCTCTCTCTCTCTCTCTCTCTCTCTCTCTCATAAAGCCAAGACTGCAAATGAGGCTTTCCCTTGCCTTCTACAACGTTAGCACAACCTTAGCCTTCTTGATCACTCCCCTTGCAACTCTGATACATCTGAGCACTCATTTTTTCCAATTTTTTCCAATTTGTGCCCTGTTTAGGCTTGTTTACAACAACAAACCCTAAGCTTTCCACTCCGATTTCTCCATCCTATCCTACTCTAAATGCAATAAAAATCAAAAGAAAAGTACTAAAATGATTTCTCCTACTCAACTAATCATCAAAAACCAAAAATACTTACTTGTAGCACGGATTAAAAACCCAAAACCTCCTATCTATCTCAAGCTCTGGTTTGGGGATAAAACCCTTACTTCGACGCTGTTGTGCTGCTACGCGCACATCGTGTAAAAAATCTAGAGTATGGCTTCCTTTTAGATTTAGAGAGCTAATGTCACTTTAGGCATTAGTATTAGTGTCCATGGTTCAAAATATTAGATTTTTTTGGACAATGTTTTAGTCAATTTTTTATATTCTAGATATTATCTCTTGTAAAAATCCATAAAAACTATAGACAACTTCTAGATTAGGATGACATATAAAAGAAAGCATGTAGCTTTCAGCCAATTTGAGAGGATTTTATGTAAAAAGAGAGATTGACGAAATCGCACGACACATGATCATTGTTTTCAGGTAGTGAACAACACTTTGAAGTGGGAGATAAAGAAGGAGTGATCTGGCAGAATTTTGGCTAGGTGTCCTGGTATTTAACCCCCCTTTTGGAGCTAATGAAAGCATTAGATTGGTGATCTGAAAGAAACTAACACGCTTCATCTCTCTTAGTATTTTTTTATATTTTCTAACTCTTTCTAGAAGTATTCTTTTACATCTTCGATCTCTTCAAAACCCTTCTCTTCTGTATACTCCTCTCCCTAAATCTACATTCACGCTGCTGTCTCTTATCTTCAAGAACTTGACTTGAAACCTTCAACCCTTCTCTTATCTCTACCATCTCCGGAGTCTATGTTCTTGAACGCCCATACATTCTTCTCTTGCCAAACCTCTGTGGTGATCTTCAACCCTACGCACTGCAACATTGGTGAACCCAACGTGAAGGTCAATGTAAGATAACTCCAAGATGGGGGATTCTTCAGGAGATACTCTACAACAATTGGTGCGCATACTATAGTAGACTCAGCAACAACAAATCCAAATGTTATAACAACAACAACAAAGGCAAGACGAAGAGAAGATTGCTTCCACAGCTATCAAGGCCCTAGAGGAAGTTGGGCGGGAATTAAAACAATTTAATGGTCAAAATATCTCTATTTTAATTCACTTGTATGTTGAAAAAATGCACTTCTTTGATGTACCATAACATGCATGGAATCGCTATTTTGCCAGACTAGCCAAGCATGGTCTTCAAGAGAGAATGCAAGGTCTTTTTTAGCAAGATGCGGAATGGGCTGCATTCAAAAACGCCCTACACGAACAATTCTTCTTAGAAGACTCTGGCCTTATGATGCGACTAAGATTGGGCTCTACTTCAACTTCAACAACTCCATTGATGGAGCTTGTTCCACCTTCAAAATCCCCCTACTCCTTTGACTAACCAACCAACTCTTTCTTCTTCTATTCCTTCTAAAAATGATGTCATGGATGAACTCATTAAAAGCATGCATGATCTTCATCTGAATCTTACAGAAATTATTTCCAAGGTGGAGAAGTTTGATGTCAAAGTTAAAGAATGAGGGCGTTTATCAATTCAAAGACCCATGAGAGAAGGCTTTAAGAGGCGTTGTATTTGGTGTGACAACCAACAACATGATAAAAGGGAGTGTTCTGCCTTGCATGAGGCTGAAGCACAAAAGCTCGTCTTTTGGAAAGACAGAAAAATTCATGCAGCTAAAACTAGTCTTTCATTGGAGCCAAATTTTGGCAATGGTGGAATGAAGAAAATATTAGAAAATTTAGCTGTAAAGAATGCCTATGCAGCAATTGATGTAGCTACCTATGGGCTACAAATTGAGCCATCGAAATCAAGTTGGAAAGCATGTAAAGCTAATGTGCAATCTAAAGTATGGATGCAATCACTAGATCAAATGGAACATGGTAAAGTAGTCAAAGAAGATTTGGCTAATGCTAGTCAGTGCATTCGAGGAATAACTAGTTGGAAAGAACTGGTAGATTCTTTTTTTGCCTTTGCACATTTGGCTGATGTCAATCATAAAGAAGTCTTGATTGAAGAAAAGAGAATAAGAGAAGATGAACTAGGGCCTTCCTCTTCTAGCCCTTTGAAACGGGTAATTAGAAGAACGCCTGAACAACCAAAGCTTGCTAAAAATATAACCCCAGATCAATAGATGGAAGATGTGCCACAAACAAAGAAGACCAAAGGAAAGAACAAAGGCAAGCAACTAGGCTACAAATTGCAGTCTAAGATAGAATCTGCAACCGATCTCAAATGAGTCCTAGAAGAAGGAATTCTAGGAAGCAAAATTGAATTCACCTTAGGTGAAATTCTTGGAATTTCCAAACGTGAATTCCATGATGTAATTATTAATGTAATCAAAAGGAAAAGACAATATGTTGGTGATGAAGCTAAATAAACAATGCATGCTTTTTTGCAAGTTCTTCGAGTTTTTGTGTAGGATGCAGACAAGCTGTCTTCACAATGAATTTATCTTGAAGCAGTTAAAGAATTAGTTGCAACAATTGAAGCTAAAGATAAAGAAAGCATGAATGCAAAAATTAAAGAAGTAAAAGCTAAAAATGGAATGGTCAGCTGGGGTCCAAACCAATTGGGCAGTCCACCTCTCAAAAAGAAGGCTATTTATAGCACATGCATGAGGAGGAAGAGGATCGGTTCATTCCAAGCAACCACTACTCCCATATGCATTGGGCAAGAGCAACGGAGATGGTCGTCAAAATTGGAGAAAAAGAAACACCATGCATTGCACTCTTAGACCATGGCTCGGAGATAAATGTCATGACAAGGAGTCTCTATGAAAGTGGAGGGTGGCCCATAGATGTTGATCCAGGATGGCGAATAAGAGCTGCAAACAACTCTTTTGGAGAGTTATATGTTGCATGTCCTAATGTGCAGGTAACTATTGGAGACATAAAAGATAATTTTTACTTTTTTGTTCAAGACTCTTGTACTTACCCTATCATTCTTGGGCAACCTTACATTTCTGAAGCCTGCTTGGAAACAAAAGCTCTCGATAATGGTTCTTCCTATGCTCGAATCTGAAGTAAGGATAATGAACAAGCTGTCCAATTTCTTACTGTGTGTGTTAACCATCATTAAAACAAAGATCGAATACATGATTATCATGTGCCTTCTAATGCCCGAGAATTCAAGGTTTTCACGCTGTACTATTGTAAAAGGAGGCTATGGTAGTGCATCATGTAAAAAGATTGAACCTCCTTATGCTACAAAAACTGTGTCTCTAGCAAATTTGTATGTATGTACAACCAATAGTATGGGCTGTTATAAGTCTCTTCCGGCCATGACTAAAATTGAAAGAAAATATTTATATCATGTAAAAAGGGAGCTGAAAACTTATGACATGATGGCTGAAAATGAAGATATTTCGGTCATTTTTTTTGGACTAATTACTACTGACACATTGGCTGAAATATATGCAACTGCTCATGCTAAAATTCAGGCTGAAAATTTGTCCATAGAAGTATGTACATTGGATTTTTATCAAACAATTCAAGAATTTGTTGAGCAAGAAGACATTAGTTTACTCAACAAGATTGAAGCGCAAGTGGAGACAAAATACAAGACGGTGGATAAAAAAGTCAAGCAAGTGGCAGTACCACTACCTCTCCTGAAAGTGAAGAGTTGACTGATAGGGAAGCAAATCAGCCAAGTCTTCGTGATCCTTCCAACATTTCTCACAAGTTCACATCTGAAAGTATAAAAGAGCTCAAAATAGGTGAAAATTCTTTCCTTTCGCCGGTTGAAAAACACTCTTTTATGTAAATGCTAATGAAATATGGAAAAGCTTTTGCATTTCAGCCAATTGAAATAGGTTGTGTGGATCCAAATATTGTGGATCCTATGGTCATTTTTACAATTCCACATGTACCTTGGAACCTCAAACCTATTCTTGTTCCAAGGGTGATTTGCCCAAATTATTGAAAGTTCTAAATGAAAAGGTCAGAATGAAGATTTTGGAACCTTCTTCAACACCTTACTCAAACCGATGGTTTATTGTGCCTAAGAAAAATGGATCTTTACTATTCATTCAAGATCTACAGCCTGTCAATGGTGTCACAATCCGAAATGTTGGTTCGGGTCCAATTGTTGATGAGTTTGCTGAAGCTTTTGTAGGTAGAGCAATTTATTCTATGGAGGGAATCTATATTCAGGATATGACCAATTTCAGCTTTCATTAGAAAGCCAAGACATTACCACAATGAAGCCACCTCTTGGATTGGTCCGCATGTGCACTCTACCACAAGGTGCAACAAACTCTTTAGCCCATATGATGAATGCTATGCACAAAGTCTTAAGGGACTTTATTCCATAACTTACTCTTCCATTTCTTGATGATGTACGTATCAAGGGATGTGAAGTCAATGAGAATAATGAGGAGCTTGATGAAGATGGTTGTAGGACATTGGTAGTTAACCATATTCATGATTGTGATAGGATTTTGACAAGGCTAGAAGAGGTACATCTTACCCTTTCTCGAGCTAAGTCGATTTTTGGAGTAGAAGAAGTCCTAGTGGTTGATCATCTATGTGGCCCCTGTGGACGCAAACCTTCTCCAATCAAGATAGATGCCATTATTAGAATGCAAGAAAAATGCAGAAATGTTTCAAAAGTAAGAAGATTTCTTGGCGCATGCGTATTCTTTCTCATATGGATACCACATTTTGCTCATGTAGCCGAAAATCTTTATCAATTATTAAGAAAATGCCAAATATTCTCATGGTGTAATGAGCATACTCTCACTATGCATAAATTAAAGAAGCTGTTAATTTCAGCCCCCACTCTCAAAAGGGTTGATTATTCAAATGGTCAACCCATCATCCTTACTGTAGATACAAGTCCCATTGGGATAGGATGGGCTGTTGGCCAAGAGGATCTTGAAGGTAACAGGTATGCAATTCGTTTTGCAGAAGTTATCAATGAACATCAAAGAAGGTATGCACAAGTAAAAAGAGAATTGTGGGGAGTTATAACAGCATTAAAGTGTGATCGTGAATACTTTAAAGGTGCTTTTGTAGTGGTAGAAATTGATTGTCTTCCACTCTTGGGCATGATTGCCAACTGCTCTACACAAGACATTGCTATACTAAGATGGATTGCATATATTAAATCTCTCAACCCTAAATTAAAGCATATTGCAGGAAAGGTGAATCCAGTTGTTGACATACTATCACGTACAAGATATGACAATGAAGAAGAGCTGATGGAAGAAGATAAAGCTGAAGAATCTATACTTGCTAAATTTCATTCCATGGGTGCTGAAAATACCTTTTCAATTACAACATATACTAGTCCAAAGCTCAACACAACAGGGTGGTCAACTAGAAGCCACCATGCTCATTTCATTGCTCAAGTTCTACTTTGTTTCCTTAAAGAAGATTATGAAGAAGATTGGCAAAAGATCGGCCAATATTTTAGGCCAATATTTGAGCACAATGAAGAAGAAGGAGACTTGGACTGATGAGGAGTTCAAGCATATCAAGAGGAAAGCTTATGGTTTTTTCTTAAAGAAAGACATCTATGGAAGCATGCAAAGAAGAAGAAAGGAGCACTGGTCCGAGTTGTAGGTAACAAAAGGTTGTAACAACAAATAATAAAGGAATTTCATGAAAGCTTGTGGGCAAGACATAGAGGCATATGGGGAACCTTTAGTAAAGTCAAATAAAAATATTGGAGGCAAAACATGTATCGAGACAAAGCACATTTTGTTGAAACTTGTTATGTGTGTCACATGTATTCTATAGTCAAGCATCGAGATGGGTTATGATCGACTTATCCCTTGTCTATACATTATAGATGGGTTATTGATCTTGTAACCATATTTAGTGCTTGCAAGAGAGGATTTAACCTATGAAGTTGAAGGCAAAGCCTTAATAACCAAATCCACTCAAGCTGTTTGTCTTTTTTGGCTTGAAGAAGTGTTTTGTAGATATGGTTCTGTGGGTAAAGTAATTGCAGATAGAGGAGAGTTGGATGCTAATGAAGCACGCAACTTCTTTGCTCAATTGGGTATTAAGTTAGCTTTAACATCATCCTACAACCCTAAAGGCAATGGAAAGAGTGTGAGAGGTCATCAACCTATTCTCAAAGCTCTAGCAAAGTCTTGTAGAGGAAAGATCAAAGAATGGCCTAAAATTCCACCTTTTGCATTATGGGCTGACCGGACTACTCACACTTCAGTGACTGGCTATATGCCAGCTGAACTTATGCATGGACAACAACCAATTATGCCAATTCAAGAATCTATTCTCACATGGAGTCTTCTACCTTGGGAGGAAGGCATCAATAGAGAAGAATTGCTAACTTTGCGCATATGGCAGCTAGAAAAAAGGCCTGAAGATGTTCAAGTAGCTATTGAGAAGCTAAAGACAGCAAGACTAAAGAACAAAAGAAGATTTGATCAGCAACATCAACTTCGGCCAAGAGGAATTCAAGAAAATGACTAGGTGCTTGTCTATGACAGGAGCCTAGACAATCAATACAGTGCTTCTAGGAAGATGGTAAAGCATTGGTTTGTGGCCCATATGTGGTATAGGTCATTCATGATAATGCCACATATTCATTGGCTAAATTGGATGGAACACGCATGAAGATACCCATAGCTAGAAAAAGAATCAAGCTCTTCAAACGAAGAGAAAGTTTAACATATGAGCTAGAAGACTTGAATATAATTCAAGAGCATGAAGACATAGAGGAAGAAGAAGAAGAAAAAGATGAAGACATTGACATGGCAGATGATACTTATTCTAACACTGCAAATCCGTAAGACTCTGGCACATGCCAGAGGATGTGCAGGTTAGGAGGGGGTGGATGTCGTGTCGCTACGCGCACACTGTATAAAAAAATCTAGAGTGTGGCTTCCTTTTAGATTTAGAGAGCCAATGCCACTTTAGGCATTAATGTTAGTGTCCATGGTTAAAAATATTAGATTTTTTTGGACAAGTTTTTAGTCATTTTTTGATATTCTAGATATTATCTCTTTTAAAAATCCATAAAAACTATAGATAACTTCTAGATTAGGATGACATGTAAAATAAATCATGTAGCTTTCATCCAATTTGAGAGGATTTTATGTAAAAAGAGAGATTGACGAAATCACATGGCACGCGATCGCTGTTTTCAGGCAGTGAACAGCACTCCAAAGTGGGAGATGAAGAAGGAGTGATCTGGCAGAATTTTGGCTAGGTGTCCTGATTTTAACCCCCCTTTCAAAGCTAATTAAAGCATCAGATTGGCGATCTAAGCAGCATAAAGGAAGGTATTATTTTGTACATGTTTTTGTCTATTAGAGTTATATTTTCTCATAATACTGAAAGAAACTGACAAGCTTCATCTCTGTTAGTATTCTTCTATATTTTCTAACTCTTTTTGGAAATATTCTTTTTCATCTTCAATCTCTTCAAAACCCTTCTCTTCCATCTACTCCTCTCCCTAAGTCTACCTTCACCCTACTGTCTCTTATCTTCAAGAACTTGGCTTGAAACCTTTAACCCTTCTCTTATCTCTACCGTCTCCGGAGTGTAAGCTCTTGTAACCCCTATACTTTACAGTCCCCCATACATTCTTCTCTTGCCAAACCCCTATGGTGACCTTCAACCCTACACACTGCGACAACGCTCAATTTAAGCACGCAAGTGCTCAAGCTTGAATCCATTGGTCTTGGCAATGGAACCAAAATGTAGAGGGGAGCTCAAGCTCAACTACGAAGACCCATGGACCACTTATTGTTCAAGCGTTTCAAGCAAGCATTCATGGCTACCTCTCATATAGTTGATGTGCTATCCCTCTCTACGAGTGTAGTGAGCTCACCTTGATACCCGATTAAGTTGCTTCCTCTCATAAGCACTCCGATAGCTCCACGATTCATAATGCAAGCTCAAGCATCCTCGATCCTCTTTCTCCAAGCTCCATCCTTCATAGCCAGGTGCGAGATGAGAGAAGAGAAGGGAAGAGAAGAAGAAGAGAGATGGTGGAGGGCTTCACCTTCAAGATCCCTCATGATCACACACTCACTTTCTCAAGCACTCACAAGTAAGCAAGCAAGAGAAGAGAAGGAGAGAAGAAGAAGAGTTCACTTTGCTACACACCAAAGAATGAGCTCTTATTCACATTTTGAACTTTCTATACATGCCCTAAAATCCCATGGGTAGTCATCCCCTTATCCCCTTTTTTACATGACCGGTTCAGGCTCTTTTTTCCCTTTTCCTCCTATCTTTCTAGCTTCCTTCCTATTGCTTGTCTACCTTTACAATTTGCTCAGGTGAGAGTTCGGCACTTTTTTACAAAATAAATCACGATGTGCCTTGCACTCTTTTACAAAAGTATTGACTTATACTTTTTATTGTGCACCTCTCTCCTTGATTTAGGACTTCTTTGCACTTCATGTGTTTCAAGATTTTCCTTGGTGCGCCTTCATCTTCCATTTCACTTTTGCCTTGGCCTTGTGTTCTGCTTTAGATTTTTTGGAATTTTCACCTTGTTCATATGAGAGTTAAAGTCATATTCATGTAGGTCATGCAAGCTTTTCACCAATTCATCCATAATAGTTTCTTTTTGGGTCAAACCGGTAAGCATAACAAGTTATTCAGCCATAAATATAGATATGTTTGTTGCAATTTTAGGAATTTTCACAGAAACTATAGGCATAGATCTTGTTCGCAACCTCATTCTCATCTTTTCTTGCTTCACAATCATATTTATAGCATCGATGACATGTGTCCACTCAAATTTTTTCCCACTTTCTAAGGTTTCAACTTCTAGTCAATTAGTCAATTTCTCTTGTGACACACGGTCATTCACATAACAAGTTTATAGCAGCATGACACTTGTTAAGTTTTTTCCACCCAATCTATAAATGTCTTCTATGTAACTAATCTTGTATCTTTGAGGAAAACTTCTCTCTAAGAGTCTTCTTATTAAAGGCAGTCCAATAATTATGTCTCTAATACAATTCAATTAATTCTTCTTGCAATGCATACATAGCAAGAATGGAAAAAATAGTGGCTCCATGCATATTGAGAAACCCTGTGAAAAATCATATTGTCTACATATACATGTAGATAGACTGATATAATCTTCCCATTAAACTACTTCATGTAGCGTCTCACACCTAGCAAAGTATGCATAGCTACAGCATCAAGTTTTTTAGAATCCTACCTTCTTTGTTGTTATTGGGTTTTTTGCAGTTGCTTTGGGTGCAATAGCAAGACCGTTTGTTGCATAATATCTCCTAGACCTCCACACCTAATGAATCCCCCATTATAGCACTGCTTCCACCAACCTTCACATAGATTCATCAATGCTAGAGCATGTAGGGTTAAATGTCTACCGCAAACATAAGAGAGAGAAGGGTGTAGGGAGATTGAGAGATGAAACAAGATGAAAGAAAAAGAGTTTAGAATTTTCAAGATTTAATGGAGACAAGTAGATGTGAAACCGAGTGACTTCATTTCATATGGCTCAATAGACCAAACAATCTATAATACATCTAATAGATTGTATAGATATGCCCAAGAAAAATACACATGCTCATATGTTAGACTATAGACTATAGCCCAACATAAACTTAGACTATGGCTCAGTATGCATACTAATACATCAATAATCTCTATTGAACATAGTCTAAAATTCATAGGTCACACCTCAAAATCTCATGCATATATGAATCTCCTAATAGAACATGAAAGGTGCACCACCGTAGACAAGACACATGAATTTGAATGTGTAAATCCCTATAAAAAGCCTCTACAAGCCTTTAGAAGCACTTTAACCTTGTAATTACAGTCTTATTAAAGCACTAAAACATGATATAGATGCTTCCAAAATCCAAAAGAAACACTTTGTTATTTATATTATGTCTACCAGTAAAGATAGAGATCAAGAATTAAGGTGGATATTGATTTTTACTGGTTTTAGACCAAGAAATATTGCAGGTAATTCATCCTCTTTCTCTCATGATTTTCTAGCCTTTTCTCCTTGTTGACTTCATTGGGTCGGCATTTTGCAAATTTCTTGAATTTATTTTTTCTTGTCCTGCACTGGGATTAACACATTGAATTCACCTATTTCCACTTCAGCATTAGATTTTCACATTCCATGCGTAGTGGTCATCCACCTCCAAATCAAATGGCTCTTATATTTCTCCACCTATGTGATGTGGTGCTCATTTATGAAAAAAACTTAAGAAATGCAATTGATGGTGCCCTAGTATCTCAAAATACCCATCCTTATCATGTTTGCTTATGGTACATTTTGCTAGAGTGGCACATATGCATTGGCCAATTTCTTTTTACCTTAACCAAATCATCACTAAAGAAAAGTGTCTTCCTCAATACCCTCATTTTGCACCCAACACTTGTGCACATATCTTCTTCGCCTCTTTTTTTCATCTCTATCTCTTGCACCCCTTTTTTTTCTCTCTACCATGGCATCCTTCATATCTTACCATTGAGGAGGTTACAATAATCACCCCTATGGTGGTGATTGATGCCCAAGCATGTATTGAATCCTTGTACCTCTCCTAGTTTTCCAATCTCTAATGGAGCTTGACCCATATTCACCCCAAAACACAATCCATCTTGGAGTAGTTGATTAATGGATACACTATGTAGATCTAGGGCAACATATATAAGCTCTCTACCAAGAGCGTATACAACGGATTCTCTATTTACTTTCCCATCACAAACAAGACCCCCCGTCCCTCCCCATTGCCACCATGGAAGCTTTATTTGGCCCTGTCACCAACAGGGAGTATTGGTTTTGACAAACCTGGTCGATGACCACAAGAGCAAGCTCAATGCCCTCATATTCTTGCTTGAGGATCTCTACCTACATGACAAGGCCTTTAACATCCCAAGAAAGATAGCTGCTCTTTTTTTCTCCCCCTGCTATTCTTATGGATGCATGTTCTCTTGGAATGCATCGCTCTGGAGGCCAAACACCTCTCCCAGTAGCCAAGTACTCTAGCATCAAAACCATCAAGATTATATATGGACAATACTTCACTCTTCTATTTTCTCCACCTGCCCTTGTCAATTGTGCCTGTCCACTTTTGTTCAATGCAGCAAAAGTTTCTGAGTCTCATTCGAAGTCAGGCACTGTGTGGTAGATGCCACCCCCAACACCACCAAGGATTTCAAGGAGAGCACCGAGGTGCTCAAACACAAGGAACAACCTATCATGTAGAGTGGTGAAGACCAATTCCAAAAAAAGAATGATCAACCAACCAATCGCGCTACCAAGCATCCCATTGAGTAGGAGTTGCCAACACATGGCAAGAACCCCAGCAACTCTAGTCCTCCAAGAAATCCAACTCGGCTGCCAACCTCTCTAGCAATCTCGCCCTCCTTAGATAGAAAGGGAAAAAATTTCCAAGGGAGGATGAGACCACTAATAACACCAAGCTCTCCATTACCACTTCTATCCTCACTAGTCTAGATGGCACCTCCCTTCCTTTGGTCACATGCCTCCATCTCAACTTATCCCAACAACTCATCATCATCCCCCTTGAATTCAATTGGGAAATGGCCCACCAATATTTGAACTTTATCAATGGATTCTTGACTAGGTAGAAACATCTAGCAGGACTTGGCATCATAGGTGGAGTAGCTCTAGAAAGCCAATACCACCCTCTTCAAGCAACTCTAGCAAAATGACACTACTCTCCACAAGCATCACCAAATGTTGGAGGTGTGGCAATATGCATAGTTGGCCCTTGCTGACAACATCAAAAACATAGTGCAATAGCTAGAGTGAGACAATATCTTTTTTTGTCTAGTGCATCCAGAGTAGCAAACCTAGATAGCACAATTGCACTCACCCTAGAGATCATTGAGGAACTCTAGTGTGACTACAAACTCGAATGGATAGAGTGATGGGAAAAGCTCCACCAAGAACTCTAGACTGCAATACTTAACTGTTGCTCCCAACTCCTGCCTCTACCAAATAAATTGGATGAGCAAGATTTCGATGCACATATCTCTCTCCCTACTAACCCAATGACCTCATCCCTTCATCTCATCCATTATAGAAAATTGATAGTGCCCTTGTTGATTCACCTCTGTCTCACTCCAACTCCACATCAGGCTTAGTGCTGGTGAGGTTCAAACTTGTTGCTCTACCTCAAATCGGAGTGCCCACACTCTGGATCCTTTTTGATCATCCATCTAATGACCAAGAAGAAAAGGCCAAGCACCCAATACCCATTAGCAAAGGTAAATTAGGTCACCACAGAGGAGCCTACCTTAAACCTTGAGTGAGAAAGATGCCTCCGTGCCAGTCCTAGCTCTAAAATTCTTTGACCTCTGTGCGGGCACAAGTTTTTCCCACCCCAAGTAGTAGCTCATGGTGGAATACTACTAGGCACTAGAGTAATAGAATATGGAAGTAGAGGAGTGGATCCAAGTGCCTCAACAAACAATGTTGGATCTAAATCGGGATTGGAAAGTCAAATTTGACCTTTTGTGGCAAAACATTTGAGAGGAAGAAGGGGCTTGAGTGGCCCATCGGGGTTGGGGGATTCAAGTGTTAAGTTTTGATATGGTTCTTGTCTAGCTTCAGCCTTGGGCTGGAGGTTGGGCTGGAGGCACAAGCAATTTCTTAGTGCTTCCATGGATGTAGTGATCCCCATCTGGATAGCCCACTCTCTGAAAACATCTCTGCTTGCACCTATGCCATCATGAAGTTGTCTAGCATTGCCCAACACCAAGCCCACTTGACTCAATGCTAGGTCGTCTCCCTCAAAAGTTGGTATTAGATCCATGCCCTCCTAAGTGTCAAGTCCTAGGACAAACTTGAACTAGATGGAGTTGAGACCTACCTTTTCTAGAACAATTTCAAATGGGACAAGCTATAGCAATAAGTCTCGCTTGATACCATTTCCTTTTGGAGAATCTTGTGGTAGAGCTCATCTACCACAACATTTTGCATTTGCCTCTCTAGACCTTCATTGTCCTATGGCTGCAATAGCACCACCTCTAGTACAATTCCCTCATGCCACTCCACCATCCACTTAGAAGTAGAGCAGAACCTTGACTTTGGTTCCAACCAAATCCCAATCCATCTCAATCTCTACTATCTCTCCTTCCACTGTGGGCCCTTCTAACCCCACTTTTACTACTAGACCAATTCAAGAATAATGATGTGCCCAACATTGAGGATGATGATGACATCAATGAGAAACTTCGTGGGTTTGAGTCCACTATGTGTGCTAGTATTAAAGGCAATGGCAGTCAGCGGTATTAAAACTAGGTGTTGCTAGTAGCACACTAAGGAGTCGATGGGTGAAAATGCAGTAAAGGCTACCTAACATGGCACATAGGTGGAGAGAATGTCATTTTGCAAGTAGTCGCCTATATAAAGAAAGAGATCAAATCATTGTTTTTGTTCGAGCATATGCATAGCCATAGAGGTTAAGCAATAAAGGGTCCTCTTGCACCATGCCATTTCCATCCTAGGTCTTTCAACTAAGTGTTCTTTGACTAGCATCATGGGTGCTCTCTAACAGCAAAGCCTATATTGTACTATCCCCTAGTCCTTGTGTTTGATAGTAGTATTGCCTTGGTCATTATATCTTACAATTGTTTAGTTCCCTTTTGTTTGTAGAGAATAGTATTGTGACCATTTGGTCCCTCATTGATGTATTGATTTTGAATTTAATACTATACATTTTGGATTGAGTCTTGAGTACATTTACTATTTGATGTACGTGCTAGGAATATGTATCACTTTGGTCTCCTTCCTTGAAGATTTGTTCTTGCCTTCCTGGATCAGTGTATGCTTCTTGCCAATCCATGATAGCTTAGATATCTTACTTGATAGCCTTTCATGTATCCCCTCCAAAATCTTCTTGGAAGCTTCTATCTTTCGGGTAGGGTCAAAAAAGTTGTGGAGTTAGACATTCTTGTACATACAAGTCTTGGAACGGAGTCATTTTAATTCATTGATGATAGGATGGATTGTAGATAAATTCAACTAAAGGTAATTATTGTATCCATTGCTTAGGCTCCCTACAAGAGAAAGCTTTAGGCATTTCTTTAATGAATTAATTTAGCCACTCAGTTTAACAATCTGTTTGGGGATAATAGGCCATGTTGAGGGTACTAATGGCCTCAAACAAGATCCTCCAAAAGTGGGAAGTGAAAAGAGAATCACAATTCCTATGATAATCCTTTTAGGAAACCTATGTATCCTAATCTCCCTCACAAATAGCTTTTTGATATCTAAAGTCGTGTGCTTTGTCTTAACTAGTATAAGGTGAGCAACCTTAGTCAAGAACCCAAAACTATTTAAGCTTCAAAAGACTAAGATTGAGTTATATCTTCCTTGAATAGGAGATAATCCAACCACAAAATCCATGCTAATAAACTCCCAATTCACTTGTGGGATGTCAAGTAGTTGGAGCATTCTTGGCATCTTAACACATTCAACTTTTACCCATCAATAGCTTAGACATTCAATGACATATTTAAGTACATCTCCTTTGAGATTTTTCCAATGATATCTTTTCCTTATAGAATTGAGATTCAATGGTCCTAACATTGGGAAATCATGAGTTTTTCAAAAGTATCTTCTTCTTGAGATCTTGACTCCTTGGAATGCATAGTCTTGTCTTAAAGTAGACAAGGTGCTCCTCTATAGAGAAATTCAGATACTTGAGTTTGAGTTTAGGATTTATGTCCTTGGATAAGACCTCTTTTATAATATATTTATACTTTAGATCTTTGGTTGCTTCCTGTTTGACCATTTCTATGATCGAATTATTGGGAATTGACACCATAGCTACTAGAAACCTTGCTTTGGAGGAGTCCTTTGAGATAAGGGCATAAGGAAATGATTTGTGGATTAGGGTATCTACAATGGCATTCTTCTTACCCGAAATCTCAAAGTAATACTCTAGTAAGACTTCTATCCATTTTTGTTCTCTCATGTTTAGATCTGGATGGGGTGAAGATCCATTCCAAGCTCTTGTGGTGTTAGTGAGACTAAATTGAATTTTTTGCCAAGAAAATGGTCTCCCCTCAGTTTGAGAGCATGAATTATAGTAACTCTAGATCATGGGTAGCATACTTCTTCTCATGCATCTTCAGCTTCCTAAAAGAATAAGATTTTTTAAAGATTCTCAAAGCTATATTGTTTAGTAGAAGTCCACACAATAGCAAGTACCAACCTCTTAAGGAAAAAAAGCTTTAGACTTTATTATCCATTGTTGGAGATACCCAATCTTGCACATCCTTGAATTTGCCAAGGTCTACCACAATTGCTTCATTGGATACTATGAATCCAAGATCTGCAATCTATCCCTCTTGAAGAAGGCACATTTCTTCCTCTTGGCATAAAGCTTGTGTGTCCTCCTTCTTTCAAGGATGACTTAGACTTGTGGCTCATGATCTTCATCCTTCTTTCACTAGATTAGGATTCCATCAAAGAAGAGAAGAAAAATTTCATCTTGACAGGGCAAAGAAATGTCTTACATTCATATGAAAAAGGTTGTAGGTGCACTGGTTAATCCAAAAGACATCACAATAAATTTGTAATGGCCGTACCTTGTATTCAAGGTAGTCTTTAAGATGTATTCTTCTCTAATCCTTTTCTAAGAATAGAATGATCTTAGATCAATTTGATCTTAGATCAAACATTGAGAAGATGGTTAAGTAGTCTGTGTATCTTTGGAATTGGATACTTGGTTTTGATTGTCACGTGGTTTAGCCCATGGTAGTGGATGCAAAGGTGGAGGGTCCCGTTTCTCTTATTTTGGAACAATAGTGGGGCTCCCAATGGTGAGTTACTAGGCTGATGTATACTTCATCCAAGAGCTGCTTGAGTTTCTTCTCTAGCTCAATGGCTTCTAGAATAGACATATGATAGGGTCTCTTTGCTACTGGAGCAACTTATGGTTTTATTAACTTGATTTCATGATCAACTTCTCTTTGTGGGAAAAGATTAGTCAGCTCTTTGCAAACACATCTATGCTGTCCCTTCTTCATTTTCCTTCCCTTTCTCAATCTTATTAAGTTTGATTAAGTAGACACGTGGTCCTTTTCTTAGTCCCTTCAGGAATCGAGAAGGTTTTACCCACTGGGATCCTAAGTTTTTTTACTTCTCCTTGAGTGGTTATTACTAGCTCTCTTGTGTGATTTTGGAAGGTGGTTTGACCTTTTCCACAATGAATATGAGAGTCATTGGGGGGATCAGCCAATCTATCCTTGCTAGCAAACATTCCTAAGCTCCTAGGTTCATAACTCTGAACCCCATATTCCAAATATTATATCCTAAGCTAGATTCCACTTTTCTAGTCTATTGAGCAAAAACTACCTCTTTCCCATTTGCTATTTCTACTAACAACTTTGATGTAGTTGCCATGTATATCCCTAATCTTTTTGCACACTTCACTAAGACAAATGAGTGGGTTCTTTCATAATCAATCAAAATCTTAAAGGCTTCACCTTGGTAGGTTGAGAGGGTTTGGATCACTCAGAACTAGCAATTTGGACCCTTCTTATTGAGGGAAACATGTACTATTGCTTTTTCCATATACTTCTCAAAGGTAGGATCTTTTTTTCTTATATCCCCTTGAAGGTTACTCCAATAACTATGGGTACATAGTTTCCATCTACATTTGTCTTGGCCTTCTTTCTTTGATCAGGTTGGTGTTTTTTCTTGGATCCTTCTGAGATAACCACACGGTCATTTGAATGGAGAACACTGTCTCCAAAAATTTTCACTCTAGGTGTTGTTTGAAGCTCCTAGATAATGGGACTAGCTCAAATTAATGCATCTTGCAAATCGGATGGTCGCATTGCTTCAAGGTGAGTAACTAGTGGAGGGTTTAGTACATGGCAAAACTTCAGCACTACTACTGGGAGATGTCCATGGGCAAGGTGTATTTCAAAAGGGATACAAATATGGAATAGTAGGCAAATTACTTCAAGTTAAAGAACTCATTTATATTTCAAGTGTAGTATGCTCACACAAGGTATCGCCCATGTACAACTTCCTTAAACTTCTCCCAAGTGATGGTTGCTTCATAAACCCCTCGGTCCCTACACCATTACTTTCACCAAAGCTGAGCTTTACCTGTGAGCTTTAAATTAAATATCATCACCAAATTAGGAGAAGCAGCTTCTATAGCAGCAAAGTAATCCTTCATGGACTTAATCCAAATTTCCATTTTGTATTCAACATCCTTTTCTCTTGCTATCAAACTCGAGCCACTTAATTTCCCAAAATTTGCTACTCTTGGGTGTTGTTTGAAGCTCCTAAACAATGGTTCTAGCTTGAATTAATGCATCTTTCAAATCAAGTGGTCGCATTGCTTCAAGGCAAGTATCAAGTGTAGGGTTTAGTTCATGGTAAAACTTGGACAACTATTGGGAGATATCCATGGGTGGGGTGTATTTCAAAAGGGAAATAAATATGGAACAGTAGGCTTCTTAGCATAGCCTAAATAATATCAAGTAAAAGAACTCATTTATATTTAAAGTATGGTACATTGGCAGAATCTATCACCCATGTATAGCTTCCTTCAGCTTCTCACAAGTGATGGTTTCTTCGCAAATCCCTTGGTCCTTACACCATTACTTCCACCAAAGTTGAGCTTCACCTATCAGCTTTAACTTAGTTATCATTGCCTGATTAGGAGAAGAAATTCCTATAGCAACAAAGTAATCCTCCATGGACTCAATCCAAATTTCTCTTTTCAATTCAACATCCTTCTATTTTGTTGTTAAAATCAAGTATCTTGATTCACTTGAGAAGAAATTTCTTATTTTGCACTTTAGTTGAGGTAAGTGCCACAGAAGTACAGGATACCCTATAATTCATAACATTTACAAGATAAGATGTGCATTTTACATGCTATTCTTTCATCTCTCTCTTAAGGTTTTTAGTAACTGAATCCATGATTTTAAAATTACAACATCAATATAGTATAAAAATACACAATCTTGAGAAGAATTTGAGACTCTTTTAATTATCCATGGTTGGAATAATGCTAGTAGCTGAAATTGTTATTGCATCAGACATGAATTCTAGGTACAAAAATTGCTTCATATAAATGGATAATAAGAAGAGAGTAGCTCTTTCTATTTATAATCCAAAGGTTTACAACTTTAGGATGGCATCCTAAGGATGGTTATTAGCTATATCAATAAGATAATATCATGGAGGTTGGTGATGGATATCTAAAAGCATGTATTGTGAAGGAGGGTGGGAAAGACCTTCTATATGGAATCCATGGTGGCATGAATGGCCTTGTTATGGCACTCTTTTGGTCGATATTACTCTTGTCACTTTATCATAAACATAGAAATCCATGGAAATGGCTTGATCATGAGTATACAAAGTGGGATTTCTTCTTGATGGACTAGATATAAATGTAGTTCTGATTTTCAAATTGTCCATCTATTGGATTCTTTTTAAGTTTGTTTGGATGTAGTGAAAACGATCGGCATCTCTGTAGAGCAGGAATGCCCATCCCAAAGCCATCTTCTTTCTTGGTAGAATGGGGATGGATCTTTCAACTGGTCCAAGATGCGTATCACATCTCTCCTCCATTTGCAGCTAGAAGAGTTCTTTGTTGATGTGAACATGCCTCGAAACACAACTCAAGTTAGATCCTCAGTTGGGGTGTAAAAGAGCCGTAAGGGCCATAACATTTAGTTGGGGGATTTCCTCTATATGTAAAAATCAAGGTAATGTAGTTTATGTATGGGAAGCTCCCCTTGCTTTGAGTTGGTATGGACAAACCATTGGGCTATAGTTTGTAATTTATATCTACAAATGTATTAGTTAGAAAAACCATTTCGTATCATCTAGATACTTTTGGCCGCAAGGCCATGAGGGTTGTTTAGTATGTGTAAGAACCTAGATAGAGTCCATAGAGCTAGTGTTGGATTCATTTTTGGTCATGATAGATAGTGCATTTTCTTCGTGCTACTAATAAGTGTCAATTTTCAAACCGTGGGTAATAGGGATGTAGTCAGTTAGTATATGTCAAAGAGCATTGAGATAGATTCAATATATCCTGATATAAACTATCAAGTGGAGATTTAGTGTGAAGAAAGGGTTGAAAGTGCCAAACAGAGAGTAAAGATCTTGAGGAGGTATTCTCCTAAGTTTTCAATCCAACATTACTAAGAGTGAGAGGTCTACTGGCCCTATTATCCCAATTAGTCAATTAGGGGGAGGAGGAAGCACTAGCATCCCTCTTTTCCAAAAAAGTTAGTCTACTTTTGTGGGATTGTAACCCCCCTAATACAAATCCCTAGAGAAAACCCGATTGTTTTTATGATATCATCAATTAGCATACCTATAGGAATGACAAATTTGCTAGTGCTTGGTTTTTCCCACTTGTTTTTAATGGGTTAACAAAAGAGGATGTAGAGCTCCATATTAGGGAGTTCCAAAAGTTAGTGTTTAATTGCTAGATTTAGGATAAAGGACATCTTATAATATTATTTAGTATTACTTTGAAAGGAAGAGCTATGGTCTGGTACCATGGGTTGCAAGTTTGAACCATAATTATGATAGATCTATTCTATGCAGCCTTCTGAAGAGAGTTTTCCCCTGAGAGAGGTGGTCAATATTAGCTACATGTTTTGAACATAACACATCAAGAGCCTCTTGAGAATACTCAAGCTTATGTCAAAAAATTGAAGGAGGTGTTCTACAAATTGCAAGACTCTATTTCCATTTCACCTACTACTACCCAACTACAATACTTCCTTCATGGATTGGATTTCAACATCCAGGTGCAATTGAGTAGTATTTCTCTTGCTAATGTAGATACTGCCATTACACACCCTGAGTAGATAGAGTTGCAATTACAATTGGCCTATATATCAAGGAAAATCTCTATTCAAGTCTAAGTCTTAATTTTTTTTTTGCATTAACTATAGCTAGTGGAGGTTAAGGTGTGATGAGGCCACCAATAATAAACCTTAATCCAAGAGGTGTGCAAAATATGCTTATGTTGCCAGCTTCTCCGAATGCTTCTATGCCAATGGATAGCCAAATGGGCATGTTAAATAGTGGAAGCCAAATGACACAAATCCCAATGTTATGCCAACTAATCAACCACACCAATACCTAACCAATGGTTAAGGCATTGGGATGCCTAGCCGATGACTATGATTATGAGTTTAGTGCATCATATTTTATTAGGGAAGTCAAGGACATGATGAAGAATTATACTGACATGATATTTGAACAATATATAAAAATAACCATAAAGGTAAACTTATTAAAGAAGTAACAAAACTTAATAGGAAGGTTTTTCGAGGTTTAGTTGTAAATGGTGTGGTGATCAACACTTTCCTTGAAACTACCCCAATGTGAAATGTGACATATGTGGAAAGTATGGCTACTTAGCCAACACTTGCTAGAGCAAGATCATTTCTATTTAGTAAGGAAGTAGACAGCCTAGCTCCTATTAATCATCAAGGATAAGAAAACAATATTCATTAAGATAAGAAACCATAGCAAAATTTGTAGAGAGGAAAGGTTATGGTGGAAGAACTGCCTAGTGATAGTGGTGTAAGTTTGATAGAAGCAGTGCATGTTAGTGATATTGATGCTTCTAACTTACGAGTAATTATGAGAGGTCAAAAGGCCAAAGAGGGAGATAAAGATAATATAAAACATGTTGAGGAAACCCCTAAATAGGAAGATAAGAGTTGAATTTTGGGACCCTTTTTTGAAGCATTGGAGCCCGTTTTTAGAGCAGAGAAGTGGCCGAGAGGTGTCAAATACCAAAGTTTCATGCAAAATTGAATGGTGGCGGATGGTTGAGTTGGAGTTTTCCTAGATGGAATTCAACGCCAGGAACTAAACGAGCCGAAACCACGTGGTTTGCAGTGTGAACATGGAGGTTTTAAACTAAATAATTTATAAAAAAAAATGAAACTCACATGATACTTTGAAAAAACATGCAAAATTCATGTTGAGTAGGTGGGGGGCATTTTTTGATTTGTGCCCCAAAATTTGGGGATTTTTGTGCCTTTACATGCCTCAACAATCATGAGAGATGATGATGGATCTCTAATCTATGGAAGAAGAGCAATATTTTGGTTGTAATCTTATGAAATATGATGAAGGGAGTGAAATTCTGAAAATCTAGTCTTTCTCTCTTCTCTCTCTTGTTGTTTGTTCATATGGATCAATTCATGAGAGAAGGGGGTGGGGTGTGATGAAGGATGCTGATCAAATGAGGATGTTGGAGCGGTAGAGATCATAGATTGGGTTGAAAGAGTGTGTTAGCAGAGGCAAGAAAGAGCAATAGCGGCATCCCAACCATGAAGTATGAGCCTCAAAACCGTCGTTTTTATGTGTAAGTGATTTTTCCTTTTGTTTTATGATAAATGGTTGAAGAGATTGCTTGAGAATGATTGGTTTTGGTTTCCCCCCATGCTATGTTTTATGAGAAAAATTAAATAAAATAAAAAATTTCAGTAGTATAATAATTTTCCCCTAAACACGCAAAACCCACAAAGTTGTGATTTTTATGGAAATAATAAAATTTGGGGGTTTTGTTGGATTTTTTGGGTTCATATGAGATGAAAATGTATATGGAAATAATATTGAGTATACTTGATCAAGAAAAACCAATAATTATAAAAATGTCATAAATCTTGAACAAATAAATATGGAAAAATAGTGGAAAAAGGGAAAAAAAGAGTTTTCCCACCTAAAATATTAGAAAAAAATATATTTTATGTTCATGAATGTATAACAAGGTTGGAGCATGAGGATCAACCTTGTTTCTATGTTAGAGTATGTTTTTTATCAATTTTTACATAAAAAGCTACACAAAAATGAACGTTACGCCTATCCAACGAACACAAAACCTAAACAGTAGGAGGGGTTGTAAAAGTGAGTGGTCCTCGCTAAAAATGTTTTAAATTCTACTTTATTTGATTATGCATAGCATAGAGGCCAATCACCATTTAAATTTAAGAGAGACTAGTAGTACGAGGAAACTTGGTGCTAGTCTCTAGCAACGTCGCAATTAGGAGTGGCTTGGAAATCATTAAAGGACTGTCTTTGCACCTCTTGTTGGTGGTTTTTTTATCATAAAATGTTTGAGCATGAGATGTGTCATCCACAATTGCATTGTGCATATCACATGGTAACTCCTGGATGCATAATAATTGATTGCTAAACACATGACCTACGTTGAGTTGTAAGGAAACCCAAGTTGTAGGTTAGACGATCAAATCTTTGGGGTGAGATTAGTAAGGGAATGCAAAATATCATGGAACATTTGAAAGGTATAAGAGCGGAGTGTGTTCGTATGTGCTTTATGTTAAAGCAGTGCATCTTGGGGCCAATCCCTGAGGTGTAGCTGTTGTGGGGCCATAGCATTTAGCCAAAGGGGTTCCTCCTTTATGTTTGTATCACATTGGTGTACTACACCAAGATGTGTGGGACCTCCCTCTAAGGAGTAGGGAAGGGCAATTGTTGAAATACGTTCCACTACAAATGCAATATCTACATTACCACTTAGTGCAATGTGTGCCTTGGATGCTCCTAGCCGCAACGCCATGTGGGGTTGTCTTGTGAGTGTTAGAGAGGCCCAGCTAGTGCCTATAGCCAGTTTCGGTCCTATTTTAGGTCCCGACAGAAGATAAAGGCAAGTAAATTCTTAGCCCTAACATGTAAGATGCTCCTTTGAAGGCCACTAATGCAAAAACAAACCTGAATAAGAAGATGAAGAAGAAGAAAGTGAAGGCCAAGAAAGAGGTGCCTAAGACTATGACACGACCAAGCGAGTGAATGGTTTGGTGGGAAAAGAGGAATATTGATAACTTTCATAAATTTGATCTAGCAAGTTCTCTTTGTGAGGTCAAGCCTGATGTTAGCCTCTTGTAGTTAATTAAATTGTCCTCATGAGTGTGTAAGGAGTTTAAGAAGATCCTTCCCACCACTGGATATATTGTCAAACCCTTGGGTATAGCTCATGTGGGTGATGATAGGTTTGAGTATGTCAAAAAACATTACCGAAGGGAGCCAGCTTATATTGATGGTATATTAGTGGATCATGCCATTGTGGATACATGATTCTCTATCAATAATATGAGCTCGACATTGATGGAGAAGCAAGGGTTAGAGATCCAAAAAGATACCTCTACAATTCTAAGAATGCTTGATGACTATTTGAGATAAACGAAAGGTTATATTACCAAAGTCCACATAATTGTTGCTACTATTAAATGTATCATGGACTTTAGGGTCCTTAGGTTTGTAGGAGGAGAGCCATGGATCTTGAAATCTGACTACAAATTCAATATAGTGGCTAGTCATTTGATCTTTGCAAAGGTCCCAAATGAGTAATAATCAATGCTTACCTAGAATCATCTCTAAGCGAGAGAGCATCCATATCCTCTATGGATTTGGTAGTAAGACTTTGTCGAGCAATGAATCAAGTGAGGAGTCTACTACAAAGGACATCTATTAGATAATTGTGATTGAGCCTATAGAAGCTTAGGATATAATCTAATAGAGATAGACCTAGGTAGGTTGAATGATTTGTGAGCCATCAACTATACTCATCATGGACGAAAGAAAGGACTATGTGTCCTTAGTCCAAGAATTCCATTACATATTCTCTTGGAGTTATGATGAATTGAGGGGTATGCCCCCCAAATTAGTAGTGTGTACTATTCCTTTGAAAGAGGAAAGCCGACCTATCCAACAAAAAGTGAGGCGTATGACTTTTGAGTTAAGGGATGGGCTATTCAAAGAGCTACAAAAATCACATAAGACTAGTCTAATATTTCTTGTACAACACACAGAGTGGTGTTTGTTAGTGGTCATCATGAAGAAGAATAATAATCAAATCTCACTTTTCATTGATTTTAGAGAGCTCAACAAACAAACGATTAAGGAATATTCTCCATTTCCATTCATTAATCAAATCTTAGATCAGTTAGCTAGTAGAGATATATACTCCTTTTTATGGATTGTTTCTCTAGCTACAATCAAATGGCCATCGCAAAAGAGGACAAGATAAAGATAACATTCTTAACTGTGTTTGGAACCTTTACATATCATGTCATGGCCTTTGGATTATATAATGTACCTAGATCTTGGCAATGTACAACCGACAAAACCTTTGGTGATATTTCCCCAAAAGAGCTAAAAGTTTTCATTGATGATCTAAGGGCAACTACTAGAAAAATGCAGTTGATAATTTTTTGAAAATGCTTTGAGCATTGCAGGTAGTTTTGCATTACTCTAAATTTGAGGAAATGTGTGTTTGGAGTGCCGTACATATCATTACTGGGCCACATGGTTAGTTCTATTGGAATCATGACTAATCTAGAAAATATCAAAGTCATTGTCGCTATAAGTCCATCGAGAAACCTTAAGAAAGTGCATAGTTTCCTATTGTTAGTAGGATATTATTGATGACTCATTAATGCATTAGCTAAAATAACGTCACCACTAGAAAATTTATTATCCTTTAACTACTCATTTATTTAAAGTGAAACATTCAAAATATCCTTTGATGATCTGAAGTAGGAATTGGCTAAAGTGTTAGTCCTAAAAGCACACAAAAGAGATGAGACATTCAATGTATTTTTGATAGGCATGATGTATATTATCATCTACTACTTAGCTCAGATATGGGTGGAGAAATAGTACCATTCGACTATGTTTACTAGTCACAAATTGGGTGTGTGTGAACTTAATTATGCGTATATGGAAAAATCATCCCTAGGAATGGTCTTTGCTACAAAGAAATTCAAACACTATATGCAAAACAAGAAAGTAGTATTTTATATAAAGATAGAGGAATTGAGATTATTGCTAGACAAGTTGTAGTTGTCCAATCACCTAACAAAGTGGTTAATCACTTTACAAGAATTTTATAATGAGGTTAAGAGTAAGCTCCCAAGATTTCAAGGCTTCGTGGAGTGTCTTTGTTGAGAATGGAAAAAGACTGAATTTTTGACTGATTTTTGATGTTTTTGAGGTCTAAATGATTGACTTTTGATGGATTTAGAGTGATGTATGGTTGTTAGTGGAAGTGTTTGAGAGTGTTTTGGATGTTATTGATTTTGTTTTGGAAGTTCATGATGATTTTCAATAGAGATATGAAGCTCTGTGATGTTCTAATAGGTTCTGTTGAGGTTCTGATTGGTTCTGTATACCTTCTGTATAGCTTCTGTTTTGTTCTGATTATCTTTTGAATGAAGCATGGATTGATGATTGATGAAGCTTGAGATATTTTGGAAGCCTATTGAATAGTTTTTGATAGTTTGGAATGGTTTGAGTATGAGTTATGAGGTTCTGATGACCTTCTGTAAACCTTCTATAGAGCCTCTGTCTCTGCTCTGTCTCTGCTCTGTAATTGTACTGTAGCTGCTCTGGTACTGTACTATACTGTTCTGTAGAACTTCTGTAAGAGTTCTGTAGAATGTATGTGTGACTTTGGAAAAGTTTTCTAAATTTTGGAAAGGATGAATCTAAGTTCAAAAGAGCTAAAACAAATGGAAGAAGCAACTACTGAAGACTGAAGAGAAGACTAAGTGACAGAGACAGTAGTGAGCTGTGAAGAGACACTGTAGTGGCTCTGGTGACTCTTCATATTAGACATACCTCTTGGGAGGTGCATCCACGACCTAAGAAGGATTATTGAGAGTTATTATGAGAGTATTGTAGTGAGGAGATGATATACTATTGAGTGAGAGAGAGAAAGAGAGAGCTAGAGATAGCCAAATCTATCAAAACATTGTACTATTGAGTGAGAGAGAGAAAGAGAGAGAAAGAGAGAGCTAGAGAAAGAGAGAGCTAGAGAAAGAGAGAGAGAAAGAGAGAAAGAGAGATTGAGAGAGAAAACTATGAAGACATTGAAGATGAATATTATGTGATTAATTTACATTCAAAAGATGGTGTATTCTTATATGTTCTTTGTTATATTGAAGAATTCTATGAAGATGTTGAAGATTATGGTTGATTCTATCAAATTCATGGGAGATATCTACTACGATGCTGCGTAAAGATTTGCTGTTTTGTTTTGATAGTCAAAAGAATGAAATAAAAGCTTGTTGATGTTACAAGATAGATTTTATTGCAGTAGAATCCCCTTTTCCTTGGTGTTCCTCTTGGGGCTCCATGTTTTTGGTGTGCAGCCAGGGAAAACTTGCAATCAACAAGCATCAGAAGAGGCTGAAAATAAAGGAAATGGCATTGTCAAGAAGAGGAAAATTCAATGGATGTTTGCAAAGTTCCTTCTTCCACTAAAGAGTTGGAAATTCTCATTATCAAAGCCACTTTCCACAAGAAGTTCATCCCACAATGGCGGAAACATATCACCATCATGATGCATGCTCCACGTGGTGGACTATTTCCTCTTCCTGTTGAAGCAGCAGAAACTTGCATCTTGGTGGAAAACTGTTTGGGAACAAACTAAAGAGCATAAACAGAGAGAATGACCATCCATGGAAGATTTGGCATTCATTGAGAAGTTTCCAGATATCATCGTGGGAGATTGTGAAAAAGCTTCAAGAGTCGTGGTCTGTGGAGGTTCATGAAAACAAGAAGAAAAAGAGTTGGAATTTGTTCGTGGATGCTCAATAGCAAGATACGTGGGCTTCTTGGTGCACTGACAATCTTTTGTTTGTCCAATTAGCAACCCACTAGAAGTTGGTAGACAAAGTGTTTTTCACAACATACACTGTTGAAACCCTCAAAAGCTGGTATTATTATAATGACACAACAACGATCCTAAGAAGAATGAGTTTTGATACTTTTAGAACAAAATATCTCCCCCTCTATAGTGGTTTTAAAGCCGAATTTAGAGATGTTGAGAAGAAGGAAGTAGAGGAGATGTTGGCCAGAGAATCCTCCAGAGGCTGAAGCCCTCTCTGATACTATCCTGTTGAGTACAGACCAACTGGTTGGAGCCAACCCCCTGATGAATGACGCAATCAAGAGGCAAGCGTTAGAACGAGTCCAAAGGTACGTGAGAAGAGAGAAGGAAAAAATCAAAGTTGAGAACGAGCTCGCAGCAGAAGCCACCTTTGACACCCTAAAAGCACTCTTTACAGAAGTTCCCATGGCAACTCAAGGTCCCCTTCCTAGTCAGATTTGTCTTGGAAATATTGATGACCGGTAGCAAATGTAGTTCCATTGCCAATTTTTCAAGGGAGAGTACAATGAAGACCCTGATCTTCATGTAGCAGAATTTATGGTAGCATGTGTGGCTAACAATGCCAGAACCCTTGAGCATTGGTTAGCAATATTCCTCGCCACTTTCAAGGGTGCAGTGTTTCAGTGGTACGAGAGACAAACAGTAGGAACTTTTGGAACATGGGACAACCTGAAGTTGGCCTTCCTCACTAAATTCAGGCGTGAAGGTTTCAAAGAGCGGATGCGAGAGGAGTTTATGAACCTAAGTCAATCCTCTGGAGAAAGAGTAGAAGCTTATGTCTCCTGAATGGAATCCATCCTGAAGAGTGTTGAGAATCTGCCAATCACACCCTATGTATGCCCCTTTGTATGGAACAACTAGGCTAGGAAGATGCAGTTCATTCTAGGAAGAGAGACAGATCCCATAGGCACAGTGATGAAATGTGCTACCAAGCATTCCTATATAATGATGTACTTGACTATCACTTTCATATGATGATAATGCAATAGTACTTGTCTCTTTCTGTCAAGTCTCTGTGTCATTGTCAGTCCTACACAAGATTGTGTTTATGAGTTCAAGTCTCAATCTTGAAACCTAATTCACTTGTGTAACAGTTGTCTTCTTTGTCAATGTCAACATGAGTAGTATCTTCATCTTCCATCCTCCATAGCTTCCGTCTTTGCCATGCTCTATATCCCGCATTTCTCACAAAGAGATGGACTAACCATCATCTAGACAAAGGCATTTAGAAAGGGGTGTTTCTCAGAGGCTTACAACCGGAAGTTCGTAAGTTCATGGAATTGAGAAGACCAATCAATCTGCAAGATATAGTGGAAGGTGCAAGATTGTATGACAAAGTTGAAGCAAGGTTGTCAATGACTCCAGGAAGAAGAGTCTTACCTCCTCCCATGCCAGGAATGGTATACCCATCAAATACAGTCCCAGGGACAGCTCCCTACCCCTATCTCCAGATGCAAACTATGCCGCAATACAATACACCTAATCCATTGTGATCACCATAGACGAGAGTGCCTCAAATGATGGTTCAACCACAACAACAATGGCCTCAAACAGTTCCTCCAATGGCAACTCAACAATAGTGGAACCCTACCAACTGGAACTAACAATCCCAAGTCTCAACAGGAGCTTTGAATCAGAACCAGAACAGAGGACCCTCTGGATCAACCCAAAAAGTGTATGCAGTAATTACAAAAGCTTCCCAAAATCCTACTACAAGCAATTCAAGAGGTGAAAATCTAAAGGACTACTTATCCAACTCAGTTGCAAGTATCAAGAAAGAGCTTTTGGATGTGATTACAGAGTAGCTACAGACGCTAAAGGTGAATACTGCCAATATATCCACTCCTACGGGAGTTGGAAGAGATGTGATGCACTCTAATACATGGTGTGAAAAGTGTCATCAAGCGGGACATTTAGCCACTGAATGTACCCAAAAATCAACCATTCCTGGAGCCTTACTGTTTGCGGAAGGACCATACAGAGGATATTTGCTCTCTAAAAGAGATGCATGAACGAAGACAGAAATATGAAAATGCCAGATTTAACTTGTTGGAATCCAAAATGACAACACAGGATATTGGACCAAAGCCTAGGAAATTTGGTCCTAATTTTAGTCCAAGGAGGTTTCCCTCTCAAAGTTATAGAGGCTGACAATCTGGCGGTGGTCAGAGATCAGAAGTGGAATATTACAGGTGTGGAAAAAGGAACATATCTCCCTAAATTGTCCAAACCTTAGATGATCTATGGATTACAAGCCCTTATGCAGCCGATGCAAAGGAGAAAGCCACACTGCAAAGGATTGTCTGAGTCCAGCCCTTGTAACATAAGGTACAAGAGCATGCCTCCAATTTGCTAGAGTTGAAAGTTGGCATTGTTACGTGCACCAAGAAGAAGGAACCAGTTGTTTAGAACGAAATAATTCTCCTGCCAAGACTATGAAGTTCAACCTGCCAATAGAGGGACAGAGCAGTGCAGGACAAAACAGTGCAGTACAGAGCACTGTAGTGCTGCAGAGAGTTACAGAGACAGTCCTTGAAACAGGACCAAAGGTCCAGGATAGATGATATAGAAGCACCTTCAAAAATAGAAGAAGTGCCGATGCTGCGATTATTAGAAGAAAAAGGAAAGATGAAAATGGGTATAGCCCCATTCCCCAGTTGGCTAGAGAAGCCTGTGGATCCTATCAAAGATTATGACTTGGTCAAATACCTAGACACTTTTAAACCAAACTTAACATTCCGGCAGTTACTGATGCTATCTCCTAGCTACTGAAAGAGACTCAAAAGCATCTTGACAAGAAGACGTGGACTAAGGATCGCTCCTTCAACAACAACCAAGACCAATAAGGCCCCGGAGCCTGTAAAGGAAGTAGATGTGGCTAATGCCTTCCTAGATCCTGGAACCCCAGAGATTTACTGCATGGATAGAAGGATGCTTTCGAGAAGTGGGGACACCTAGAGCAATGTTTTGATAGATGCCAAGAGTATGGGATTTCTCTCAACCCCAAAAAATATGTCTTTGGCATCTCCTCAGGAGTTCTTTTGGGCCATATTGTCTCGGCACAAGGGATTGCAGCAGACCCAATGAAGATTGAGAAGATTGTCGCCTTAACAGCACCAACAAACCTCAAGCAATTGAGAGGATTTCTTGGCCATGTGGGCTACTACAGAAGATTTATTGCACATTTTGCAACCAAGGCAGCCCCTCTGCACAAGCTCCTAAGGAAAGATGCGGATTTCCTTTGGATTGATGACTGTGAGGAAGCCTTTAATGCCCTCAAATAGTGCCTTATCCAAGAACCTATCTTACAGCCTCCTGACTTGACAAAGGAATTCCATGTGCACACAGATGCATCTGTTGAAGTGCTAGGTGCTGTCCTATGTCAAAAGGGCCCCTCTAAATTAGATCAACCGATATATTATGCAAGCCGAAAGGTCACTAATAGGAAACCCAACTATACCGTGATAGAGCTTGAATGCTTAGCAATGGTGTTTGCACTGGAGAAGTTTCGACACTATCTATTGTCAACGCATTTCAAGTTCTATGTGGATCATGAAGCCCTGTCCTTCCTGATGAAAAAAGTAGATGTTAAAGGACGACTGATGAGATGGTTGCTCCTATTCCAGGAGTTCGACTTTGAAGTGGTCACTAAGCCTGGCCGTTCCCATGTCCTAGCCGATCATCTATCACGGATTCCTCAAATAGAAGAAGAGGAATAGGATGATCTAGACCTTCCTGATGCTTCTTTGTTTCTAGTTGAAACAATTACTCCCTGGTATGCACACATAGTCAATCTCCTCGCAACTCTATAGTATCCTCCTGGCATCTCAAGCCGTGAGAAGAAGAAGCTTTTGTTAGAATCAACCCCCTACACTTTGCTAGGCAGTGCACTGTACAAGAGAGGCAAAGATGAAGTGCTGCGAAGATGTGTTGCAGGGGATGAAATCGGCATAGTACTGAAAGCATGCCATGACGAACCATGTGGTAGACACTTCACAAGAGAAGTGACAACCAAGAAGGCTCTGTTAGCACGATACTAGTGGCCGACCCTCCACAAGGATGCATATGACTACTGCAAGAGATGTGATGCTTGTCAGCGAATGGGAAAACCCACCAAAACAAGTGCCATGCCACTGCAACCCATTCTTCCCCTAAAGCCGTTTGAGAAGTGGGGGATTGATTTTGTGGGTCCCATTGATCCACCTACCAGACGGAAGCAGAATAGATACATCCTAGTATGTATGGATTATGTCACAAAGTGGTGTGAAGCTAAAGCCCTGAAGCGGGACGATGGTAACAACGTAGCCCTCTTCATGTACGAGAATATTATCACCCGTTTTGGTAGTCCCCTTGAGCGATCCGCCATAGCAAGTCCACTCCCTATTACCCAAGTTGAAGTCACCAATCGTATCCTTTGCTCGATTCTGACAAGAATGATTGCCACACATCGTCGCGATCGGGACAATCGACTTACAGAGGCCCTCTGGGCATACAAAACCTCCCATAAGGCAGCTACAGGACAGACCCCTTTCTAGTTAGTTTATGGTACAGAAGCCATCTTCCCTGTTGAACTGGAATTGCCCTCTTTGCGAGTGGCAGTTAAAGAATGCTTGGGAGATGATGAGTCATTGCAATGCCATCTCTTGCACCTGGAATTCTTGGATGAGATACAGCGGATGGCCCTACAGTGCATGGAAACCACTCAAGCGCGACGCAAGGCCTATCATGATAGTTTCATCAAGCACAAGGAGTTCAAAGAAGGTGATCTTGTTCTGGCCTATGATTCGAGATTTGGCAAGTTTCCTAGCAAGCTTCAACAACGGTGGATGGGTCCATACAAGGTACTTGCTGTCAATCCTAACGGTTGTGTTCAGGTGCAGACCATTGATACCTCTGATGATCCTTTCCTCATCAATGGCTATCGCCTGTACTTTCCTCCCTGGGGATCTTGACAATCACAGTTGACCTACCCTTTCGCTTTTGGGTGTCGCACTGTCCTTCTCGTCGTGCTTTTGATAGCCCTTATGATTCTCCTCAAGAGGCGGTCTCGTTCTTCTAACCCCTCGCAGAAACATCTCAACCCGACCTTGTTCTCTTCTCGTCTGATCCAATAATGATGGCGAGGTTGGTCCTGACATATGGTATTTCTACCATTCTCTTTCTTAATGAAAAAAAAGAAAAGAAAAAGAAAAAGAAAAAGAAAAAGGAAAAAAACAAACAAAACTGTTATGGGAGAAAAGGAAGAAATCCCCTGTCATAATAGGCCTCGTTCCAAGAAAAGGTGGAAACACCCTTGGGCGGGAAGCTGACTGTGGAAAAGGTGGTAACACCTCGCAATTCAAGATAGCTGACTTATCACCAGCAGAACCTTTTCAGAATAATATTTGAAGCCACCTCCCTTGGTGCACTATCTTTGCAATATCAGTCCGTCTGTCCTTCTGAACAGACGACTTTTCTTACCAATCATTAAAGTACGAGATTTGTTGGCTGCCTCCCTCGGTACGCCTCCTTCTGAATATCCTGATGACAACAACAGCCGACATGATCTTCACCAACCCCTTGAGTGATGTGAGCTTTCATCCTAACAAGATGGGGATGTGAGTATGGGCTGCCCTCTGTATCTATTCGAGAGTGAGACAGAGGGTGGGGTGAGTGACCAGTATTTCTCTTTAAATCAAATGAGAGGTGAGATGTGTGACCGGAGTGTTGCACGTACGGGTTGGGCCTCTCAATGTACAATGCACGATCTGTTCATGTGCACTACACCATAAGGCTCCCTGGCCTTCCTTCTTGCACTGTATGCCGGCTTAGGGTGGGATGCATAGTTGCACCATCAATTACGCACAAGGCATACAACCTCTGCACAAGTGACAGTGAGGATTACATCAATGGGTTGCCCTCTGTATCTTTCAACAGAGCATGAGACAGAGGGTGGGCTGAGTGCGACTGGTGTTTCTTCAATCAATTATTGAGAGGTGAGGATTGAGGGACGTTACGACCCTTGGAGTCAGGTACGTTCCTGTTTCCCTATGCACCCATGGGCTAGGTTTCTGCTATCAGCACAGGGCACATCATTCTGTTCTGTACACTGCACTGCAGAGCTCCGTGGCCTTCCTACTTGTACTTATGCCAAGGTCGCATTAATGCACCATCAATTGTGAACCCTGGCATACTCTCTCTGCACCACCCTCTTGTCGATTTCTAAACCGAGTGTGAGCTCTGGGTTTCATTATTATTTCCTCGAGTGATGTTAGTAATGGGGCGAGTGACTGTTCTTTCATTCCATTTGAGTGATCGTGAGTTGAGTGTAATATCCCTCGCCATCGACGAATTTCCTGCAATTCCTTCAACCAGCTATCTCCCTAGGTACTGCTGCATGGTCCCTGCCACGAAGGATGAAGGACGTGTGCTGTGACGACATCTTGTTACCTCCTGCAGCCGACCATGACATAAGACGCAACCTCGATAGTTGACATTCCTCCTCGGCAATATGGGCCAAGATTTTCTAACCCTACACCTTCTGTTTCTCAGTGATGGTCATGTCTTAAGTGTGGGGACGTTCGTGGTTGGTCTGATGTGTGGTCCTAGGTCTTTGTTGTTCGATTTACCCTTCCTGCTAAGGTTTTAAGTGTGGGGACGCGTCCTTGTGCGTCTATGTTGCATATCCCCATGCATATATCCTGCTATGATCATGCATCTCTACTGTGACTTTATTTTATCCTGATGGGGTCCCTTTACCACTCCACCGTTCTATTTCACTTTGTCCCCGGGGTTGTTCTTTGACCGTTTGCATCTATCCTTTGTTTTGTGATTTTTCCATGTGAACGCACCCTACGTTCACTGAAACTCATGTCCCACCTTATAGCTGTGTTCGTCCCTTTGAACTGCCTATTTTTCCTTTTTACCAACCCCTGTTCCGACAAATGAATCTTGAGTTATTAATTTTTGAAGTAATTCTCGTAAATTGGACAATTTTCCATGTGAATGCGTCTTTAATGCTTCAAAACCCTAGTTTGATGTGCTAGCCCTGTCCTACCCATTCCCCCTGACACCTTTCCTTCTTATTTTGTGCCCTTTCGATGCACGGTGATCCATTGTGAATTTTTACGGGTTTTCAGGCCTTTTCGTGCCTATTTTTTACATTTTTCCATGTGAACCTACCCTATTTTCACCAGAATTGCAGTTTAATTTGATAGCTGTGTCCTGCTAGCCTTTCCCCTACTTTTTCCTTTTTCCTCCCCCCTCTTTGGACTGCTAGATTTTTAGTAGTTTCGAGTGTTTTTGGGTGTGTCTTTGTGTTTTTTCCACATGAACCCCTCCTATATTCCCCCAAACTGAGTTTTGATGCACCAACCCTATGAATTCCTTTCTTTCATACATTTTTTCTTTTTATTGTCCTCTATTCTGGTGCATGGTTCTTCCCGTACTAATTTTCGAGTCCATTTTCAATCCCCTTTTTGGGGTTTTTCCCATGTGAACGCGTCCTATATCAATCGGAACTGTGTTTTGCCATGATAGAGTTGTTGGATACATTGTTCTGCACACTTTTCCTTCTTTCTACACTTCGTTTTGATACGCGAATTTTCCGCTATTAATACCCGTATGTGTTTTTAGGTCTATTTTTTGTGTTTTTCCCCTGTGAACACCCTGATTTTTCCCCGGAACCCATGTTGCATGTTCCCATCATTTTCTTCTCGTCTCCTGGTACATTTTTCCTTCTTACAGTTTCTCGATCCGACGCACGGTTTGTATTTTATTAATTTTTCTTCCTTTTTTCCGTGTGCCCACGTTTCTCGTATCGCGCGTGAATGTGCCTGTTTTTGGTTTTACGCGCCTCGGGATGCCCCGTGGCGTCTATGGTTTGACATCCCCGTCCCTGCCTTCCGTCATTGCAAATTTTTTCACTCCCGCCCCGCACATGCGCACGGGACGGGGGTGCGTTTTTTTTTTGCCCACCCATCTTCCATTTATTTTTTAATTTTATTTTTATTTTTCCAAACATAAAGAGTAAAAAAACAACCAAAGAAAAAAGACAAAAAAACACAAAAAGAAACAAAAAAGAAAAAGAAAAAAAACAACAAGGACACAAAACGAAAAAAAAACTAATAATAATAAATAAATAAAGAGAAACAAAAAAGAAGAAAAAAAGAAAAAGAAAAAAAAACAACAAAAACAAAAATAAAAGCAAAGACACAAGAAAAGAAAAGAAAAAAACAAACAAACAAAGAATAAAATTTTAATTATTAAAAAAATAATTATTTTAAAAAAACCCTACCTACCTTACCTGTCGCGCTTCTTCGCGGCCTCCCCTTCTCCTCCCCTCCTCCTTCTTTCTCTTCCCCTTCTTCCTCCTCCTTTCTTCCTCCCTGCTCCTCCCCCCTACCATCTTCCTCCTTCTCCTCCTTCTTCTCTTCCCCCCTCGGCCGTCGTCTTTGGTCATGGAGTTGTTGACTACCGTGGACTGCTGCCGCCCACCGTGGACCGCCTGTCGCCTGCTGCTGTCGCCCCCGCTCGCTGACCCTGACTCCCCGCCCGGTGGGCGGCATTGCTTCTCCTCCTCCTCCTCCTCCTCCGCCAGGCGGAGGGCCACCTCCCCTTTCCCCCACCCCCACTGGTTAGTTACCTTTAAAATAACCTTTGTTACCTTTAAACTAACCTTAGATACATTTCAACTAACCTTAGTTACCTTTAAACTAACCTTAGTTAATTAATCTAACACTAGTTAAACTAACCTAACCCTAGTTACCCCACTAACCCTAGTTAGATGACCCTAACCCTAATTAGAGTAACTAACCCCTAGTTAGTCTAAACTAACCTCTAGTTCAACGAACTCACCCTTGGTTAGAGTAACTAACCATAGTTAGATTGACTAACCATAGTTAGATTGACTAACCATAGTTACCTAAACGAACCCCTAGTTAGCGTGACTCACCTCTAGTTAGCCTACCCTCACCCCCAGTTCCTTTAACTTACCCCCAGTTAATTACCCTAACCCTAGTTACCTAACTAACCCTAGTTAGACTTACTTAACCTAGTTAACTTGACTAACCCTAGCTTAGTTAACTTATATTACTTACATTAACCAGACTAACCTAGTTAACTAACTAGACTAACCTAATTTACCAGACTTAACCTAATTAACCAGATTAGCCTAACTAACCTAACTTAACAAACTAAACTCACCTAACTAACCTAATTGATTTACCTCACTTAATTAATTTAATCAACTTTCTCAGATTAAGCTCACTTAATTTACTTAATCTACTCAGTTAGCCCCTGTTCTTGCCCCTTCTCCTCCGTTGTTTTCCCGTTGTGTCCAAGTGTGCTAGCGGGCGTTCACGCGCGAGGATGCGCTTTCGGTTTGTTCGTGCGGTGGAGTGTTGCAGTTAGCCATTCACACGTAGTCATCCTCCGTTGTTCACACGCAACTCGGGTACCGCCTTTTATTTTCCAACCCGCAAATACATAAAAATAAACATAAAATCCATAAAAAATTCAAAAAATTATTTAAAATTTATTTTTTTTTTTGAAAATTTACCAATATTGTTGAAATTATTTGGAGTATTTTTAAAGTGGAAATTAAAAAAATAAATAAATTGCAAAAAATTCAAAATCTGAAATTTCATTCAAAATTACATGTAAAATGAGTAAAATTCATTAAAAATTAGTAAAAATTCATAAAATAAATTCAAAAAAATATCCAAAAATTTCCACCAATCTCGTTTCTCCTTTTGCCAATAAGTTTTCAATTGATAATGCTTTCATAAATGGCCAAAGTATTATTTGAAGCCAAAAACCCTAAATTTAATACTTCACCTCATAAAAATTCATTTTAAATTCCAAAAATCAATTGAAACATCATGGATAAATTCAAACACATTGTTGACAGTTGCTGGACTGGTGAAAATTCACTCTTATACTTCATAACATATTCATGTGTTATATATCACGATTTAATTATTATTAATTTTAACAAAAAGAGAGAAAAATAAATAAATAAACAAAACCAAACAATATACATAATACAAATACACCTAAAATTAAAAAATAAAAAGAAAAAAACCATAAATAAAAAAATTAAATTAAAAAATAAATATCAAATCCAAATAAAACAAAAACACTAAGGTGTTTTATTTTTTCCAGTTAGTGGTGTTTGTTTTTGTTTGACTGGATTCCTTGCATTTGGGGGACTACTCCGTGCACCTTCAGTTCATTGCATACACACCCCTACCTGGTATTTCTTTTGTGAGCTTTTTTCATTTTCATTATCCCTTAACCACAATTAATTGCTAAAATGAACTTTATTCACCCACTTTTTCACGCACATTCGCGCTAAACACACAGTTTCTAATAATTAAAAATCAACCAACCGTTCACTGTGCACACGCTACGCGCGCTTAAGAGGCACCTTAATTTTTAATAAAAATAAACCAGCTGTCACAAAAAAGCACGCACTGGCAAAAAGCGCTCCACATTACTATTAATTTTTAATTAATGAATTTGCATTTAGAGACCCTAGTCTGGGAATCGTAGTCCGGGTTTCGTTTAAGCACTATTTCACCCTAATAAATTGTAATTCAAATTTTAAGAAGGAATCACCATTTTCTTATTAAGGTTTATAACCTAATGAAATGTCACCCATTGTTAAAATTTTCTTTAAATGAACCTTTCATTAAAACAATTCCCCCTCACTACACTTTTTTTCTCCCTTTTAAATAAACACACTTCATGGAACGGGCGCATAAAGTCCTCTTAGTTGAAACTAATGGTCAAGGTTATGGTGAGGTCCCGATTTACATTTTTATGGTATTATGGTTTGCTTATGTGCTACGATTACGGGAACGGTTTGTAGTTTTTTCTTTCTTTCTTGCCTGATACGGGGTTTTGGGTGCCTCTTTCTTGCATCGCATGAAGTTTTCGGTCGCATATGTGTAGAGGTCATGCCAAATTTTTCTAGGATATGGGTTATTTGGGGTGGTAAATTGGTTAGTTACATCTATGTGTGTGTCCTTATTTGGATTGATTTCTTTTTTATAGTCCTTTGGTTGTTTTGCATGCATTCTTTGTGATTGTCTGTGTTGTGGTGTGTGTGTTTTCCATTTGAATGGCGCCTCATGCTCCTCCTATCCAGTATGTCTTGCTGATTAGTAGGGATTATTCTTCCCTACTGGCTTTTGAGCCTATAGCGAAAGCAGGACTTGCGACTTTCGTGGCTGCTTCATTCCCCTTGATTCCAGATGATCCATCCATGTGTGATGAGTTCCTTGCCTCATATAGCAAGAAGTTCGGCATGGTTTATGGTGCTTCCATGATATTGACACCCCAAGGGTTAGGGAAGGCTTTGTCTCTTTCCCACAATGGAGAGGCCTTTGTTACAACTAGACAATTATTCTCCAACGATGAGATTTTCAAGCTGTTATAGAAGCAGACCAAGGAAATTTGGATGTCAAGAAAGTGTTTAACACTTCAAGAGTATCTTTTTCCATGATCACTAATCCTCTTTGGAAGTTAGTTTGCCAGTTTCTCCAAGACAAGTTTATGCCTGCCAAAACACCATCCCATTACTTGTCCAAAGAGCTCTTCACAGCTTCTAGGATGGTGTTAAAAGGAGTGGCCATTGATTGGAGTACTTAGTTGCTTACAAAGATGGACCAACATTTTGTCAAAGTAACCAGAGAAAATATCAAAAATGTCACCTATGGTTCCTACTTGTATGCTTTCTTGACATACTCAGGCTTAAAGAAGGGTGTGCTTCCACCTCCTCCATCTGATCCAGTTCCTCCCCTCCACCTTCAGAAGAGTTAGAACCTATTGATATAGAGAATCTTGATTCCCCTTCTCCATTGGTTATTCAGCGGAAGCGCTTGAAGCGTGTGGCAGATAAAACTTCTTTACTTCTTCCTTCAGGTACAATTCCTGCTACATCTGGCAGTGACCTCCCTGCTCACCTCACATGTAACAATTTGTTCAGAGCACATAGAGAGGGTTCTTTGGACATATTAGTCCCTTCCCTGAGAAGTTTAGTGTTAGGAGATTCCATTCCATTTCTCTGTAAAGACATCCAGAGTTCGATTGAACTTTCAGTGAGACAGCTTGTGCTCAATAGCTGTATGCTTCTTTTTATGAAGAACTGATGCAGTCCAAAGACCAGTTGCATAAGGCAACATTAGAGTTAGCCTCTGCTAAAGACACACTTGCAGATCTGTTTAAGCAGATAGAGCAGCAAACCCAAATGATTGAGACCCAGAGAGAAGAGATATCTTCTTTGAAGATTCAGTTAACAGAAGCTCAGTCAGAGGTCACTAAAGTCTCAAAGAAGAAGGAGAGAATGTCCAAAGAAACTCAAGAGTTTCAGACTCTTTTAGATGCAATATTCTCAGCCTTATAGACTGCTCATAACACAGTGGAATCACAAGCTTCCCAAATCAAGCAGTTGTAAGACCAATTGACGCAGTCACGGTCTGTTCCTCCAAGCCCCAATGTTCGTATTATTCATTCTATCTCTAAGCAGGATTTGGAAGTTCTCCAAAGACAGGCCACATTGTGTCCTTTGTTCCAAGATAAAGTGGAAAGATTGCAGTCCAAGATGGATTTTTAATGGTCTACATTTGAGCATTTCCAGGAGTATGTTCCTCCGAACCATTCTTTCTTTGTCCACTATCAGTTGCAGAAGTTGGCCTTCTACATGAAGCTTTCAACGATGGATCTTCCTCTTCCAGAGGATGGTTGGAGTGGGGCTTGGTCTCCTGAGTTGCTGACAGAAGTAGTCCGTAAGGTGTTTGAAGATTCTGTGACGACAGATACCATGTTGCCATCTTACATGTATCTACGGGGAGATCTGTTGATTCCAGATGAAGTAGATCTGGCCTGGTATGTGGGAGACATGGTTTTGCAAGCTGTTTTGTATGTCAACTATTTGGAGTTGCGGATCCTGAATCAATGTCAGAACACAGCTTCTACCTATGTGTAGAGCACTAAACAACTGAGGGTGGATCTCCTAGCTTATCTTTCCAAAAACCATCCATTTGATTCAACCTTTTTTTATGCCTATTAGAGAAGATCTGTCTTAGGTCCCTCTGTTCCTAGCCTACTGTACTATCAACAAATGGCTCATCGCTATGATACCTATCTTTCCCTTTATCAAACCAATTCAATAGCAATCTTACCTCTTCTTTTCCAACCTCAATCTTTTCCTCAAATTCCCATATTTACTTATTGCTGTTTTATCGAAGATAGAGTATTTTTCCCTTCTCCATCTATCCATATACCTTCTACATTTCTTGTTTATCAATTAACACCTTTCCTAACTGATTCACTTAAATTTTCAGCCACTCCTTCTTTAACTTATTCCTCCTTTTATGATTTTGCCTACCCATCTCTTCATCCTCTTTTACTTATTCCACTTCCATCTGTTGCCACTTCTATTTCTCAACCCCCTCAGTTGGTTAGTGAATATGAAGGATTTGATCAGCAGATTCCAAGAAGAAAAGGATGGACCTCAACTGATTCTCTTACAGGACCTCAGATAAACTAGCCGATAATTCCAGCAGATTGGACTACTACTAGTCAAGCATACCATAATTACCTTCATTTTTCTCACCAATATTCACAATCTCTAGATCCTTTAGTGAGATTTACAACTCATTTTGCTTGGTATCTAGCATACATGCATAGGCATTCCCATAATGATCAAAAGGCCATTCCAAAGCTTTGTATGAATGTCAATGTGAACATTGATTCCCAACAGCTGGATGTCCTGTATTTTCTTGCCCTATGTCTACCTAGCAGATACCTTGTTTTGCTCGAAACGATGTGCTGTCTACAGTTTTTTCAAAATCCTCCAAAGACATTTGTAGATGAATCCTTCTCCATGGATCGTTCTCTGAACCACCAAGCCTTCAAAAGGGATCACCTTCATTGATGCCTTTGTAATGTATTTTGGACAATTCTTAATGATAGATATATCTCTCTTTTTGGAGGTGTCATTCAGATGGTTGTGTTAGTGTTTGTGTGTATTGTAATAATTGTATGTGATGAGTTCGTGCTGATTGAGAATAATTTGTTCGAGAGCTCTTTTCAAGATATTGATGGTGGATGGAATGCCTATGGTGAAAAGCTGAAGAAAAACCTCTTATATCCTTTAAAAATTTGTTATGACTTTTAAATGATTATCAGATGAGTTAATGAATAATGAAGTTTTCCTTTAATAGTATTTTTCTATCAGATACAGGTGATAAGTTTGGATCCTGGTTTGGAGAGATTATTCAAGATACTACAAAAGATAAAATTGAGCTCTTTAATGAACTTATATTCTTCTTTTCCTTAGGTCGCGAGGAAGCTTCCTTTCTAAGTGTGGGGATATGTTGAGAGTGGAAAAAGACTGAATTTTTGACTGACTTTTGATGTTTTTAGGTCTGAATGATTGATTTTTGATGGATTTTGATTCCAGGAGGCATATTACACAGTGGATTCCGTGCCACGATGGATTTCACGTGAGGTTTTACAGTGGATTCCGTAAACTTTTATTATCGGGGCTCATACACAAAGTGGATTCTTTGTGCGAGAAGTCGATGGGGACGCCTATCCTTTTTGGGCGTTTTGTTAATTTAGTGTGTACAGGGGTGATTCCATAGCGGGTGATTCCGCAAAATACATATTTAAATTAATAAATGTTTATGAGTTTAGAGTGCACACTCGTGATAAATTAAGGTTAGGATTGATTTCTAACCAATTGATTTATTTATGTAGCTAAAGACTGCTAGGTATTCACTTTTGTCGGGTTAATTGTATTATTTTACTAACGATTGTGAATGCTTCAGTTGATGTGTAGAGATAGCAGCAGTGGCGGTGGAAAGCATTGGAGGATAGCCTGTACTCGAGTTATTATCTATATTTTGATGGGCGCATACCTTAGGCATGGTGCCTATGTTTTGTTATGCCTATTATCAAGGCATTGGATATTTATTTATTATTTTTGTATGCGCATGGGCGCATAATTTAGATATTTGTATTTGGACATTGTATTGGGTATGCCTGACTTCTTGGGCGCCCGCCCACTAGCTTTATTTCCACTTGACACAAAAGCAAACTCAAAAGCCAAAAGCATGCTATTTTGTAATTTGGGCTATTATTTGAGCTTGAAGATGATTAATACATAAAATACATGCTTTGTGGAGCGCTCACACAAGGCATGGGGGGAGATTGCACCCAATTGGTCTCTTGTTTATGTCATGCATGCTTTCTACATTGATTTTTGTGCAAAAAGTAGAGTTCCTTTGTTCTTGGGGACCTTCTGACGCTCACTATGCACACTTACGACATTCGATCTATGCACCAGTGGTATCAGAGCAAAGTTGAGATCAAGAGCTTCTAATCACTACCCATCTTGCACGAAGGTGAAGCTCCTGGAATGATCGAGCTCTACAGTCAATTTCATCGCAAACGGTCGATACGGGTGGATTCTCTGTCTGTAACCTCTGATTGCGAAGGACCGGCCTGAGGAGGCGCAGGACCACAAGGAAAGCTCCTTCTATAAGTCGTTTTTTTTCAACCAGTCAAACAGTAACCTCCATAGCTTAAAAGCTTAAAAACCTTTATTTAAAAAGTTTAAAAGGCTTAATAGTAAGCTTTAAGAAAGCTTACTTAATCGAATTTGAAAATCGACGGTAGCGGCATGTCCTGGACGGCGATGAATCCGTCGTCAACATATTTAGTTACTCGAAAATCACATAGGCTTCATAAAGCCTTAAACTACTAAGTAACTCCTAAGTCCTCCAAGTCTTGTAATTCCTGCAAGTCACAAAGGTCAATCAAGTCATCTTCAACCCTTCCCATAAAGGCTATTCCTGCGGAGAAGCACAGAATTACAAAATTGCTCCCTAGAAGACTCTATTCACACACGCAGACTTACTGAACTAGTTTTAGCAAACGCAGAAGGTCATACACAGTTTCTACGAAGACAACAAATCCCGCAACCGCAAAAGACAAAGACCGTAAAAGCCAAACAAAAATCTATCACTACAAGGGAATGGGGCAATAGTGACGCCGATTAGTGACGGCGGATATTGGCGTCGCTATAGGCGTCGCTATTGGCGTCGCAATTGGCCTCGCTATATGCGTCGCTATTTGCGTCGCATTTGGCGTCACTATATGCGTCGCTATTTGCGTCGCATTTTAGTGACGCATATAGCGACGCCGCAGGGAAAAAAAGCGCGGCCGAAACCAGAGCACCGTTTTCATTTTCTTTTCTTCACCTTTTGAGAGCAAGAGCGAGGGAGAGAGCGAGGGAGAGAGCCAAGGCTTTGTGAGAGAAGAGGAGGAAGAGACTTGCTGCCGCCGCCGCCGCCGCCGCCACCGCCACCGCCACCGTCGTTGTTCGCGAAGGAGAGGAGGAGCCCTCGTTGCAAATAGAAGCCGCCCACGCTCGCTATATCTCATTGGTGAGTCTCCCTCTCTCTTTCTTTTACTTGTTGAAGGTTTAAATCGTTCTCTTTTGTTTGTTTAGGAGAGGAAATGAAAGAGAAGGAGAGGGAGAGGGAGAGAGAGGGAGAGAAAGAGAGGGAGAGGGAGAGGGAGAGAAAGAAAGGGAGAGTGCATTCTCTCTCTCTCTCTCCCTTTTGCTTGTTTAATGTTTAAATTACTTTCTTTTTTGCTTGTTTAGGAGAGGAAACGAGAGAGTAAGAGAGAAAGAGAGGGAGAGGGAGAGGGAGAGGGAAAGAAAGAGAAAGAGAAAGAAAGAGAAAGAGAAATAGAGGGAGAGGGAGAGGGAGGGGGAGGAAATAGGAGAGGGAGAGAAAGAGAAAGAGAGGGAGAAGGAGGGAGAGTGCATTCTCTCTCTCCCTCCCTCTCCCTTTTGCTTGTTTAATGTTTGAATCACTTTATTTTTTGCTTGTTTAGGAGAGGAAATGAGAGAGAAAGAGAGTGAGAGGGAGAGGAAGGGGAAGGAAATGAGAGAGGGATAGAAAGAGAAAGAGAGGGAGAGTGCATTGTATCTCTCCCTCTCCCTTTTGCTTGGAGGATGTTTAAATCACTTTATTTTTTGCTTGTTTAGGAAATGAGAGAGAAAGAGAGATAGAGAGGGAGAGGGAGAAAAAGAGAAAGAGAGGGAGAGGGAGAGGGAGAGGGAGAGGGAGGGGGAGGGGAAGGAAATGAGAGAGGGAGAGAAAGAGGGAGGGGGAGGGAGAGGGAGCGAGGGAGAGGGAGAGGGAGAAAGAGGGAGGGAGAGGGAGAGGGAGGGGGAGGGAGGAAATGAGAGAGGGAGAGAAAGAGAACGAGAGGGAGAGGGAGAGGGTGAGAGAAAGAGAAAAAGAGAGGGAGAGGGAGAGAAAGAGAGGGAGAGGGAAGGGAAGGAAATTTAAGATAATATACGTATTGATAATGGTATGCAATGTGCTTTGCATACGGCCACGTACTTCATCAAAATGAACCCAAAATTATTGTTATAGAAGAAGAAACCCTTAAATTGAGTATAGGATAATTTCTCTCAGGTCTTATGACTATGAGTAGAATTGATTGAAATAAATTTTATTACTATAGTTATAAAATTTCATAGATGACGCGCATTAATTTTAAAATGGATTACTTATACTCAAAGCCGAGATATAACAAAAAATTATCTACCGGGACAAACAAATCGTTGAGCATGATACAAGGCCGAGATATAACATCGGAAAATCTCTCGACTACTATATACAATGCAAGGTTTATGGTCAACTTGCAACTTGACGTACATCTCCATAAAGCTATCCATTTAAGCCTCGTTTGCTGTAATGTAGATAAGATGGCAAACGAAGAAGGTCCTATTGTTCAAGACTGCGAGTCGTATCTTAATTAGCATGTCCCATGTCCTTGCTCTCAATGCAAGTTGGCAATTAGACGAAAACGCCGATTGTCTATAGAACACGTACGACGATTTGGCGAGTTTCAATCTGAGATAATTGATCAGGCGATTGCAGATTTTCAGCAAACGGTAATTTGAAGTTAGCATTTTTCATGCATTGTACTCTCAAGCTAATTGAAAACCATACACAATAAGATTGGGTCTTGTTGGCAAATTTTGTATCCAGGGGGGTGATGTCTCGACCCAAGGGGGAGTGCACCCTTTGCGGCCAATTAGAAGAGTTCGTGGACGTGCGATGGATGGATTGCAGGAGCCAATCGACCACTCGCAAGGCCCATCTATACCGTCAATGCCAGAGGAGACAGACAACCTTCCCGACTTGCCTACAATCTTGGAGCCTGAGATGGAGGCAATGATCGATGCATTGATTCCCATGGATGTTGAGACATCTGACCCGCTTAGAGAGGAAGCATCCATACCATTATATGATGGGTGCCGAGTATCTCGGTTGAAGACATTGCTTGCACTCTTAAGTGTGTAAGCAAAATACGGTTGGAGCGATACGAGTGTGACTGAGTTATTCAGGTACCTTGCACACAGACTTCATTGTTTTTTTAAAAAACAGTATTATTGTAAACATGGATGGATTTTTCAAGGTGTTTTATGATTTTTTCAGGTTATTGAAATATCATATATTGCCACCTGCAAACACCATGCCTGAGTCTCGTGATGATGCACGACATGTTTTACGGAAGCTTGGCATGGACTACAATAACATCCATGCATGTATCAACGACTGCATATTGTTTCGAGATGAATACGAGACTATGGAGACATGTCCAAAGTGTGGTGCTCACAGGTATCGACAGGACTTGCAAGGGCAGACCATCCCTCAAAAAGTCCTCAGACACTTTCCGCTCATCCCCCGCATAAACCACATGTTTCGCACGTCTGCCATGGCAAGCTTGACAACGTGGCATGTGCAGAATAGGTCCACGGATGGAGTGCAACGAATATCAGCAAATTCGCGCGCATGGAGCCACATTGACTCTACCTTCCCAGGCTTTGCGCGAGAGCCAAGGAATCTTCGGCTCGGTCTCGCCATGGATGGTGTGAACCCATTCGGTCTGCGCTCGACTTCTTACAGTGTGTGGCCTATAGTGCTTGTCAACTACAACATTCCTCCATGGCTTTCTACGAAGAAAGGACATCTCATCCTTAGCTTGCTCGTCCCGGGCCGCTACAAAGTAAAAAATATGGACGTGTATCTTCGTCCATTAGTCGATGAGCTTAAGATTTTGTGGGAGGAGGGGGTCACGGTGCAAGATATGAGCAGGCGCGATGGTCGGCGGTCAGCCAACATTCGAGCCATTCTCATGTGGACGATGCATGACTTTCCGGGATTGGGAGAGTGCTCAGGTGAGCAGACCTTTGTTCTCGCCGGTAATATCTATATTTTATTTCATTCAATCAAGTATTCACTAGGTCGTGGATCGCCTTGCAGGTCTCGTTACCTCAGGTTATCATGCATGTCCATTGTGTGGGCCACAGTTAGACTCCCGAAGGTCACGAACCATGAAGAAGATGGTATATCAAGGACGCTTTCTTGCCGGAGGATCATGAACTCAAGGAAGGTTTTCTTGGACGACCTCCAGCACGTATGAACGCTGCAAGCTGGTACGAGCTGAAAATGGTAAACCCGGAATCACATCCAAATGGAATGCGACGGTTCTCAGTTTTCTACGAGTTGCCATATTGGACCCACTTACAGGTCAACCACTTGTTGGATCCCATGCATATTTTCAAAAATGTGGGCAGCTTGCTATGGGACCACATCACAGGAAAGAGAGACACTATAGGGTCACGAATGGATTTAAAGGAGGTAGGTAAGATGGAGGCGCTTTGGCCGCAGTCGAGTGCTGAAGGGGGAGTGCAGCTTCCTCGCGCTCCCTGGGTTTTATCTACCAAAGAAGAGCGCATTGTGAAGCAAGTAATCAAGTCTATCCGCACTCCGACAGGTATGATGCGTTCTCTCAGGTCCGCATTTTCTAAAGATGACCAAATGTCTGGGCTAAAGTCCCATGATTGGCATAAGATATGTCAGGTTTGTGAACAGAATGGATTTTAATTAGCGTGGACATTTTGAAATTTGAAAAGTGATCATTATTCTTAATGCTTTCTCATTTGTGGCAGTTTGTCCTATCGATCGCGATCGCGGGATGTCCAACTCTAGAAATTCGCGGGGCCATTTACAAGCTGTCGACTTTGGTGCAATGGATCTCACAGAAAGAGATTAAGACATCCTCTATTGAATCCGCAAGGCGGGGAGCAGTTGAGACGGTCTGTCTCTTTGAGAAATACCTGCCCACTAGCATGCTCACGATACAAGTTCACCTTCTTGTGCATCTTGTGGATGAAGTGGAGATTGCTGGACCTGTCCATACGCGATGGATGTTCTTCCTGGAGCGCTTCATGAAAACCCTGAAAGGCTTTGTGCGACAACGAGCTCGTCCGGAAGGTAGCATGGCGGAAGGTTGGTTGGTGTCAGAGGCGTTAGTGCATATCTCACAATGGCTACCAACGGTGGAACCAGACAATGAAATGCTATGGACGCTGAAGGACGATGACAGGCTGACTGGAGATGTGGTGGTTGGAAATGGGGTAGAAAAAAGAATGGATGCCTCAATGGAAGAGAAGGTGAATCGCTTTTGTATGTTGCACCATGCCTCCATGGAGACGTGGCTCACCAAGTACCAGATTGCAAGGCAAGATCGAGAGGAAGCGTGAGCTGAATTCCGACGTAGTACGCGTCACCGACCGATTCGATATCCCGAAGGCATGGAGGAGATGCCGCGGTTTATGTCAACACGATGGTTGCATGGAGCCTTGACCGCAGCATCCAGCAAAGGGACAGAGGTCTCAATGGAGGAGTGGGAGTTCTCGAGGGGATGTAGTCCAAAGGTAATGAGGGGTTTAGAATGTGTCGTATCTAAATTTGCTTGCTACATCTAATTTGAGTGTTTCAATGTGCAGTACAAAATATATAGTGCAGCGTGGTTGCGCGGACGGCATTTTCGGGTGGAGCGTATTGACAAAATGCACTCCACAATGGACTGTGGTGTCATGGCAAGGTTTGAGCAAGAGAGCCGGCGACGAGCAATGGATCCGAACACGGTTGTGGATGAGATGGAGTATTTTGGGAATTTGCAAAGTATTATTATGGTGGATTACCGTAGCTTCTCCATGATAATATTCGATGTGCAGTGGTTCAAAGTGGTACTTGGAGGAGCTGGCGCAACAGTTCGACGAGGTCCATCTGGATTTCTCGAAATAGATTCCAAAAAAAAATGGATGGATTTGCGCGACACCTTTGTGTTGCCGGCCCATTGTGAACAGGTACAACTAGTCATTTGCTTGCTAATTGTAATAAGACATGGTTTATGTCACAATGGTTTGAAGACGGTTTGTAAGTGTTTGTGAATAGGTAATCTTCTATCCAAATCCTCGACAACCTCGATGGTGGTATGTTATACCTTCAACTCCTCGAGGTGCGAGAGTATACGATCAAAGCGATGTTCTAGGCATAGATGAAGAAAATATGCAAATAGAGGGATCGAAATTACAAGGGGTGGAGGCCACCGCAAGCTTGGAGCCCGCATCGGCTAACAATGATGGAAATACAGAAGTCGTAGAATTTTTTGAGAACAAGGCAGACTCGTTTTTTTATGGTGACATGTCTATCAACCTTCCAGTGTATGCAGAGTTATGTCAGGAGATTAACATGGGACCATAGAATACTTCATTCTTGGAGAATTGTATTACTCAATTCGTTGTTTAGATCTTCCATAAAGGTTGATAAGATATGCATTTTAAGAGGGATTTTTTAAAAATGATTTATATTAATGTGCTTTGTATAGTTTAAATTGATTATTCTAATATTATTTTTTATCTGTGCAGGTATCGACATTTTCAGGATGAGTCGAGGGATGAGCGATGAGGAGTTTCAGGAGATGATGGCACGTATGTCTCCAGATCAGCTCGGAGATTCAGAGAGATGGCAGATCAGGAGCTGTCTCGTTCTTCGTCAGGGCACTCTGCTAGATCAGCTTCAGCGCGATCAGATGCTTCAGCTTCGAGCAGACGATCTCGACGCTCACGACTTGGGCCAGAGGGAGGGACTGCGACTGCAGGAGGATCAGGGGGGTGCTGCTGTGGAGACACGGACGCGGTGTCTCCGTCTCGTCGTTCAGCTGGAGCTCGGTCATCTCCAGGATTTGTCACACCTGTGGGGACGTCCACTCCAGTTACTCCGGCTTTTGCGCAGCCGTCGGCAGATGTCACGCCTTTTGGTGGCACTCCCTCTGGTGGCACCCCCTCTGGTGGCACCCCTTTGAGTGGCACTCCGGGAGAGGGTACCCCCGTCGGTACACCGGATGTTCAGGGGTCTCCTGGATATGCCTAGGAGTGTGGACGGAGATGGGAGAGGGCCCATACAAGGCACACTCCTAGGGATTATGGATACCTAGTGGATGGTAGCTCAGGAGCCATCATCATGAATGATGAGGGGAGGAGGGTGATGGCTCGCATGAGGGAGTTGTGCCAACAAGTTTTTCGGCACAACGTCCTGGATCATTGGAGGAACATATCGGAGGGGAGCAAGGAGTACATAGTAGCATCCTTGCACGAGGAGTTCCCAGTGCCAGCCGCAGTGGATAGATTCTCTACGGGCTGGATGATGGATTGCATGCGTGCATACATGTCACATAGACGATCCGACGCACGCAAGGCAATCAAGAGTGGGGCTCCAAAGCCCGAGTGGTTAGATGGAGACGACTGGCGCCGACTGAGGGAGGAGGCTACAAATTCGCCAGGAGGTTGGAGTCAGCAGCGGGAGGCGGCGAGGGCACGAATCAAGGCCGGATCGGTACATCATCTTGGGAGTGGCGGCCATAGGACATATTTGGAGGACTTTGTAAGTTTCTCTTTTGTTTTGCTTATTTGTTTTTTTGAGATATTCTTTGTACTGACAATCATGTTTCTAACAGTTAGCATTTTGTTTTCTTTGCAGCACTCCATTACGAATCGTGATCCGCAAGGCCTTGAGACTCGATATGCAGAGAGGCATGGTCTCAGATCATTGATCGACCGATTGTATAGACGCGGCGGCCCAGTAAGTCACTCATCTTTCTTGTCTGTAGTTACCATGAGATATTTGAATGCATTATTGTATGGTGGATTGATATGTTGTTTCTTTTTCTGCAGAATCCGTTTGATGCTCCTTTACAGCGGGAAGAGCTTTCGGGGGACGACGATTTGTAGCTCGCCCTTGGATCCTTAGAGCTCACATACCTTTAGTTTTTAGTCGCCCGATCTATGTAGACATTTTCTATGTATTAGTGATATTGTTTTATGATTGTATCAATCGCATTTTATGCGACATCATGTATTTATTTCATCTATCAGTTTTATGATTTCAGTATACATTCTTTTTGTTTGCAAACGCTTTGTATGCAGCAGTGCAGAAACTATTTTGTATGGCTCTCATACATCACACAGTGCTATATGTGGCAGGGCAGCTTGCTGCCCTGCCACAAATTTTTTTTTTCTCTGTTACCGTCGCTATTTGTGTCGCAAATTTACTGCACGCGTCGCTATTGTCGTCACTATCAGCGTCGCAAATTCTCTGTAACCGTCGCTATATGCGTCGCTGACGCATATAGCGACGCATATAGCGACGATTCTATGGCGTTGTCAATAACGACGCTTTTTGCGACGACGGGGGCAAATTTTGTTGTTTGTATTTTCGTCGCTTTAAACGTCGCTATAAGGTCTATATCTTGTAGTGTATAAGCCTTGTATACCCGACTTTGAGCTACGCTCATCCCGCTAATCAGATTTCGAGAGTGTGAGGTTCTTTGGATTTTTACAGGATGACGGAACAAAATATGGACGATTTAATGGCTGAAGGTGATCTTCCCGAACCAACGATGGAACAAAAATTGGATTTAATTATGATGCAGTTTGATGAAGAACAAAGAGCCCGACAAGCTTTGCAAGTTCAATTGGCCAATTTGCAATGATCTACCACTGACAAAGATGAACCGCAACCCGAAGATCTTATACGACGTACCATCGATGCGACACTGAAGCTCAATCCATTCGCAAAGAAACAAAGATAAGCAAAAGAAATTTCAAATTTCGTACTTTCAATGGAACTTAAATGTGTCACTAATCATTTAGTCAATCGAGCATCTCTTTAGTGGAATGTGGTTCGCAAGAGCATTGATTGTCCCACTACCTGGGAGAGTTTCAAAAAGAAGTTTTTGCAGAATTTCCTTCCTCCTCAATTCCATGGAAAAGCCAGAAAGCAATGGGATCTTCTACAGCAAAGAGAACATGAGCCTATTTTCCAATACACTGAACATTTCTGGAATGCCTTACTGCAACTACGCATGCTAGAAGATGTACCTGAAGCGACTCACAAACGCAAGTTTATGTCTAGCTTACTTGGACATTACTACGCTGAAGTCAATATGTTCAAGGCAACAACCCTTGAAGATGTAATTTCTTTGGCTCATGACACTGAAGACAAGATTCGAGGAAGAGACAAGCATCCACAACAATTTCAAGCAAATGGTAACTATGGTTTCAAGCAATTCAATTCAAATTTTAGAAGATTCAATCAAAGTCATTTTCTTCCATCATCATTTCGTAAGTCTTGGACATGACCACCTGCTTTGCAATCAAATACCAATCCAAACCCTAAGCCATCTTCACAGCCAAATCCCAATATTCCTAGACTTCCTGCCATTGCCAACAATGTATCTAAAGCCAAACCAATAGTTTGTTACAAATGCCATCAACCTAGACATGTAGCAGCCAATTGCCAATCGAAGAAACCACCTGTCCATATCAATTATCTTGGAGCAATGGAAGAAGAAGAACGTGAGGAAATGCCTGATTTTACGGAAGATGATTACGACATTGCTACTCCTTCGGATATTTTACCAGGTATGCCAACTCCACATTCTTTGTTGACAATGAAATGTTTAGTGCATGGTAAAGAAAAGATTATTTTGCATGATGATGGTAGCACACATGATTTTATTTATGTAAAGTTAGTGAAAGAATTGAAATTACAAACTGTTTCTACACATTATCGCATTAAAGCAGCATTCTTAGGCAGAAGATATAATGGAACACAAGAGGTGCATAACTTAGAAATTAAAATTGGTGAATACACTGAACGTAGAAATTTCCTAGTTGTACCTTTATAGTCTAGTGATATTATCCTAGGTATGCCTTGGCGTCATCAGTATAATCTTGACATAGATTATTCCACGCATTCAATTAAAATTTATTTTCAAGGAAAAAACATCACATTGCATGGTGTGCACGCTTCTAATAATTTTCCACTGCTTACTCATACTCAAGCTAAATGTGCATTATGTAAAAGTAGTAAATCTTATTTAATTTGGGTGAATGAACTTCAAGCTAAAGAAAAACATATGTATCCTAGGCATAAACAATTTCTTGCACAATTTAAAGATTATTTTGCTGATGATTTACCACCTGGACTACCACCTTCACGTCTTGAAGATCACAAAATAGATTTAATTCCTGGTACACAACCACCATGTAAAGCACCGTATAGGCATAACCAAATTGAACAGAAAGAAATTCAAAATCAAGTAGAGGAATTGTTAAACAGAGAATTAATTAGACCTAGTAGTTCTCCATTTGGCGCACCTGTTTTATTAGTAAACAAGAAGAATAATACTTATCACATGTGCATTGATAATCGTGCCCTGAATAAAACTACAGTTAAGAATAGATATCCAATTCCTAGGATAGATAATCTTATGGATAAACTACAAGGTTCTGCCATATTTAGTAAGATAGATCTTAAATTTGGTTATCATCAAGTGAGATTGGATAAATCTGATATATTTAAAACTGCATTTAGAACACAATTTGGACATTATGAATTTTTAGTAATGCCTTTTGGATTGACTAATGCACCTGCTACATTTAGTCGAATGATGAATCGCATATTCTTGAAATATCAGCATTGTGTTATAATATTCTTTGATGATATCTCAATATTCAGTAAAAATGAGAATGAGCATTATGAACATCTGTCTTTAGTTTTCAAGTTGTTGAAAGATAATCAGTTGTATGCTAATCCAGAAAAGAGTGAATTCTTTCAAACAGAAATTGAATATCTAGGTCACATTGTTTCATTAGAAGGTATTAAGGTTGACCCTAAAAAGATAGAAGCAATTTTAAATTGGCCCATACCCAAAAATTTGCATGAGTTACGTTCTTTTCTAGGTCTTGCTAGTTTTTACAGAAAGTTTGTGCGAAATTTTTCATTACTTGCCTTGTCTTTGACTAAACTTTTAAAGAAATGTATTTTTTATAACTGGACTGATAATCAACAAAAATCTTTTGATTTATTGAAACATCCATTAACCCATGCTCCTATATTACAACTACCTGATTTCAATAGACCATTCTTTTTAGTAGTTACTGATGCTAGCGGATCTCGAATATGATCCGTTCTTATGCAAGATAATCATCCCATAGCCTATTCTAGCTGTAAACTGAAACCATCTGAACTTAAATATTCTACATATGATAAAGAATTCCTAGCTGTAGTACAAGCCTTACGACAATGGAAACATTACTTAATGGGTTCTGAGTTTATGATTAAAACTGACCAACAAAGTATTAGACATCTTCTTAGTCAACCCCAAATATCTGACAGACATATCAAATGGACAGCTTTCATTCAGAGTTTTCATCCCCTTATACAATATCAACCAGGAAAAGAGAATGTAGTAGCCGACGCTCTGAGTAGAAGACCAACAATTCATAATATTTCTGTCATATCATTTGATTCCCTTATCCCTATGAAAGATGCTTATTATCAGGATATTACTCTTCATGCTAGTTGGAATAAATTAGTTGCAAATAATTGGATTCCTATTGATTTACTATCTTACAATAATGGATTCATGTTTTATGAAAAGAGATTATGTGTTACAGTTCCATTTAGACCTTTTATTTTGAATGAGATTCATTGTCCTCCATATCAAGGTCATAGAGGTATTATATCTACTTTGCGTACATTGACAGAAGATTTTTATTGGCCACATATGGACACAAATGTATCTAACTTTGTTTTTGAATGTTTAGTTTGTCAACGAGTTAAGAGACATCATGGTAAACATCATGGTTTACTGATGCCTTTATCTATTCCATCACGACCATGGGAACAGATTTCTATGGATTTTATTACTGGTTTACCTAACACTAAAGCTAATCATGATATGATTTGGACTGTTGTAGACAGGTTTAGCAAACAAGTATATTTCATTCCATGCAAGAAAACTTTAACAGTATTTCAAACAGCTTAATTGTTTTTGAAAATTGTTTTTACTAATCATGGTTTACCAAAAGTTATTATTTCTGATCGTGATTCTAGATTTTGTAATAATTTTTGGATTACTTTGTTTGCTAACTTAAGAACAAAGATTGATTTTTCATCTGCATTTCATTGTGAAACTAATAGTCAAACAGAAATTATTTTTGTATGCGCATGGGCACACGATTTAGATATTTGTATTTGCACATTGTATTGGGTATGCCTGACTTCTTGGGCGCCCGCCCACTAGCTTTATTTCCACTTGGCACAAAAGCAAACTCAAAAGCCAAAAGCGTGCTATTTTGTAATTTGGGCTATTATTTGAGCTTGAAGATGATTAATACATAAAATACATGCTTTGTGGAGTGCTCACACAAGGCATGGGGGGAGATTGCACCCAATTGGTCTCTTGTTCATGTTGTGCATGCTTTCTACATTGATTTGTGTGCAAAAAGTAGAGTTCTTTTGTTCTTGGGGACCTTCTGACGCTCACTACGTGCACTTACGGCATCCGATCTGTGCACCAGATTTAGAGTGATGTATGGTTGTTAGTGGAAGTGTTTGAGAGTGTTTTGGATGATATTGATTTTGTTTTGAAAGTTCATGATGATTTTCAATAGAGATATGAAGCTCTGTGATGTTCTGATAGGTTCTGTTGAGGTTCTGATTGGTTCTGTATACCTTCTGTATAGCTTCTATTTTGTTCTGATTGTCTTTTGAATGCAGCATGGATTGATAATTGATGAAGATTGAGATATTTTGGAAGCCTATTGAATAGTTTTTGATCTTGGGAGGTGCATCCACAACCTAAGAAGGATTATTGAGAGTTATTATGAGAGTATTGTAGTGAGGAGATGATGTACTATTGAGAGAGAGAGAGAGAGAGAGAGAGAGAGAGAGAGAGAGAGAGCCAGAGATAGTCAAATCTATCAAAATAGTGTAACTGTACATGAGAGATTGAGAGAAAAAACTATGAAGACATTGAAGATGAATATTATGTGATTGATTTCCATTCAAAAGATGGTGTATTATTTTATTTTCTTTGTTACATTGAAGAATTCTATGAAGATGTTGAAGATTATGGTTGATTCTATCAAATCCATGGGAGATATCTACTATGATGCTGCATGAAGATTTGCTGTTTTCTTTGTTTTGATGTGGTCAAAAGAATGAAATAAAAGCTTTTTGATGTTACAAGATAGATTTTATTGCAGTAAAATCCCCTTTTCCTTGGTGTTCCTCTTGGGGCTCCAGTCTTGTAGACTTTGGGGAGCTGAAAAAAGTATTGGCTAAAGTTAGCAACATTGAGGGTCTACTTAAAATAGACATGACTTCCATTCCATCATGGTATGTTGTCATAATGCACTATCCATAGAGAGAGTGGATCCCTATGTCTAAGGTCGAGAAAGGAAAGATTAAATAGAAAGCCTTGAAGTTTTCTTTAATTGCAAGAACTCTATATCAACAAGGGGTAGATGATGTTTATCATCATTGTATTATGCATGTTGAGGTTCCATGTATCTTGGAAGAGTGTCATGATTGTGCTTGTGCAGGGCTCTTTGCTAAATGGTGACTACAAAAAAATCCTTAAGAGCGGGATATTTGCATATGTAAAGAGATGTGATATATTCCAAAGGCATCATAGTCAAGAGAATTGAAAGCACCCATTGACTCCTATTGTGGGTTTATTACCATTTGAGAAGTGGGATATTAACTTTGTAGATCCAATTACCTAGTATTCCTCTACACAAAAGATGTATATCATAGTAGCAACTGACTATTTTATAAAATGGTCAAAAGAAAGAACAACAAGAAAGGATGATGCAAAGGAGATTGCTAGCTTTCTTCTTGAATAGATAATCTATCAATTTGGCTTGCCAAAAGAGCTGGTATCAAACCATAGAACTCATTTTGTGAATAAGGTGATCAAAAGCTTTGGCAGATAAAGTATAACAATATAACACCTTATAATCCACAGGTGAATGGGCAAGTTGAGAGTACCAACAAGCTACTTGTGGGAATCCTATCAAAGATCATTTCAAAAAAGAAACAAAACTGGGACAAGAAACTATACGTGGTTGTATGGGGGTAGAATATGACCTTTAAATGAGCCACTAGCCACACTCTATTTAAATTAATTTATGGAGATCATCACTGTGTTTTACCCCTTCAGATTGAGTTGTCCACAATACAATTCACGTATAACCATTCTCTAGGAGATGAAGATGCACTTTTTCAAAGTTTAATGACCTTACCACATCTCAATGAGCTTAAACTTTAGAGTTTTTTATAGCAACATGTGGCTAAGTATCGCATGAAAAAACTTCATAACATAAAAGCAAAGAAATGTACCTTAAAACAAGGACAACTGATCTTGTACTATGATGTGCATAGGGAAAATTTTCATGGAAAATTAAAGCCTAAGTGGGATGGTCTCTACAAGATAGTTAGAATAGGTAAAAATAAGCCCACCACATTATTAGCAGATTTAAAGGGACTCAAATTTAAGAATAAGATTAATCTTAACAAGATTGAACCTTATTAACTATAACCATACTAAAGAGACAAATTGTTTGTAGATTAATGCCACATTGATATGAAACCTGCAAGAGAGGTTACAACTGGTTGATGGGGCAGCTAATTCCCTATTTCAAGCACCCATACCTAGAACAAAGATACTATCGGGGAAGGATCATCTAGTAGAGCAAAGGGTATAAGATGATTGAGAAAGAAGATGGGACATTTTTTTGGGAGATTAAGGTCTTTTTCCATTACGGCTTGAGCATCCTACTGAGTATTCCTATAGGCTTCAATGAAGAAGATGGGATAGAGCCTTTGGTTCATCCTCTCAGTATCCTGAATTTTGATGATCATAGTTAAAAGTAGAGGAATTGATGATGGGTGGTTGTGTAAACCCTTTATGGAGGTATATACAGTATTTTGATTGAGCATCCATAGATCCCAATAAGAAAGAGAGCATCGTGGTAGTTACTAGAGATCCTCAGTGTAGATTCATGATGAGATTAGCTACCTACCTTGGGGTAGGATTTACTAACAATATGGTAGAACATAAAGCTTTGATAATGGGAGTGAATGTTGCTAAGAGAGACATGATATGCCATTTATTGGTAAAGGAAAAATCCTAGGCTGATATTGAATAAACTAAATGGGATGTACATAGTACACAATCCAATCCTTCATATGTATTCTTGAATTCCTATAGACCTTATCGGCGAGTTTGAAAGGGTGTCCTTTGAGCAAGTTCCACAACATTGGAACGCGTTTGTTGATTCATTAGTAAATTATGCTTATGAAGAATACCTCTTTTTCAATTTTGGTCATGCATCAATATATCTCTTGATGATTAGATGGAACTTTCTTGATTATGGGGACTGTTATCTAAACATGCTTTATATGGTAGGCAGTGGTTAGTTTGGGTGATACAAAAAGTGGCCGAGACCCATCTACCATTATTATCTTTGACCCATAGACTCATTAGACAACATAATATGTGTATGCCTATTGCTACATATGTAGTAGGTATAGGTCATAATTTAATGCACTTAGTTTAGCCCTATTTTCTCCTTGAAATGGTGTATCTTGTTTTATGTCTAGTATCACTCCAAGGAGAGATATTGTATAACACGTATTCATTTATTTTGTTAAGGCCAAAAGGGCCATGTGTCTATTTGGTACATGTGTGTTTAATGGTTCTTTGTTCTAGTATTGCATCCTATAGATTTGAAGAATCATCTAGAGGGATCCACTTACTGTGTGGGCGCTGCTTCTAGCAAGTACAAGTGATGTCTTTGATTTCCAAGTTCCTTCTCTTTAAGAAAAATTTGACAGTGTAGTTGGGGGAAGGGTTTTTCTTTATTGGGGATTAGCAGCAACACTCAAGGCATGAAATCCCAGCATTAGGTTAGGCATTATCGAGGGAGGTGTTAACCCTCAAATGAACAAAGGTGGAAAATCCAAAAAAGCTGAAGTAGAAGACAAGGCAAAGGCAAAAGTGAAACGGAAGATGAAGGCGCGCCAAGAAAAATCTAGAAACACAAGAAGCACATAAAAGTCCTAAATAAGGGAAAAGGCGCACAAGGAAAAGAGCAAGTCAATACTTTTGTAAAAGAGCACAAGTGCATCGTGATTTAATTTAAGGAGTGCTGGGCTCTCACCCGTGCAATTTGTAAATGTAGATAGGCGGTGGAAAGGAAGCTAGGAAGATAGGAGGACATGGAAAAAAGGGCCTAGGCTATGGCCGGCCATGTAAAAAAGGGGATAAGGGGATGACCACCCAAAAGGGATTTAGGGTTTTGTATATAAAGTTGAAAAGTGAATGAGAAGCTCATTCTTGTGTGTGGTCAAAGCTTCTTCTTCTTCTTCTCTTGTTTCTTGCCTTCTTGCTTGTGCTTGAGTGAGGGATTGAGGGAATGTGAGGGAGTGAGTGTGTGAGAGTGAGGGATCGTGGAGAAGAAGCTCCCCATCTTCTCTTCTTCTCTTCTCTTCTCTTTTCTCGCGTGGCTATGGAGGATGGAGCTTGATGGAGAGGGCTTGAGGTTGCTTGAGCTTGCCGCAAGGATCGTGGAGCTACCGAAGTGCAAGAAAGAGGAGGGAACTCGATCGAGCATCAAGGTAAGCTCACTACACCTATAAGGTAGGCATTGCACGTCAGCTATGTGAGAGGTAGCCATGGCCACTCGGCTTGAAATGCTTGATTAATAAGCGGTTCATAGGTCTCGGGGTAGAGCTCCATAGCTCCTCTTCATTTTGGTTCCGTTGCCGGGATCGATGGACCGTGCACATCGAATCGAGCATAGAAGTAGGGTTTGCAGCCCGAATCGGTGCTCCAGATAGTTAGGAGATTTAGGAGGTTTTAGTCCTTGGAGTAAGTAAATATTTTTTTGTTGTTGAATATTAGATTAGGACCATCCATCTCCATCTCTGTTTTTGATTTTTGTTGCATTAGGTTAAGATTAGGATAGCAAAAGGAAGGAAAACAGAAAGGGTTTTGCTGTTGTTGGAAACACGGAAATAGGGGCACAAATTTGAATTTCTGGTTGGAAGATTGTGAGGGATTAGCTTCTAAGGTTACAACAGGCTGGGATGGGGCAATAAGAGGCCTAGGGAACCAGGAAAGACCACATTTGACATTCTGCTTTGTGAGAAGAGAGTGAGCTTGAGAGCTAGGGAGAGAGAGAGAGAGAGCTGCAAGGAGATCCTTTGAGCGCCGATCGATTTGAGTACCATAGTGAATCCAGGTATGTCTGGCATTTCCTTGTAGTGTTTTGCACCTATTTGGAAGGCACTAGATGATTCCATGGAGTAAGCGTTGAGCTTGAGGCATCACGCGCAACCTGTGGGCTGTCGTCTGCGTAGTGACCAGCCCATCCGATTCCTAGAATTGCACCACCTGATTTCTGAAGTCGGACTATCCAACTGCGAGAATCGAACCACCCCGTCCGACTATGAGAATTGGACCAGTGCCAAAATTGGACCATGTGTCCTAGTCCCAAAATCGGACCAACTGCAAGGATCAGACTACTATTTCCTAGTGTGAGAATCGGACCACCTTGTTCGAATTTCGCAATCGGACCAGTCCATCCGATTCCCAGAATCAAACCACCTTGTCTGATTCCCAAAATCGGACCACTTCACCAGAACTTTAAATAGAGGGTTTTTGAACCTGCCTGACAGTCCTGGCCACCTTGTTCACATCTCTCACCCCCCCTGGAAACCCAATTTAGCCCTTAGAAGCTAGAGACTAGACATGATAACCGAGGATTCACCCCAAACAGCTAGATACTGAGCGCACCGAATTTAGAACTTGACTTGACTTTCGATAACCAACCAACCAACCCTGAAGCAGAATAGAGAACGCAGCATGGACTTTCAGTAAGACCTTAGATCAGCCAAAACTTGTGCTTAGAGCCATATCAGGCTACGAACGTGAGAGGAAGAGTGGAGTTTGCATTGAGCATTTCTTGCATCTGCACCTCACTTTTGATTTTATCACCAAAGGTGCACTACAAGAAAAGAAAAAGCCTGTTTTCGCACTGAGCACTAGAAAGCACGAAGCACAACTTGTGAATAAGATTGACAACTGCTTCTATTAACAAGGAACTCATCAGGAGATATAATAACATCAATAAACCCACTATTAGGAGAAGATCCCAAAACAAGTTGGGTGCATGAGAGCCCCATCAGTAGGACCTTAAGAGGATATGAAGATCCAGAAGGTGACAACATAGAGGATCAGATGCTACCGGAGCTACTTAAATTGATTGACGACCTTGTGGAGCTGGAAGTGGGAGCAATGTCAGGATCACGAGGCAGACAAGGAGAGGACCGACTGGACTTGGGAGAATTCCTAGTCTTAGTGCATGAGTTAGTCAATGAGTACGACTCATTGACTAGGATGGTAGTTCAGGGCAGACTAGTAGAGGAAGTGGTAGCAAGCCTAAAATAGGAAAGAAAGGCAATTAGAAAGGTGCTAGAGAGCATAATTGCCTATAACCACGAGCAGAAGGCTAGGAAACTCCAACAAGATGTAGACATGTACGAGGCCTGGCATGTGCTAGCCTTGGTTGGTGCAGCAAAAGCAGGGCCAAATGCAGAGAGAGAACGAGCAGCAGAGGCTGACTTATCGTTGAGTGAAATCATAGCCAATCGGCTCATGGACAATATGTCCGCTGAGCAGAGCACAACAGCCTTAGCCACCGCATTACTCTTGGGATTCGGGGTCACACAAGGGGCAAAGGGGCAATCTAGAATCCCTATTGTAGCAAAGAAGCTAGACAAGTATGAACCTAGCAATGACCCATATAGCTTTGTGGAGAAATTTGAACAAGTTTGCGAAGCAAACGGTCTCACGGACCTTGCACAACGCTCTCAAGCTTTCGGTCTCTGCTTAGGTGATAAGGGGGGAATTTGGTACGCTAGTCTAGATGCAGCTGAGCGCACGAACTTTGCTCGTCTTAAGGACCTCTTTATCAAGAGATTCTCTGAGGCAGGGTACTCTGACAATCTCATCGTCCGGTTGATGAATGTCAGTCAAAGGGAAAAGGAAGACATAAGGGACTATGTCACTCATGTGCGTAGCCTCTTCAAGAGGATCCCTACTAATGAGCGACCTAACGAGAAGACTGTGTCTACTGCATTTATAAATGGAACTCGAAGCGAGGAGCTCTACAAGGCTTTGGCTAGTAACTCCACTCTACACCTAGACGTGCTAGCTAGAGTCTTTGAAGAGGCAATAAGGGTGGACGACCAGCTTAGGGAGCAAAGCATGAGGAACACCAGTCGGGACAGTACAAGTCAGAGAGCTCTAGAGTGGTCAACAGTTTCAGGAGAGAGAGAGAACTCTAGCATACAGAATAAGGGAAAGAGTGTTGACCAAGGCTGGGAGCTGGCTGAGGTGAGAATGGAGCTTGCATGATTGCAGGACCAAATGAGGAAACATGTGCGGTCGCATGTGCAGTGTATACACTATGGTGGTAATCACCTCCCAGCCAAGTGCCAAGATTTAGATCCTTCTTCCCTTGCTAATCCTAAGAAGGATTCCTTTAAAACTTAAGGAAAGGGGGGGAAGCAAAGTGAGAGCCAAGTGGTGTAGTGTAGTGATGGATGAAAATGATCAACTGAATTTAGATAGGAAAGAATGCAAGGAGGAAATAGATGTTTCTTTTGAATTATTCCCAAGTTTCATACCTCTGAAGCAGCACGAAAAATTGTCACACGCATTCTTTATTGGTTTTTTGTTAGTGATGAGTCAATTCATAACGCTAATATTGGCATGGTGTAATGATAGGCACCTACCATGGCAGGACAAGAAAAGGGGGGTAAACTTCCATTCACTGAAGAGGAGCTGAAAAAGTATGGGATCAGTGTTGAGACATGTGGATTTAGCTAGTTCACGTTCAAATATGCCCAAAAATCTAGACGATGCCATCCTGTAAGAGCCAGCAGTGAAGGAGTTGGTGGATAAGTGTAACTTTCGAAAGTATGTGGAAAAGGTTGGACATGCTGTAGATTACAACATGTGTGCTAAATTTTTAAGGAGCTTTGATGAAGGTACGAACTGTGGCACGGTCACAGTAAGGACTGGTGACCAGGAAAGAAGGGTGCAAGTGCCCCTTAATGCAGCTATTGTCGAGAAAGCCCTAGGGCTTGTGTCCAAGAAGGAGAGGCGCCCAAGAAGAGATGTATACACCATGATGGGAGTAAAAAAATATGACGTGCACACAGTGGATGGAATCAGTTTGACTGATATTCCAGACCCTGCAACAAAGATCCAAGCTAAAATGGTCCACGCACTTTTGTCAGGACAGAGATAAAACACTTTAATGAGCAGAATCCGAGTGCCATTACTAGAAAGTATCGTTGCAGGAGTTCCAGAGGAAGTGGATTGGAATGGTTTTGTGCAGAAAACTATCAAGAGTTCAGCTGCGCTCTTGGCTCCAACCGCAACACTAGCTGGTGGGGAGTCTCCTGCTTCTACTGCATGATCCGCAAGGAAAAAGCCTGCCTCGAAATCCTCCACAATCAGATATGGCGATGTCAATCATCAATGAGGCTATCAAGGATGCTGGTGTAGATGAAGAGCAAGCTGTGCATCAAAGCTCACCTCACCGTGAGGAAGAAGGCTAGAGTGAAAGGACAAGAAGCGACAAAGGAGAGCCGGAGGTACCACCTACTCAAGCAGCTAAACCACGGGAGCAAAAGAAGAGTGACAAGAGCTAGAAGGAGAAGAAAGAAAGACTAAGCAAAGAAGAGCGAGCCGAGATGAAGAGGGCTCAAAGAGAGTCAAGAAGGGTGGAGGAGGAACAAAGGAAAAAAGAAGAGGAAGAACTCGAAAAAACTAGAGAAGAATCAAAGAGGGCAGAAGAAGAGAGGCAAAGAAGGGCAGAGGAGGAAGTCGAAGAACTAAGAATGAAAGAACTTGCTGAGTTGGCAGAGGCCACTCATAGATCTGTCGAAGAAACCCATGGGGGAGGAGAGATCGATCCTTTGAGTCCCCGCCATGAAGCTGAAGCAAGTGGCAGTGTGGAAATGGCCCCAATAGTTGTAGGCAAGGGCAAGTCCCTGTTGCACCCCCTGCCTTCTTCCTTTGTGCCAGTACCAATCGACACCACAACCACAACCACCCCGCAACCCAAGCCCTCTCTAGACACGGCCCAATTGATGAACATGATGCAGCTACTTGTCAGTAAAGTGGCTGAAATTGTACCAGAAGCCGGAGCAAAAAGGCCTATTGCCACAAATGCCGAGTCTAGGCAAGATCCAAAACGACAGAAGCTAGAGGCATCAACCACTACAGCCCCTACTCCCATGCCATCTGGTGTCGACTACGATGCTTATGTGGCTGAGCTTCTAGCACAATTGGACAAGGCAAAAGAAGAAAAGAAGATAGCCTTGGTGGAGTTAGAGAAAGAAAAGAAAACTTCGGCAGCCTTAAGGTTAGAAGTTTCAAAGCAAGGAGTCGACCGAAGAAGATAAGTGAAAAATCTACAAGATCAGATAGAAGCAAAGACCAAAGGAAGCCTAGGACAATGAGAGCCGCCTAGGAAAAAGGCTGGAAGATGAAGAGCAAAACCTGGTGGTAGAACAATGAAGTTTGAAGTTACTAGTGCAATAGTATGCTGACTTGGAACAAAGAACTGCCAAATTGGAAAGGTACAGACAGATAGAAGCTTAGGAGGGCGAGCCAAGTGAGCAACAAGAAGATGCCATAGCTTTCCAACTATGGTATGAACTTGAAGAACCAAACAGATTGGAGAGGGAAATTGATTTCCTAGAGCAAGAAAGGTCGGGAGTTTCCCAGCAGAAGCACAAAGGCTGCAGAATGAGGGACAATGACTGCAAGATGCATTGGAGATTACCAAGGGAGACATAGAGGCCCTCATGGCCATGGCCTTCACCCAAAGAAGATTGCACCTTGTAGAGATCCAAAGTCACGAGCAGCTTGTACAAGAAAAGTCAGAGCTATTTATTGAGGCAGAAAAAATATTCAGCATTGCAAATTAGGCAAAAGAAATTGCTGAAGAATAGCTGGCTCGAAAATCTAGGGAAAGGAACCAACTCTGGTTCTTAACAAATGAGCAGCAGCAGGTTGTGACAACCTTGGCAAGTGAGCTGGAGGAGGGAAGAAAGAAGATGGATGAGAGAGCCAGTGAGTGGGAAAGAAACAATTTTGAAAGAGTTAGGCATTTAATAGAACACTTGGCGGTGGCTGAGTGCGAGAGAGTGCTTCCGGAGTCTAGGGCAAAAGTTGCTGATGTATGCGCCAACGTACAAAGGCAAGCCTTCCTTAGCACAATACTACATGTCACTCAGGCAGATGGCAATGATTCAGTGGAGAAGGTAAGAAGGAAGCTAGAATTGACCACCTGAGCACTAAAGTATGGCCTTCAAGAACGAGAGCTTCCAACAGGCACACAGGAATCACAAAAGAGTAGCAATTTCACTACCTATGCCATGCCAGCCTCTCCACTGTTGAGCTTAAGGGACTTGGGTTTGAAGATCAGGAGCAACCACCACCACCACCACCACAAGTGGTTCCATCAATTGTTGAGCAGAATGTGGAAGAGGGTCCGGACTTTGAGCAGGATGCTGATCCATCCTTCTTAACTACCTGTAATTATCTTAGGCTTATCAAGTTCCTACTAATGCAGAGACCCATAGCCGAGGAAGCCCACCTCCCTCCACTCTTTTTTGACATCAACCTAGGGATAGATAGTAGAGCCATGACTAGACTAATGATGAGGGCAACCATGCTTCCCTCCTTTTGTCTAGAAATCTTAGAGGATATGAGTGATACCCGCTTTACGAGGTGCAATCATCCTTTCTTGTCATCCACACCTCTGAAGGCCCGAGCCGGTATTAAAGAATATCTACAAAGTCGTACATTCCTATCCCAATGCTTGCGACCACCTCGTAATCCAGGTGAAGGTGATAGGCATTAGCCAATACATCTTCTTTGTATGCAATTCTTCAAAAAAAAAGAGAAGAAAAAAAAAAGCACGAGGGCTCACTTCACTCACTACACCTAGGGTTTACACCTAGCCCCTCCCCCACTTCATGCTTAGGGCACATCAAGGACAGGACTTACAGACCTGTCACCCTAAGTTTTGCATTGCACCTCCAACAACGCACGAACTGGGTCCTCAAGTGTGGGACATTACCAAGGGCTTACCCAAGGTTAGACCCATCTCCCAGTTCCACTACACATGCACTTACACCACACTGTGAGACAAATACACCCCTTAGGGAGTGCACAACTTTCTCTTGCAGGCTATGATCGTGACTCAGTGAATGGCTACCCAGCTAAAGAAGATCATCCAGACATCCGTTAATGACCAAGAATTTTTCCCTGAGTCGGACAAGACACCACTACAACAGCTTCAGGAGCTTTGGCATACTCTGATGGTAACCGACCATCTGCCTGTTGATGGATACCATGACTGAATCAAATCAAGCAGAAGGAAAACTCAGTGATGGACCCACCATTGGCATAGATTTTGGAACCTCATATTCTCCAAATGATTAGAGATGCCCATGCAAAACCTTTATCAACCGTCACAGAATGGGAGCTACAACTGTGTGAGAAATGTCGAGCATCTTCATGAAGTCTAAAGCACGCCGGAATCTCTCCCGATCATCGTTAATCAAACTCCATCACCTCTCATTCACAACAACACATTTTGATTGTGTTCATCTACCCACCAATTCCACTTAGCAACAACCCTAACTATCCCACTACTCCCCACCACAGTGCCATAGGACTGGCACTCGTCTAGGAGGGGGTTAATGCTAACCCTCAAATGAACAAAGGTGGAAAATTCAGAAAAGCTGAAGCAGAAGACAAGGCTAAGGCAAAAGTGAAACGGAAGATGAAGGCATGCCAAGATAAATCTAGAAATGCAAGAAGTGCATAAAAGTCCTAAATAACGAAGAAGGTGCACAAGGAAAAGCGCAACTCAATACTTTTGTAAAAGAGCACAAGCGCATTGTGACTTAATTTAAAGAGCACCCAGCTCTCACCTGTGCAATTTGTAAATGTAGACAGGTGGTGGAAAGGAAGCTAGGAAGATAGAAGGACAATGGGAAAAAGGGCCTAGGCCATGGCCGGCCATATAAAAAGGGGATAAGGGGATGGCTGCCCAAAAGGGATTTAGGGTTTTGTATATAAAGTTGAAAAGCTCATTCTTGTGTGTGGTCAAAGCTTCTTCTTCTTCTTCTCTTGTTTCTTGCCTTCTTGCTTGTGCTTGAGTGAGGGATTGAGGGAATGTGAGGGAGTGAGTGTGTGAGAGTGAGGGATCATGGAGAAGAAGCTCCCCATCTTCTCTCTTCATCTTCTCTTCTTCTCTTCTCTTCTCTTTTCTCGCGCGACTATGGAGGATTGAGATTGACGGAGAGGGCTTGAGGTTGCTTGAGCTTGCCGCAAGGATCATGGAGCTATCGGAGTGCAAGACAGAGGGGGGAACTTGATTGAGCATCAAGGTAAGCTCACTACACCCATAAGGTAGGCGTTGCACGTCGGCTATGTGAGAGGTAGCCATGGCCGCTTGGCTTGAAACTCTTGATCAATAAGTGTTCCATAGGTCTCGAGGTAGAGCTCCGTAGCTCCCCTTCAGGAGGTTTGAATAGTTGGCAGCCTCTTGTGAAGACATTATCGGGCATGAAAGGATTTGTCTTAGTAGTAGTCCTAGTGACCCTCTCTTACTAGCCTACTAGGAAGCCAGTTCTAGGAATTTCTGTTAGTTGTGAGATGGTTAGGGAAGCCTAACCAATAAAAGAAGAAAACAATAAATATGTCTGAAATATCTACAATAGGAAGATGTCCATTTTCTTGTGAAGGCTTTGTAGGTTCCTAGGACAAGTTTGATGCCTTATCCTCTAGCCAAAAGAAATTAAGAATGGTTGGAGTAAAAATAAAAGTGAGTGGAAAAAAGATCTAGTGTCGCCTCACGAGAGCTTGGTAGGTTGTTGGGTACCGAGATACTAGACCTAAGATTGATAACCTATTCTCTCTAGGTTACATTATGCTCAGCTCCCTCCTTTTTACACATTCAAGTACTAAGTACTAAACAATAAAAAATACCAAAACATGGAAAACTATATGAATTCAAGTGGACTATGCTATAAGAGTCCTCACCTAGTAGGAGTTCTTGGTCCAATTGTCCTATGTCAGGTAAGTAGGTCGGTGGACCACCACTTTGAATGACTTTCTCCCATGATCAACCAATAAGAGGTGTATTTAAGCTCCAAAACTGAAGCGAATAATAGAAAATGTGCAGTAAAAATGAAGAGGCATCAGAGTCTCTAAGCAAAAGCAGGTGACTTGAAACGCAATGGAAGCATCCATTTGTCAATTGGAGTTCATTAGACAACCCATTTGAAGAGGTAACTTTTATGTTACAAAGTAGCTACTTAATCTAGAAGCTGAAAAAAGCATCCAAGGGGCCAACTTACTATAAAATGATGCCACAAATGTGCTTATGCTTTTAAATTTGGAATCTAAGTCCATTTGGATCTCCAATTTTAAGTAAATCACTTGCTAATAGTGTGAACTAGCAAGAGATGAACCAATTTTTTAGTAAATACTTGATTAAGAAGCTTAAAGAAGTTTAAAAACCTCAAAAACTCAACAACATGGAAGGATGCATTTTTTGACGCACCCTCTCATGGCCTTAGAAAATGAATTTTACAACAAAACGAATTAGAATGAGAAGCCCTATTGGGCATAACATGTTGCATTTTTTCACCTCAAATCACCCCAACAAGTGTGACAAATGATGTAATATGTTGAAAGTTAGAAACCAGTATTTCTCTCTCCTCTTTTCCACTCGCCATAATTGTTATTAATATCCCAATCCCACTTAAACATGATGAACTTGAATGATTTATACCATGCACTTCATTGTTGCAATTATATAATATGTGGTGTAAACCATATATATGCACGACCCAATTTAGTGTGTTTATTGAGTGCAACTGTGGGTGCACATGTAAATGGTGGGGTTTCCCTTATTTTTATAAAATTGGGGATGGTAGTGCAAGGTGCACACATAACACTGGAAAAAAGTATGATAAAGAAAAGCAAAAACACATAGAGATTTCTAAGGGCAAAGGATATGGTTATTAGATTTTATGTGGTTTCATTTTTTCTTTCTAAATGTGTGCAATTTGTGGTGTGGGTTGCTGGGTGTTTTCTTCCTCTCTTTTTCTTTTGTGTTGTTTATGATCTTTGTTTTGTTTAATTTTTCCAAATTAATTTGTGCATGACATTAGTTAAATTGATAAAAGAAAGTTTGTTGGAAGGTTTGGTATTTTGTTGTTATTATTATTATTATTATTATTATTATTTTGTTTTTTGTTGTCATTTTAAATAGATTTTTGCATTTATTTTTTATTTTTTTTAAATTATGTCCCATTTAGAGAGAGAGAGAGAGAGAGAGAGAGAGAGAGAGAGAGAGAGTGTGTGTGTGTGTGTGTGTGTATGTGTGCTGGCTTTTTTTGGTGGTTTTTACAATTTCTTTTGGATTTCTTGAATGTGAATTCTATTTTTTATTTATGTGTGCCTATGTGCTTTTTTTCTTATGTTTTCAAAAATTAAATATTTTGTTAGTCCCTCCCCATTTTTCTCAATTTTATGTTTTTAAAAAATGCATTTGACCAATAAAATAACATACAAATTAATGATGAGAAAATGGCATATATTGAGCAATAGAGTGCAAGAGTGCACATTCATACTACATACAACAAGAACAACAAGTCCACAGAAACAACCAAAAAATAAGTGGCATGTGTACAATAATAGCTAATGTGCATCAACACAATCATGAGCACATGCATGCGAACAACTTCTATGCAATGGTGTAGAAAAATGCCTCCCTACACTGCCAAAAAAAGAACACACTTGTGAACAGGGGTTTTGAAAGGAAAATTGGGTGTTGGGGGAAACAAAGGGAGAGGGAAATGGGTAGCTAAGGAGGGGGTGGGAGGGTAGCCAGTAGGTGTGGAAGGGGAACGGTGGGGGAGGTAGGAGGGTTAGGCATGTTGAGTGGGGAAGGTAAGCGGGACATGCAAGAGGAAGATAGGGGCACGACAAGTGGCAGGGCACATGGGGCAGCTAGAGTGCTACAAGTGGGGCATTTTTTGGGTGGTAGTGCATGCTAGAGTGGCATGTTCATATAGGATGGCTCATAAGGGTGTGGTCAAAGGTGGGGTCGGATCATCAATAGCAAATATGTGAAGAGAATAGGGGTAGTGTGAGCTTAGGAGAGGAGGAGCGAGAGGAAGAGAAGGGGAGGATGATAAGAAATAGAAAGGGAAGGAGGAGGTAGGAGGAAAGAAGGAGAAGAATGAATGGAAGAAGGAAGGAGGAGAGAAGGGAGAGGGTGAGGGGGGGCAAGTATGCACACACACATAGAGAGAGAGAGAGAGAGAGAGAGAGAGAGAGAGAGAGAGAGAGAGAGAAGAGGGGGAGGAGAGAGAAGAAAGGAAAGAAGAAGAGAGAGGAGAGAGAAGAGGGAAAAGAGAGAAAAATGGTAGAAAGGAAAAAGGTTTTTTAAAAATTGAAAATGTTTCTTGTTTTTTCAAAGAGGAAAATAATTAAAGATTACTAAGTAAATTGAATAAAGTACTTGAATGGGTTTATTTTTCTTAATATACTAGCTAGAGGGGAAGGGCCACTCCCCCCTGGAATGAGTAGGGAATCACAAGCATGGCCGATGAAGGATTTTTAAATAAATAAAATAATATTCCATGAGGTTTTCTAAAAAATCCATGGTAGAATTGAAAGAGGATTTGGCAACAAAAATGACAAGGTGAGTTCATGTCAGATGGTTGGGGCAAAAATTAAACTTGAAAAAAAAAAAACTAAGCATATGGAAAAAGACACTAACAAACCTAAAACTACACATACCTAACTACTACAAAAATTAATTTCTTAATATCTAGAACTCTTATCACCACACAATAAAAATAATATGTGGGCGATTTCAAGGGACAAATAGGTCTATCGCATTATAATCTAGTTTTGGTACCAAATGGGTGCATTCATATGGAAATGTATCAAATCTCCAGAGAAACATGCAAAATCCTTAAAAAATTAATACAAAAAAATCCATAACATCAAACAAAATATGGTAAAAAGGAAAAATGTCAACTTCAAAGGGACAAATAGGATTGTAGGGTGAAAATCACTTCTAAGTATAAATAGGCATGTTTGCATACAATGGAAAGAAAAATGAAAAAATAAAACAAAAACACATTGGAAAGGGGTGAAATCATATTTAGGTGGTACGAATATAGGTTTTCTAGGACATGACTAGACAAAGGTTATATTAGTTGTAGATAGGTTCATGGTTAGAATGTTAAGGAATAATGCTTGGCACCTTATAAAATTTTATGTCTTCTTTTCAAAAATATGCATGAGTCCACTTATTCGCTTCAAAGAGAGTCATGAGTCCACTTATTAGTGATTCTTTTCACAAATTTTTAATTGTGGCCGAATATTGACTTCAAGATGCTCTCTTTATCTCTCTCTTTCTCTTGTCTACCATCCTTCTTTCTCTTCTCCATGCTTTCTTGGAAGGCCAAGTGGAAGGATCCTTCTCTCTTTATCATCAAAAGTACCTAGTAATCAATAGAAAGAGGGAGTTCAACTTGATCCTTGTCCAGGAGAGGATCAGCATGACACAAAGTAGATGAATTCAAGGGGTGTGCTATTGGCATAGATGCATTTTTTAATGCTTGTTAAGAGACACTAATCACAGCACAATAGAGCTATGGGAATCGCCAAACGTCATAGTATGCTTGGATAAGACTATATGACGTCTATTAGCTTGGTATAGAGCATATGAATTCAAGGAGCACACTTAGCACAAATGCATTTGTTGATGCTCATCAAGAAGCACTATTCACAACAAACCACAACTATGAAAATCAACAAATATCAAAGCATGCTTGGATAAGACAACATGAAGCAAACAGAATAATAGAATAATCTCCAAAAGTTACAAGAAAGAAGACTACAACAAGTTACATGTGAGGTGAGAAAGGAGAAGAGGAAAAGGGTGGCTAGAGATGTGGCCAGGTTCTTTGCCAAGGAGACTTTTTGTATGGATGAAGTAATAGTGAATGATATTTATAGCCACTTTTTCTTTCTTCCATCAGTCAAAAAATTCACACATTGGCTACATGGATCAGAGGCCAAAGCAAATGAGGTGCTTGTTTCGAGAATGTGGTGTACCTTGGACTCAATAAAGCAACCCAAGTGTTCAAGTGAACTAATTTTCAAAAGGTCCAGCATGCAAATACTAATGAATGAGCCCTCAAATGATACCACAAGGCCTCTTCTACCATCAACATCTAGAGGTTTCAATATATATCCTATGAAACTTATAGAGCAAGAACAAGGTTGGCTACCATGGATGATAGAGATCTTCATTGGGATGTTTACAAAAGAAAAGAACGAGCAAGCATCACCACTATTGAATTAAAGAAGTCAGCTTTCCAATAATGTGTTGCAAATACATAACTCTCTTGAAACAAGAAGAATGTATGTAGAAAGTGCCTTTAAAAAAAATCATGCAAAAAACATCAAGTTCACCATCTCAAGATGTCTCAAGTCTTGACTATGTTATTGATTGAAATTTCCAAGTGATTGGATACATTTTTAAAAATCGGTTGGCTTTATTTGATTATGTTTAGAAAGTGCACTAGCCATGATCTTCATAAGCATCATCTTTGCTTCTTGAAGCAAAAAAATCTTATGATTTATTATTAGTAGTTAGTAGAATGCATGTTTTCATGTTTGGGATTTTAAAAGTGTACATGCACTATCATGCATATAAGAAATCACATGCCTATTTTCAAGATGGAGCTATGCTACAGGTACCATTTCCCCTAGCTCTAGTCTACAAAGTAGGCATATTCTTCCCAAACATTGATTCCTTTTTCACGATGTGAGGATCTCTTATTGAGAGTAGTCTTGGCTAGATTTTTCTTTGTTTGAGCCATCTCTATAAAAAATTAGAAGACATGATATATAATAACTCTAAGTTAAGATTATGTCTCGATACCCTAGATTGAGTCTCTTACAACTTATATTCCCTAAATAGTGCAACTAGATATCTAACCCCTAGTTTCTATGTATCTTGATGGTTATAGTCCATCCTGACCCTGAAAGTTTTTTCCCTTTAAAAAAAAGACAACTGGAGGGACTTGAGAGAGTGACTCAGGAGTAGGGTGTAGAGTACTACTTTGTCCACATTATAGTAAGAAGATTAGGTGAAGACTATGGATAGCATGTTGTCCACTACAGACCTAATGAGATAAATCTTCCATAACTTTTGATGGGCTACTCCAATTGTCGCATGTTGCATGTTGAAATGGAGCTTATGATGAGCAATTTTAGACCATGTAGAAAGCAAATGATTGCAATTGAGACAAGTACAAAACTATTCTAAAACATTGTGTAGTCTCCATGTAGTGTGGGGTCAAAAAGGGACATAACTAGCTAGTATTCAATCCATTGGGACTTGTCGAGGTGAGGAACACTACAAGGATAGCGGTGTCGCTATTAGAATTGCAAATGCGACAAAAATAGCAATGGTACCCAAAGCAAAAAAATGTGGGCCAAAACCCGAGCGCATCATTTTTCACGCATTCACGAGAGCGAGAGGGAGAGCGACCATCTTGCTGAGAGGGAGAGAAAGAGAGAAAGAAGGCTTCTCACCACAGCTGCCGCTGTTCGCGAAGAAGAGGAGGAGATGTACAAAGGGCGAAGAGGAGCCGCCAAGCCCTTCTTCGAGTCTTTACGGTGAGTGCATTGTCCATTCTTGCTTTGATTTTGTGTTTTCTCTCTCTCTTTTACTTGTTTTTTGGTGTAATTTATGTATATTGAGAGAGAGGGAGGAAATGAGAGAGAAAGAGAGGGAGAGGGAGAGGGAGGGAGAGGAAATGAGAGAGGGAGAGGGAGCAAATGGGAGAGAGAGGGAGAGAGAAAGAGAGAGAGAGGGAGAGGGGGAGGGAGAGAAAATGAGAGAGGGAGAGGGAGTTTTCTCTCTCTCTTTTACTTGTTTTTGGTATAATCCGTCTGTATTGAGAGAGAAGAGGAAATGAGAGAGAAAGAGAGGGAGAGGGAGAGGGAGAGGCAGGGAGAGAGAGAGAAAGAGAAAGAGAGGGAGAGGGAGTTTTCTCTCTCTCTTTTACTTTTTTTTGGTATATAAATTCGTGTGTATTGAGAGAGGGAGAGGAAATGAGAGAGAAAGAGAGGGAGAGGGAGAGGGAGGGAGAGGAAATGAGGTATAATTCGTGTGTATTGAGAGAGAGAGAGGAAATGAGAGAGAAAGAGAGGGAGAGGGAGAGGGAGAGGGAGAGGGAAAGAGAGGGAGAGGAAGAGGGGGAGGGAGAGAAAATGAGAGAGGGAAAGGGAGTTTTCTCTCTCTCTTTTACTTGTTTTTGGTATAATTCATGTGTATTGAGAGAGTTGAGAGGAAATGAGAGAGAAAGAGAGGGAGAGGGAGAGGGAGGGAGAGGGTGGAAGAGAGAAAAAGAGGGGGAGGGAGAGAAAATGAGAGAGGGAGAGGGAGACATTAAACATAATAGGGAAATGAGAGAGAGAGAGGGAGAGGGAAACATTGAAAGAGAGAAAGAGAGGGAGAGGGAGAGGGAGGGAGAGAGAAAGAGAGGGGGAGGGAGAGGAGAAGAGTGAAAAAACATTAAACATAATAGGGAAAGAGAGAAAGAGAGGGAGAGGGTGAGGGAGGGAGAAGAAATAAGAGAGGAAGAGGAAGAGAGCAAAAGGAAATGAGAGAGGGAGAGGAGAGAGAAAAAAAGGGAGAATGAGAGGAGAGAGAAAAATAAAGAAAAGATGTTAAACATAATAGGGAAAGAGACAAAGAGAGGGTGAGGGTGATTGGTGAGGGAGGGAGAGGAAGAGAGAAAAGGAAATGAGAGAGGGAGGGGAGAGAGAAAAAGAAATGAGAGAGGGAGAGGAGAGAGAAAAAGAGAGACAAAACATTAAACATAATAGGGGAAGAGAGAAAGAGAGGGTGAGGGTGAGGGAGGGAGAAGAAATGAGAGAGGGAGAGGAAGAGAGCAAAAGGAAATGAGAGAGGGAGAGGAGAGAGAAAAAATGAGAGAAGAAGAGGAGAGAGAAAAAGAGAGAAAAGATGTTATATATAATAGGGAAAGAGAGAAAGAGAGGGTGAGGGAGGGAGAAGAAATGAGAGAGGGAGAGGAAGAGAGCAAAAGGAAATGAGAGAGGGAGAGAAGAGAGAAAAAAATGAGAGAAGGAGAGCAGAGAGAAAAAGAGAGAAAAGATGTTAAACATAATAGGGAAAGAGAGAAAGAGAGGGAGAGGGTGAGGGTGAGGGAGGGAGAGAAAATGAGAGAGGGAGAGGGTGAGGGTGAGGGAGGGAGAGAAAATGAGAGAGGGAGAGAAAGAGAGAAAAGGAAATAAGACCTTACAATAAGCTCATCCTAGGCTCATAGGGGTTAGGCCGATCCTCAAAAAACCTAAGGGATATATGGCTAGAGAACCCTAGCTCATAGGGCTCATCCTAGGCTCATAGGGGTTAGGTTGATCCTCAACAAACCTAAGGGATATATGGCTAGAGAACCCTAGCACACTTGCGCCTCCTAGCATAATGTTCTTCCTACAAAGAGACCTCTCATATATGGGGCTTGTCCTAGCCTCCACCACGCTAAAACTATCCCCTTGGTGAAGGGATCTAGCCATTAACCTTGGGGGAGGTTTAGTGTGTAATTAAATATCCACCTATGAGGGCATAAGAACTTTTGTAGAAGTATACAACGAAGGCAATCAGCCTATCAGTTAGAAAAACATTCATTTTTCATAATGTAAATCCAAAAATAAATTTGGATATTTCATAAAAATCAATCTCTTCTTAAAAAGACAAATACAAAAAACTAAAAGAGGATCATTCATATGCTTTGCAAAAAGTAAAACAGCATCACCACAAGATCTCTTAGAAAACTCATCTTCAACTATCAAATTTAATTAAAAAATATAATATAAAATCACTTGCAAGGAAGGATACTCTTTTATCATTAACCCTCTTTCATCCTTAGAATAGTCTTACGAACAAATTTTTGCTCTAACAAGCATATATTTGAGCATAATAACTATTTTAAGGTTTCTTCCATGAGTAGTAGCAGTATATATGCAACCATCAAGCTAGAGATCATGCTTTGGTATCTATGGAGATCCCAATCTCATGCCCTCATAGAGATTGTAGTGTGTAATAGTGTGGAGAGAAGGTGGGTGAGTTGTAGATGGTAAAGGAGAATTCTATTGATGATGGAGAGAAGATGAGGTGAATCGCCAATTCTATTCTTAGTGAGTGCAACTTACCCATAGTATGGCATCCATGACCGATTGAAGTTAGTAAGACTTTGAAATCCTACCTCAAGTATTATAACTATTGTTTTGTGGTGGATTTTCTTGCCATAATTCAATGTCAATTTGTGCTTGTGTTCTCCATGGTGTGTTGGCTATGGGTGTCAAATGCTCTAGTCGGATCTCTCTCTCTTTCTCCTCTCTCTTCTCTTAACCATTCTCTCTCCCTCAATCTTCCCTCTTTCTCTCTTCCTATACTCTTCCTAAATCCTTCTCTCTCCCCCTATCTCTTTTCTCTCTCTATCTCTCTTTCTATTTCTATCTCTCTCACTTCTCTCCTCTTCTTTTCTAACTTTACTCTCTCGCTAACTCTTGTCTCTCTCTTCATCTCTATATAAGTAGTCATAGTCGTAGTCGTAATTGTGGTCGTGGTCGTGGTCATGGTCCTGGTCGTGGTCGTGGTTGTGGTCGTAGTCATGTCGTAGTCATGGTCGTAGTCATGGTCATGGTCGTAGTCGTAGTTGTAGTCATAGTCGTAGTCATGGTCACGGTCATTGTACTCATAGTCGTGGTCATGGTTGTGGTTGTGGTCATGGTCATAGTTGTGGTCGTGGTCATGGTGGTAGTTGTGGTCATGGTAGTCGTAGTCCTGGTCGTGGTCGTGGTCGTGGTCGTGGTCATAGTCATCGTAGTCGTAGTCGTAGTCATAGTCGTAGTTGTGGTCGTGGTCGTGGTCGTGGTCCTGATTATAGTCGTAGTCGTAGTCGTAGTCATGGTCGTCGTCGTCGTAGTTGTAGTTGTAGTTGTAGTCGTAGTCATGGTCGTCGTGGTCATAGTTATGGTCATGGTCGTGGTCATGGTCGTGGTCGTAGTTGTAGTCGTGGTCATAGTCATGGTCGTGGTCTTCATCATAGTCGTAGCCGTGATCATTAAAGAAAATGAGAGAGGGAGAGGAAGAGAAAAAAGAAGAAGGAACAAGAGAGAGGGAGAGGAAATACATACATCATAATAAATAAAGAGAAAGAGAGAGAGAGATGGAAAGAGAGGAGAACAATTTAAGAAAGAAAAAAAGAATGATAACAAAAACAAATTGTTTGTCGTAATGTAGACAAAATGGAAAACGATGAAGGTCTTGTTATTCAAGATCGCGAGGCATATCTAAATCAGTGTGTCCCATATCCTTGCTCTCAATGCAAGCTGGCAATTAGACAAAAACGTTGATTGTCTATAGAACACGTACGACGCTTCGACGAGTTTCAATCTGAGATCATTGATCAAACGATTGCGGATTTTTAGCAAACGGTAAGAAAAGTTAATATCAATCATGCATTGTACTCGCAAGCTAATTGAATACCATATACAAGAAGATTGGGTGTGGCTGGCAAATTTTCTATCCAGGGTGGTAACGTCTCATCCCAAGGAGGAGTGCACCCTTTGCGGCCAATTAGAAGAGTTCATGGGTGTGCGATGGATGGAGTGCATGAGCCAATCCACCACTTGGAAGTCACTACCCATTCTATACCGTCAATACTAGAGGAGACAGGGAGCCTTCCAGACCTACCTACAATCTTGGAGCTTGAGATGGAGGCAGTGATTGATGCATTGATTCCCATGGATGTCGAAACTTCTAATCTGCTTAGAGAGGAAGCATCCATACCATTATATGATGGGTGCCGAGTATCTCTCCTGAAGACATTGCTTGCACTCCTAAGTGTGCAAGCAAAATACGGGTGGAGCGATGCGAGTGTGACCGAGTTGTTCAGGTACCTTGTATGTACACTTCGTTGATTTTTTTTCGGCACTATTATTAAAAACATTTGTGCTTTTTCAAGGTGTTTTATGATTTTTTAAAGGTTATTGAAATATCATATATTACCGCCTGTAAAAACCATGCCTGAGTCTCGTGATGATGCACGACATGTTTTACAAAAGCTTGGCATGGACTACAACAGCATCCATGCATGTATCAATGATTGCATACTGTTTCAAGGAGAATACAAGACTATGGAGACATGTCCAAAGTGTGGTGCTCACAGGTATCGACAAGACTTGCAAGGGCAAACTATCTCTCAAAAAGCTCTCAGACACTTTCTACTTATCCCCCGAATAAACCACGTGTTTCGTACATTTGGCATGGTGAACTTGACAACGTGGCATGCGCAGAATAGGTCCACAGATGGAGTTCAATGAATATTAGCGGATTCACGGGCATGGAGCCACATTGACTCTACCTTTCTAGGCTTTGCCCGAGAGCCAAGGAATCATCGGCTTAGTCTTGCAATGGATGGCGTGAACCCATTCGGTCTGCGCTCAACTTCTTACAATGTGTGGCCTATAGTCGTTGTCAACTACAATATCCCTCCATGGCTCTCTACGAAGAAAGGACATCTCATCCTTAGCTTACTCGTCCCTGGCCGCTACAAAGTCAAAAATATGGACGTGTATCTTCGTCCATTAGTCGATGAGCTTAAGATTTTGTGGGAGGAGGGGGTCACTATGCAAGATATGAGCAAGCACGATGGTCGAGGGTCCACCAATATTCGAGCCATTCTCATGTGGACAATGCATGACTTTTCAGGATTCGGAGAGTGCTCAGGTAAATAGGCTTTCGTTCTCGTTGGTAGTATCTATATTTATCTCGTTCAAGTTTGTATTCACTGGATAGAGGTGTTGAAACAGGTCTAGTTACCTCAGGTTATCATGCATGTCCATTGTGCGGGTCACAGTTAGACTCCCAAAGGTCACGAACTATGAAGAAGATGGTATATCAAGGACACGCCACTTTTTTGCCATAGGATCATGAAATCAGGGAAGGTTTTCTTGGACGACCTCCAACACGTATGAATGCCGCAAGCTGGTACAAGCTGAAAATGGTCCACGCGGAGTCACATCCAAGTGGAATTCAGCGGTTCTCAGTTTTCTACGAGTTGCCGTATTGGACCCACTTACAAATCAACCACTTGTTGGATCCCATGCATATTTTCAAGAATGTGGGCAGCTTGCTATGGGACCACATCACAGGAAAGAGAGACACTATAGGGGGACGAATGGATTTAAAGGAGGTAGGCAAGATGGAGACGCTTTGGCCGTAGTCGAGTGCTGATGGTTGCGTACAGCTACCTCACGCTCCTTAGGTTTTTTCCACTAAAGAAGTGCGCATTGTGAAGCAAGTAGCCAAGTCTATCCAGACTCCGATGGGTATGATGCATTCTCTCAGGTCTGCATTTTCTAAAGATGACCAATTATCAGGGCTAAAATCCCATGATTGGCATAAGATATGTCAGGTTTGTACTACGAATGGATTGTAATTGGCGTGCACATTTTGCTATTTAGAGTGTAGCCATTGTTCATAATGCTTTCTCATTTGTGGCAGTTTGTACTACCGATCGCGATCGCAGGATGCCTTACTTCAGAAATACGCGGGCCCATTTACAGGTTATCGACTTTGGTGCAATAGATCTCGCAGAAGGAGATTAAGACATCCTCTATTGAATCCACAAGGCCGGGAGCAGTGGAGAAAGTCTGTCTCTTTAAGAAATACCTGCCTACCAGCATGCTCACGATACAAATCCACCTTCTTGTGCATCTTGTAGATGAAGTGGAGATTGTTGGACATGTCCATACACAATGGATATTCTTCTTGGAGCGCTTCATGAAAACCCTGAAAGGCTTTGTGTGATAATGAGCTTAGCTAGAAGGTAGCATGGTTGAATGTTGGTTGGTGTCTGAGGCGCTAGTGCATATTTCACAATGGCTACCAACGGTGGATCTAGACAACAAAATGCTATGGTCGTTGAAGGATGATGATAGACTGACCAGAGATGTGGTGGTTGGAAATGGGGTAGAAAAAAGAATGGATGCTGCAATGGAGAAGAAGGTGAATCACTTTTTTATGTTGCACCATGTCTTTATGGAGATGTGGCTCGCCAAGTACCAGATTGCTATGCAAGATCGAGAGGAAGTGCGATCTGAATTTCAACGTAGTACCTGCCATCGATCGATTTGATATCTCGAGGGCATGGAGGAGATGTTGTGATTCATGTCAACGCGATGGTTGCATGGAGCTGTAACCGCAGTGTCTCGCGAAGGGGTGGAGGTCTCAATGGAGGAGTGGGAATTCTCGAGGGGATGTAGTTCAAAGCTGATAAGTGTTTAGGATTTTCCATATCTATATTTTATATGCGAAAACTAATTTGAGTGTTTCAATGTACAGTACAAAATATATAGTGCAGTGTGGTCACATGAACGGCATTTTCACGTGGAGCGTATTGACAAAATGCGCTACACAATGGACTGTGGTATCATGGCAAGGTTCAAGCAGGAGAGCCGACGATGAGCAATGGATCCAAACACGGTTATATATGAGATGGAGTATTTTGGGAACTTGCAAAGTATTATTACGGTGGATTACTGTACCTTCTCCATGATACTATTCGATGTGCAGTGGTTCAAAGTGGTACTTGAAGGAGCAATTTGATGAGGTCCATCTGGATTTCTCGAAATAGATTCCGAAAAAAAATGGACGGATTTGCATAACACCTTTGTGTTGCCGGCCCATTGTGAATAGGCGCATGAACTCATTTGTTTGTTAATTGTATTAGGACATGGTATATGTCACAATAGTTTAATCTCTCTTGTATGTGTTTGTGAATAGGTAATCTTCTTTCCAAACCCCTGACAACCTCGATGGTGGTATGTTATACCTTCAGCTCCCTGAAGTGCGAGAGTATATGATCAAAGTGATGTTCCGAGCATAGATGAGGACAATATGCAAATAGAGGAGTCGATATTGCAAGGGGTGGAGACCAGCGAAAGCTTGGAGCATGTAGAGGAGCGAGCATCGGCTAACAGTGATGGAAATACAGGAGTCTAAGAATTCTTTGAGAATGAGATGGACTCATCCTTTTGTGGTGACATGTCTATCGACATTCCAATATATGTGGAGTTGTGCCAGGAGATTGATATGGGACCATAGGATACTTCATACTTGGAGCATCCACTTACTCAATTCGTTGACTAATCACTTATAAGGGTACATAAGATATGCATTTTAAGTGAGATCATTATTTTAGGATTTATATTACCGTGCTTTGTATGATTTAAATTGATTATGCTAACATCATTTTTTATCTGTGCTAGTAACCTTTTCAGGATAAGTTGAGGGATGAGCGATGAGGAGTTGCAAGATATCTTCATGCGCATGTCTCTAGATCAGATGGCGAGATTCAGAGACATCGCAGACCAGGAGCTGTCTTGGACATCATCAGGCCGCTCTACTAGATCTACTTCGGCGCGATTAGATGCTTCGGCTTCGAGCAAACGAGGTTGACGCTCCAGACTTGGGTCAGAGGGAGGGAGTGCTTTAGGGTTAGGGGGATGTTGTAGAGATATGGAGGCAGTGAGCCTGTGGTCGACACAGGATACATGTACGACTCCTCACTCTCGTGGCAGTTCCAGGGAGCGTGGCTTAGGTGGATGCTATGGAGGCACGGATGCGGTGTCTCCATCTCGTTGTTCTGCTAGAGTTGCATCACCTCCAGGATTTGTCACACTTGTGGAGATGTCTACTCCAGTTACTCCGGCTTTTACTCAGTCGTCTGTAGGTGGCACCCCTATGGCTGCTACTCCGATAGATACTATCTCGGTCTGTGTACACCGGATGTACAAGGGTCTCCCGGATATGCCCAGGAGTGTGGACGCAGGATGAGGGGAGGAGAGTGATGGCTTGCATAAGAGAGTTGTGCCAACAAGTTTGTCGGCACAATGTCTTAGATCATTGGAAAAACATACCGGAGGGGAGCAAGGACTACATAGTAGCATCCTTGCATGAGGAGTTTTCAATTCCAGCTAGTACAGTAGATAGATTTTCTACGGGCTGGATGATGGATTGCATGCGTGCCTATATGTCACACACATGATCAGATGCTCCGACTGAGGGAGGAGGCTACAGATTCTCCAGGATGTTGGAGTCAGAAGTGCAAGGTGGCGAGGGCACGACTAGAGGCCGGAGTGGTCCATCATCTTGGGAGTGGCGGCCACAGGACATATCTAGAAGACTTTGTAAGTTTTTTTTTTTCTTGCTTATTTTTTTGCAATATCATTTGTATTGACAATCATGTTTCTAACAGTTAGTATTTTGTTTTCTTTGCAGCACTCCATTACAAATCGCGATCCGACCGGCCTTGAGACTCAATTCGCAGAGAGGCACGGTCTCATTGCATTGATCGACCAATTGTATAGACGCGGTGGACCTGTAAGTCACTCATCTTTCTTGTCCGTAGTTACCATGTTTAATTAGAATGCATTATTGTATGGTGGACTGATGTGTTGTTGTCTCTTTTTTTGTAGAGTCTCTTCGATGCTCCTTTGTGACGGGACGAGCTTTTGGATGGCGAGGATATATAGCTCGCCCTTGGATCCTTGGAGCTCACACACCCTTCTTTTTTGGTTGCCCTATCTGTGTAGACATTTTCTATGTAGTAGTGATATCTTGTCATGATTCTACCAGTCACTTTCATTATGCGATCATGTATTTATTTCATGTATCAGTGTTATGATTTCAGTACACTTTGTTTTTGTTTACACGAGCATCATAACAATGCAGAAACTATTTTGTATGGCCCAAATAAAGCACATAGTGCTATATGTGGCAGGTTAGCAAGCTGCCCTGCCACAATTTTTTTTTTCCCTTGTTACCGTCGCTATTAGCGTCACAAATTTACCTGCACGTGTCGTTATTTGCGTCATTATTTGTGTCGCAAAGCGTCGTTATATAGCGACGCTATTTGCGTCGCTATCAGCGTCGACGCTGATACCGATGCAAATAGTGGCGCTGATAACGACTGTTCTATGGCGTCACCAATAATGACGTTATTTGCAAGGATGGGAAAAATTTTTGTTATTTATATTTTTGTCGCTTTTAACATCGGTATAAGGCCTATATCTTGTAGTGGAAACTAGTCAAAAATGGTAGTTGGATGCTAAGAAGCTTCTTCCAAGGGTAGGACTTGCCATTTGATGAGGTATTCCTTCATGGATCGAGATCCCAAGTGTTTGTCATGCTTCCAAATGATTGCCTCTGGGATATACTAAATGATGCCTTCTTTGTTTATTCAAGGTAGCTCTTCCACATACTCCATTGAGGTGCTAATGAAGGGCTTCAACTGGCTGACATGAAATACATTGTGAATCTTTGTGGTGAGAGGAAGCTCTAATCAGTAAGCCAAGTCACCAACTCTCTTGGGGATTCAATAAGGATAATAGAAATGGTGGGCTAGCTTGTTACTATAGTTCTCCTTGAGAGTGGAGTAATAGGATTTAGGAACTTTCAAGAGGACCATCTCTCCCTCTTGGAATCACAAATTCATTATTTTCTCATCAACGTAAAGCTTCATGTGATTTTTTGCCTTTTGAAGATTCACCTTGCATTGCTGAAGCATGGCTTGCATGCACTCCAACTCCTCTCTACTCTAGGGATTGATCTTATCATTGAACAAGACTCTAGGGAGGGGAACCTTATACCCATATAATGCCTCAAAAGGAGAAACTGCAATGCTAGAGTGGATGGAGTTATTCTATGAAAATTCAACCAAGTGAAGCTACATATCCCAACTATGTTGTACATCATGGCAAAAGTTTCGTAAGTAGGTCTCAAGCCATTTATTTACCCTTTCTATCTAGCCATCAATTGTGGGTGATATGCAGTGGAGGGAGCAAAGCTCTGTGTCCATAAATGTGAATACCGCTTACTACCGAAAGTTACAAAAACCAAGACTCATAACAATAAGATCAATAATCCAACCTTCAACAAGAGGTTTAAACCAAAAGGCATTTTAAGGGGAAGACCTAAAGACATTGCAAGCAAGACCTAAAGAAACTAGGTAAAATGAATATAACTAGGGAGAGATTCAATGGTGGAAAACTATTTAGTTTAGGGTTTTGGAAACCCTAGAATACTATATTGGGGAATTTGGAAATTCTAATATACTTTGGAAATTTTTAATATTGTTAATATTTTTCCATATCATCTAATCTTGTTCTCCTACTTGAAGGTGGAGTTTACCTTAAATACTATGTAGGCTATATTCACAAGTTCCACTTTCCAACACATATTAAGATTTAGCCACATGGTCAAATCCTTACTTCTTATTTGAAAGTAGGACTTCAAAAATTCCCAAATTCTCATATCTATGTTTTATGAAAATTTCCTAAAAGGAGACAAAACAAGTTAGAAATGTACCCTACGTTAAATCCTACTTTTGGTTGCCATCTTCTTTGTGATTGAAATAGTGTTTGCAAAGGATTGCTTGTGATTATAAAGGTGCTTGCAGAACATATAAGATACCATGATAGTTCAAAGAAAATGACATTTATTTTAGTAAAATTTATAAGATTATATTTACAGAAGGGATTTTTATTATAAATTTAAAAAAATTGTAAGTTTAGCAAAGTAAAAGGAGCTATTTTATGGCCTTATAGAATGCAAAGAAAGGGTATTTCTTAATATCCTTTCAACATAGGTTATATAGATGATTTTTTATAGGTGCATCCTCAATCTTATACTCCTACAAACAACCCAATCCCTACCTAACTCAAGATGTGGACTTCCTAAGAGCCCTCTTACTAGTTAGGAAGGAAGAATCTTGGTGGAAATAAGACATTCAAGTCATTCTTTATTATGGATAAAAGGTGGAAAATTGTATAAAAATCCTTATAATAAATAAAATATATATTTTTAAAGGACTATTTTATATGTTTGTGTACTTTGACCTAAGTTATGTGAACGAACACTTTGATCTAAAAGACTAATTGAAGAAGCTAGTTTTATATGTTTAAAGCGAAATGTGTTAGGTAACTAGTTAACTAAAATTAACCAATTGAGAGAAGCGGAAGGTTGAGATTCCTAAGACAAATCCGTCC